>NC_141226.1:5580000-5745000 GCF_054856515.1 Filicampus tigris
TCACTAAGGATGCAGCCGATTTGACCAGAGGTGGCCAACATCCTGATGAGATGTTTAAGGCAAAACAAATAAATAAATAATTGTCAAAATATGACTTAGGCCATTATTTTAAGAGGCTGACGATATGAAACTTTTATTCAGTTTTTTCATACATGTGGCTGCTAAAAGAGTAGGTGAACCTGCATAATCCATCCATCATAGTATTCCCATTCATGTTTGCTGAGCAATGGAGCCTATCCCAGCAGACTTTGGGCAAAAGGCAGACTACATCCTCATAGAGCACATATGGAAACAGACAAGCATTTACATTAATTTAGCACTGATGAGAGTGAACCCACACTGCCCGTAACTAAGTTTGACAAGTGAACTGCTACACCATTGGAGAATTATGCACATTCTCCTGAGATCCAGAGCAAGAGTTGAATTTTAAAAAATGCCTTTGTGTTGTTTGCAGTTTAGTCACTAAGCATCTCATGATACTAAGCAGTTTGACTACTGCAAACTGCAACCACAAATTATTACAGTAAATTAATACCTTTCTGACGATATCAATCAAAACTGATCATCTTTGTAAAGGAAGAACTTTGTTTCTGCTTTAAATTCTGACGGGTACACTAATGCAGACTATTGAGGAATAGGCATTTGTTTCCATAGGTTTTTTGGTATTTTAATCTTTTTTTTTTTTTTTCAATTGAACAATTTGGCAATAGTAGCAGCTCACCTTGAATATTTTCTCACAGTATAGAAAAGTTCACTTCAAACTGTGAGGCTGTTACAGCTCTGAAGGGCTTCAAGTGCATCAGGAGGTCACAGCATCACTAGTCACAGTAGGACCACTGTACATTTTCACACATATTACACCACAGGCTCGGTTTATAGGCTGTGAGCAATTTACACTTTTGCATTTGCTCACATCCACAGGTTTTGGGAACATTTAATTTCATTAAATTGTGATCATTAACACAGATACCTGCATCCTCCACCCTTTAAGACATAAAGACCCAATGAGGAATATATAGGTACAAATTAAAGCGCATGTTTACCTTTCAAATCAGTCAAGATCAATTTCCAATATCTCACAGATTCCAAATGTTGATGGACTATATTCTGCAATCCAGTGAGTTGTCCATCTCAAGCCAGCAGGTTGTGCTTTTCACATTGCACGCTACCTCCTCACTCGGAGACGCACAAACGTCTATAGGTACCTGTTGAATTCCTTAGGTTGCACAGTATACTGCTGGCTGCATGAGACCACCGCTCATTTTGCACTTATATGCCAAGTTTGCCCTTAGCAACGCTCATCACAGTGGGCCACTCCCCCCGCAAGTCGCTTGGCCCTCAGCCCAGCGCGCGTGACCACCCACAACTCACACACACGCGCAAGCGCGGGCGGACGCAGGCGTGCACGCGCTGTCTGCCAGTGGCAGGGTTTTCTGTTACTCAGAGGTCGATTCAGTCCATGTGTGGCGTCACAACTACTTGCAACTACTGTACCTAAGAGACGACATTCATACTTAGTAACGTTACAATGTCACAAATGTAAAAGAGAAGAAAAAAACGTACGAGTTATGATTATTATTTACAGATACTTTAAGAAAACAAAACAAAACGATTTTAAGCAATTGATATAAACAACCAAATGAAAGAATAGCAATTAGGGCGGTTAATTTAGTGTGCTCGATATTCGTGCCGTTCGTAACCTTGAAACAGGAGAACTTTAATACACGTAAATACAATTTCAGAAATGCGGGAATTTCTCTATTTCAAAAAAATATGTCACATTGTCAGTTTCTGACCTGTGTAAAAAGGCTTCCAATAGATTTTTTAAGCCCCCCCCCAAAAAAAAATACCACAATGACAAAATATAAAGTAAAAAAAAAACATTTCAAAAAGAAGAAAGTTGGAATCCTTCCTAAAAAGAACACAAAACAAAACACCATAACTTATTCTTAAACAACTGAAACTAGATCACGCATGCAAGAGGAATATGATTCACTCACGTCATATTTGAATATTTGACAGGTACTTTGGCTCCACCTTCAGGACAGTCTGACGAGTTGCGCGTGACGTCAAAGCACGAATACGTATTTCCAAATTTATTTAACTGTCTTTCTATTCTCAAGAGATACCATTTCCAGCAGGGCTGTGCAAAATTCAGATGTTCAGAATGCAGTTCAATTCGATGGGTGAATTTGAATTTGAATTGATCCCACCCCACAGGATGTTGAATTGAATTTGAAGTCAGAGAAACTCATTCTCATCACATATCAATGAGTATTTCGCTAGTGTGCTCCAGACAAAATGCCCAAAATGTCGAAGGACTTAGATAAAGCAAAGTGTGATGAGAAATGAAGTGGTGAAGTGCTTGTCTACTATTACATTTTCAAAGTTTTTACAATTTTAATGATTTGTTTTTTGGGATTAGGCTTTTAATGTATATTAAAAAAAAACAATTACTACACGTTATTATTTACTATAATTAACTATTATGCACATAACGTCCTTACAATATGAAATTCATGTTGTAAATATAGACTTATTTATATATTGTAAATATTCCTTGTTAAATACTCTTTAATTTTGCATCATGCATTTCATGATAGATAGATAGATAGATAGATAGATAGATAGATAGACAGACAGACAGACAGACAGACAGACAGACAGACAGATAGATAGATAGATAGATAGATAGATAGATAGATAGATAGATAGATAGATAGATAGATAGATAGATAGATAGATAGATAGATAGATAGATAGATAGATAGATAGATAGATAGATAGATAGATAGATAGATAGATGGATAGATAGAGGAGAATTGTGCATGTAAAAAGCCCTTTGCCTTGACCTATCTAGTTCTGTCAATGACAGTTTTCTCTAAGAGGATTTATAGAATAACGGTGGAGCAAAAACATAGGAAGGTTAGTAATTGCCGGGGGTTTAATCCTTGAGCTCTGGGAGCAATGACAGCAAGCTATTTTGTGGTCAGATTTTACCCATTTGGAGAACAATTTGCAGCATGTGCAGGAGAGTATGTTTTGTAACAGGATGTGACAATTGATGGATATACTCATGAGAGTTTGAAACACAGGGGAAAGAAATGTTGTTCCAACTTCTGCTGTACATTGGTAAGTGAGTTTTACATTACCAACTTAAATGCATTTTTCAGTTATTTAAAAAAACCCTACCCTATAGCCTACTTAATGAGTCTTATTTTCTGTTCCATCTTTTGTACTGTATTTTTACATATGTCAAAAAACAGCATATTCTCTTGAATGTACCTCTGTCTTCCATCAGCTTTTGTAACATATTTGATCACACCTGAGTTTTCAGGTGCTACAGCCACCAAAACAAAAACTCAAGGTAAGTCTTTTCACAACAACTAATAGAATAGTTTATTATTATTATTATTATTATTATTATTATTATTATTATTATTATTATCATTATTATTAGTCAACGATCATTTGCAGATTTTTATTTGCACACAGTTGAGTTAGAGCTTTTGGTGAAATTAGTTGTTTTACAATTCTACAATGGGCGTGTTTAAATATCTCTTTGTTAAAATACAATCAGTAAACAAATAAAAATTTAGAAAAAGCAAAAGTAGGTGCACATTATCTCACCTTGGACGACACTTTCATGATCACACTCAGAGCTGTACATGAAGAGCGTGGAGTCACTAAAACTCACGGCCCGGCGGCCATTTGCGGCCCCCAGGATGATTTTTGCAGCCCCCTATTTCACATCAAAGTTTAATATTAGTGTGGCCCTCATCTTTTTTGCCATGTCGTTACTCGGGGCATTGTGTGTGTGTGTGTGTGTGTGTTTTAATCACTGATGGGCTTCCATAGTTCAGGCTCATGACATATTTCAACTAAACGTAATTCTGAAGTGAGACAAAGTGGAAGAAAACGATATCCTGGAACCCACTCCCAGGCATCTATCCATCCCACCATCCATCCATCCATTTTCTTTATGTATTTTTCAAAACTGGCCATGTAGAGAAAGGTTGTTGACGAGAACAGACAATTTCAAGAAAAACAGGAGACTCAATGTTTTTTTTTGTTGAGACCTGGGGCACCCTGACATGTCTTGAATGCAAAAAGAAAGTTGTGGTGCGCAAGAAATCTGCGCACTAGTGAAAGTTGGGGAGTATGCAAAGTACCAGGGAGATGAGACAGAGGACAGGGTCAGCAATCATGCTCACGTTTTGAAGAATCGTTTTGAACTGTTATTAATAAAGATTGAGAAGACTGGATTAGTTGCACTCTTGGAGTTTGCAGGAGTTTGGTGCATGTAAAATACGTTAATAAGGTATTGCAAGAAGATCTCTACTTGTGGATGATGTGAAGATGACCACTGTGAAGTGAGCACTTGTTGACCCCATTCTACCTCTGATCATGCATCTGTGTGTTACCCCCTGATGTAGTGCAATGTACCTCAGAGCTATTCCAAAAATTATGATTGACTGTTTATTTAACAATTAAGGACAAACAAAGAGTCCAATGATAAACTTCACAGCAAAAAAGTAACAAAACAAAAGCAACTGATTTTTTTTTCAATCAATAACATACTAGGAAATTCCATGTGCTGTAACGTGTGAATATGCACATGTTGGTAACTTAAAGCGAAAATTAGCTCAAACATATTTTTTCAAGAATATGTTCTATGCAGGCTCACTAGTTGAAGGCATTCTAACTAATATTGTGTTTGTGGAATAAGGTTTTAAGCAGCAAAATGCACCCATTTTAAGCCATCTCAGGGGCGGTCAATTTGTCACTTCTGTCGACTGAAAATGACATCACAGATGCTCAGGGATTAGATAATGACCAATCAAGGCTCAACTTCAGAAAACAGGTGAGCTGTGATTGGTCATTACCTGAGCAACTGTGATGTCATTTTCAGTAGACAGAAGTGACAAGATGGCCGCCCGCAGAGATGGCTAAAAACGGGATGATTAACTCTTATTCCACAAACGTAATATTTATCAAAACGCCTTGTTTCAACTAATGGGCCTGCATAGAACATATTCTTGAAAAAAAATATGTTTGGGTTGACTTCCCCTTTAAGTGCACCTGGAAGTTTTTGTATGTATTAACATTTCAGCACAATTTAATATTGTTGGTAAAGTTGGTAGCTTTAACACCACCATTGTGCCATTGTGAACTAGTGACCAACAACTCAGGTGTGACGCCACCTGGGCAGTGCGGGGCCTGGGTGAAGGAGCCTAAGGGAGGTTATTTCACCTCACCCAACTACCCAGAAAAATACCCACCCGAGAGGGAGTGTGTCTACATTATAGAAGGTGAGACTTTTACATAAATTCTTCTACCACTCTTTACTAAAGCGCTCGTTCTCCTCCAGCTTCTCCCCGCCAGTGCATTGACTTGTTTTTTGATGAAAAGTATTCCATCGAGCCATCGTGGGATTGTAAATTTGATCACATCGAGGTCCGTGATGGGCCGTTTGGTTTCTCACCCATCATTGGACGTTACTGCGGCCAGGAGAGCCCCATGTATGTGCGCTCCAGTGGGAGGTATCTGTACATCAAGTTTGTGGCTGATGGAGAGTTGGAGGCAATTGGGTTCTCAGCCCGGTACAACTTCACACAAGGTGGGTCATGTCAGAGCCTGTGCTTCAAACAAATTCACTGGCGTCATTTTGAAAGAATTAAACTTGAAAGTTAAATGTGTAAACAGTACACTGCATGAGCATATTTACAGTATCATGTCATTAGTAAATATGCATTTAAAATAGATAAACATTTTTTCCCTGCAATCATTTCCACCTTAGGAGAGAAGGTTAAAAACTGAACCCATATACAGTATTATTAACCATAACACCTTTGGAAGCAACTTAACACTATGCAATCTGCATTCAATTGTGATACTATAATTCCTTAATGACCACGGCAGCCTGCTCTCTTACCAATAGACCATGCACATAACTTAATGAAGACAAACTTTAAAGCAGGCATTTTGGGCAAAGCATGTCAATGCAGGAATTTGGCATCCCCTGACTCCAGACTTAAGGCAGACATTATTTAAAATGAATTGAAAATGTTGGATACGTAGATAATTATGTCACCTTTTCCATATACTGTCCTCTTAAAACCCTGTAATACATGTGATAAAACCTAATAAATTAAAGCTATAAGTAAACATTTCAATCACCTCTTCAGAGTTTTTTTTTTTTTTTAAGTAAAGTGATAAAAACTCAACTCATATTTGATTTAGTTTTTTAATACCCACCAGTACAAATCAAATCAAATCAGGAACATGTATTTATAACATTTAGAAAAAAAATACAAAGAACTCACTTGTTGGATCAGAAGGATTTTTAAAAATTAATTTATAACTGTACAATTCTGAGAAGTGAACTCCTTTTCTTGGCAACCAATCACAGTCAATTAACTTTCTGTGACTTTGACACGCCATTGAAAAGCTCTCCCTCTCTTTTTAATAATATCACACACCAGCAGGCAGACAGGGCATTAATTCCCATCAGTACATTTTTGGCCTCTGATTTTATGGTATCATTTAATAACTCTTGATCCTGTTAGTTATTATTTATTTATTTATTTATTCCTCCTGCAATCATAAAGAACCCCCTTTAAATATTGTGCTAGGAAGTTAGTTATGTGGTTGCGCGCTGCAGGAAATTGCAGTTGATGGGGGACAAGGGAATATATACACACACAGACACGCGCACATGCGCACACACGCACACACACACACACACACACACACGTAGGAGTTAATGAAAGCTTGTCTTCAAGGGAATACAGCTTGTCAGCACTGAGCCGTAGCAGCAGCTTAAGCTGGACCGAGGCTGAAGCTTTATTAACAGCAGATTTTATAGGCCACCAACAATGACGACAATCAAAGATTAACCTGCCTCCTTCTGTTTGTTCGACCATTTTTTTCTGGTGGAAATATGCCGTTCCCTACTCCAAGATTTTACATTGCAATGAACCAACCATCCACTTATACAAATACAATTCGCTGAATGAGTAACTACCCCTTTAAGAAGATGTTTGTCCTTATTGGCAGATAAGGAGATTTGGTTTCCCATTTGTTTTTGTAAAAGTGAGCACATCTTGCACACCAAATGCTTATCTGTCTAATCCCACTCATCAGAGACGGGAAATAATTTGTCCTGAATGCCTGAATGCAAATCAATGTATTAAAACTAGTACTACACAAATGGAACCTTAATAAACGAAAACTAAACAAAAAAATGCCCAGACAACTCTTGAAAAGATTCAAATGAATATTATATGCCAGTGTAACATTTATCATTTAATACTTGTCCGTGTCTGTTATTTTTCTATAAATCACTGAATGGTTTGGGCCCTGAATACATTAAAGAAATGCTGATTAAATATAAACCCAGCAGGGCTCTGAGATCTGCAGAGTTTTAGTCAGACAATTAGTGAAGTCCGAGATTAAAGTAAACACGGTGAAGCTGTATTTAGTTGTTATGCCACACACAAATGGAATAAACTCCCAATAGTAGTCTGCCCTGAGTGAAAAAGCTTTTAAATCCAGATTAAAAACGTTTCCCTTTACCTTTCTTCTAATCTTCTAATCATTCAAAAATAATCATTTAGTTTTTTTTTTATTTTCTTTGAGTGTGTTTTACTGTTTTAAAAGTTGTTTTTTTTTAAAGAGGAAGTCTAACATTTTTTTCCAGTATATGTTCTGTGCAGGCCCTCTAGTCTAAACACAGCATTCTGAGTACCGTATTTTCCGGGCTACAAGCCGCACCGTTATATGAGCCGCACCCACTCTATTTTAAGAACATTTTGGGAAAAACCTTAAATAAGCCGCACCTTTATATAAGCCACACCTATGCATGTTGAAAACTTTTATATTTACTGCATTTACAGAACGATTATGAACTGTAAATGTACGTGTGTGTACCTGAGCAGATTCTTTCCTGACACTGCCTTTTAACACTGCAGCAACGTTGCTGATCAAAACAGAATAGAACCAAGAGAAAATAAACAGTACTTATCTTCATTTCACTGCCGACTGCCGCTCCATTTTGTCAGCTAATGTCCACCAGACTCCACCATCTATTGTTCTGCTACATTCTACATATGCACCTTTCTTGTTTTATGTTAATAAAGTCAGCCAATCTAACACACAACGTGTTAAATCAACAATAGCATTTCACATCAAAACAACAGAACAGACGCAACATCAGCCAATCGCATTCATGTACACTTCACTGACCTCTAGCAAAACATAGAATCAAAGCAGTACAGCACCTAATGCAATAACCGAGTGCATGGCGCCCTCTCCTGTTGAACTCCTCCACCTGCAGTCACATCCAATCAGTGGGAAATGTATTGTATTGAATTGTACTGTCATTCCGGTAAGAGCGCCCTGAGCGGTGGAAGAAAAATCCACAGAATAGCCGCACCGGACTATAAGTCGCAGGGGTCAAAATCTAGGAAAAAAGTCGCGGTTTATAGTCCGGAAAATACGGTAATATTGTGTTTGTGGAATATGAGAAATCCACCGATTTTTAGCTAGCTCAAGGGGCGGCCATTTTGTCACTTCTGTCGACTGAAAATGACATAGAAGTTGCCCACGGCTCAGATAATAACCAATCATGGATCAGCTTCAGAAAACAAGTGAGCCGTGATTGGTCGTTATCTGAGCCCTGAGCAACTTCTATGTCATTTTCAATCAACAGAAGTGACAAAAATGGCTGAAATGGTGAGAAGTGGGTGCATTTTGCTGCTAAACCAATATTCCACAAACGCAATATTAAATCAGAATGCTGTATTTCAACTAGTGGGCCTGCATAGAACATATTCTAGAGAAAAAATATGTTTGGGTTGATTTTCCCTTTTTCTGTTTTCTGTTAATGTGTAATATAACTTCTCTTAGTAATTTTGGTAAACTACTTGTCTTTTGTTTTGTTGGGCACATTGTATGTTCTTTCATCGTTTTAATGTGAAAAAATGAACAAATCCTCCTCAATTCCAAATGCATTCAGGTTACCATCAGAATCCATAATATTAACATTTGTGGTCAAAATAAAAGCCTTATCGTCATTAAGATGTTAACAATTTTCCTGAAAATAGGGAATTCACTTTTAGTCCCCACACATACAAATATTCCATTCAGGCATTCAGTTCCATAGTTTTTCACCCAGGAGGTAGCGGCAACATTAGACATTACATATTGGACAAGACCCCAACAACTGCTATAGATAGTGTAGCATCTCTCTGTGCTTGAACGTAGCCTTCATTTTGACACTTTGACAACATGCTGGTTGGCCGACTCTGGCTGCCTACACCTGCTTCAACCAAAGCATGTTAAATACCGTATTACTGAACCCGATTGGCCCATGTGACCACCTGACGTCACACGAAATACAGTCCAACTATTGGCCAATCTGTTTTAAACAATGTGAAGTAGAGAATTCAAGAGGAAACCAAGTTATGAAGCAATTTTCTTTTCATCACCAGCGTGAGAGTTTTGCCAACCTTTGGGAAGTTTGATTCCGTTTTACAAGCAAGGAGGAAAATCATGCTGAAGAAAATTGTCTCGACACCAATCAGTGAACTTAAATCATTATGTAAGGTGTTGTTTCAATTGGAAATTGACTTGTCGTCCAATACAGAGGACACTCCATTTTAACAATGTATCCCGGTTAAATCTTATTAGACGACACAGGCTTTTATTTCTGAGTGGTGTCAATGCAACACAGAAATTCTGTTTTTAACACTATCCACAAACTTTTAACATTGCTTGATTGTCAGTGTAAACGGTCTAATTCTTTGCACAGATTAAACCATGGTCAAATTGTATAGGAATGATGGGAAGGGAAATTAAGGGAAATGGTTTGTCATAGCAATGTCACAGGATTGATGCAGTTATTGCCCAAAAAGGAGTTGCAACTAAATAGTAAGTACCGGTAAGTCTTGTTGACTTGAATCTATTTTTATTCAATACTTTTGCGTAGCTAAAAATTCTTATCAGATTAATATTATACTATTATGATATAATTCATAATAATGAATTAAATAATAAACTAATAATAATATTATAGATGTTCGGTTACAAATAATACTATCTTCTCCAATCCAGATATAAATACCTGAAGAAAAAAATAAAGGTGACCTGGGGAGCTCTTGTCTCATAGTCAATTAAAAAAAATAAAAAGAATGTGCCTCACTTCACCAATAATTTGGGAGAGGAGTGTGCATGTACTTGAGCTTGGTAGAGCCTTCTTTCTTTCGAATATTCCCCCCCCAAATTCGTTAACTCTCTTTTGCTATTTCTCAGAAATGCTCAGTGACACACATTCAAATATGTTCTTTAGCCCTTCATGGTTTCCACATATTTGCAGATTGAAAACAGTCGGAAAAGATTTCGCGAAATTGATTGTATGTATAATCTTTATATTGGATGTACTGCCTCTGGGAATGCATTGTTGCTCACCCGCAATCCTGCACAACTGCCCCCCACCTCCCCTCGGATAGGGCTGAATATGAATAATCCGTCCAAGCCCGAAGCAGAAACAGGGAAGAAACATGAGGGGATTAATAAAAAACTAAGATGGTAAATCAGGATATTTAATCCACCTAGCAAGTAGATTCATCAGCACAAAGGTTCAGGACATGATATCTAAGCATGTGTTGTCAGGATTTCAGGGAACTTCAAATGAGGGCATTGTGAGGTTATGGTAGTTTTACAGATGGTTATATAAATCTTAGTATGTCTGGACTGTTGTCACATACAGTATATGAGGCTTGCCCACCGAATTTTAACTTTTTATTTTCTACAAGGGATGGCAAAAGAGGAGGCGGGACTGCATCAATTTTTATTAATACTCTTTTATCAAAGGAGATCATTTTTAGCAGCTATTTATCGTTTGAACACCATGCCTTTGTTTTTAGCAGTCCCCCTATTCTCTGCATTACCGTCTATAGACCTCCCCATCATTCCACTTCTTTTATTACAGAATTTTCAGAATTCTTATCCATTTTATATTCCAGTTATAACAGGATATTAATAACTGGCGATTTTAATATACACATGGACAACATCTCGGACCCACTATCCAGAGATTTTTCAAACCTTTTAAACTGCTTGGATTTTAAACAGCACGTCTTGCAGCCAACTCACAACAGAGGACACACCCTGGATTTGGTTATAACCTATGGCTTGTCTGCTGGTGTGTCCTCTGTTGTTGACTTGGCAGTGTCAGACCACTACTGTGTCTATTTTAACATCGCCAGTTTTAACCATCTAGCAGTCCCGGTCAGAACAGTGAAGAAACGCTACCTATCTTCTGAGGTGGCTGCAAATTTTATCGAGATCTTAAAAAACACTCCTGCTGACATTTTACCTGCACCCTGTGATCTTATTGTTGACAATTTTAACCTACATCTTAAATCATCATTAGATTCAGTAGCTCCACTTTTAATTAAAACAACAAAAACAAAGACTGTACCCCCGTGGAGAAACAATGCTATCAAAATATCAAAGAGAAAATGCAGGAGTGCAGAGAGGAGGTGGAGAAAAAGTAAACGTACTGTACACTATGAAATTTTATGCGAACAACTGAAATCCTACAATAAAACAGTAAAACTGGCAAGATCTTCCTATTTCTCAAACCTCATTACAGTCAATAAAAACAACCCCAGGGTTCTCTTCTCCACCTTTGAACTTTTAACTAGTTCTGATTTTAATAAGTCCCCACAGAGACCAACAGATGCTCTCTGTGAGGACTTTGCAGACCACTTCAGAAGTAAAATCGATGACATAAGATCCAGTCTTTTAGCCCGTCAAAACACAAGTTTTAATAAACCCGGACAATCATATTTACATGAGGAAACACTGGAAAGTTTTGCCCTGGTTGATGCAAGGACACTTGTTCGAGTTTTCTCCCAGGTAAACCCAACAACCTGCCTTTTGGATCCAATTCCCACATTTCTTTTTAAGACATTTTATGGATTTTTTGAAGAACAAATTTTAAATATAGTCAATTGCTCTCTTCAGACAGGCGTCTTCCCCGCTGCCTTTAAAACGGCAGTGGTGAAGCCCCTTCTGAAGAAGAGCGGTTCTGACCCGAGCGTTTTTAATAACTACAGACCCGTATCCAACTTACCGTTTTTAAGTAAGATTTTAGAAAAACTGGTTTTCATCCAGTTGAATCATTTTTTAAATACAAATAATATTTTGGAGAAATATCAATCTGGTTTTAGGATGAACCACAGTACGGAGACTGCTCTTTTAAGGATCTTAAATGATATTAGGTGCACTGCAGACGTGAGAAAACTCACAGTCTTGTGCTACTGGATCTAAGCGCTGCTTTTGATACAGTAGATCACCAAATTTTATTGAATAGACTTAAAAATCTAGTGGGCATCTCTGGTACTGTTTTTGACTGGTTTTATTCCTATCTCACAGACCGATATTTCTTTGTAAGTATGGATACTTGTTCCTCTAAAACTCATGAAATTAAATGTGGGGTTCCTCAAGGTTCGATTTTAGGCCCCCTACTTTTTAATCTTTATATGCTTCCCCTCGGGGATGTCATCAGGGGACACGGCATCAGCTTTCACAGCTATGCTGATGACACGCAGCTGTATATTGCCGTGTCTCCTGATGACACAGGACCCATTGATACCCTTTTAAATTGCATTTTAGATATCAAGTCATGGATGGCAGATAATTTCCTACAGCTCAATCAGGACAAGACTGAGGTTTTAGTTATCGGTCCCGAAGGTCAGAGAGAGAAGCTTTTACCAAAACTACACATTTTTAATCCCTCACACTGTGTGAAGAACCTTGGCGTCATTTTTGACTCTGAGCTCAGTTTTATTCCTCATATTAAAAATGTAACCAAGATTGGTTTTTATCACCTTAAGAATATCGCCAGAGTCTGCCCGTTTCTCTCTCAGGCTAACACGGAAGTGCTGATGCATGCCTTTATTTCCTGTCGTTTAGATTACTGTAATGCCCTGCTCTCTGGCCTCCCGAAAAAGAGCATTTCACCACTGCAACTACTGCAGAATTCAGCCGCTCGGGTGCTGACGAGAACCAGAGGGCGGGAGCACATTACGCCAGTTTTGAAATTGCTGCATTGGCTCCCTGTGTGTTTCAGGATCGATTTTAAAGTACTTTTATTAGTTTATAAATGTGTTAATGGTCTTGGGCCATCTTATTTATCTGATTTGCTTTTATCATACCAGCCCTCGCGGATCCTGAGGTCCTCTGGCGCCGGCCTTTTATTTATTCCAAGGGTGAGGACCAAAATGCATGGCGAGGCTGCATTCAGCCATTTTGGTCCTCACCTTTGGAATAGCCTGCCAGAGGATGTCAGGTCTGCAGAGACTGTTGATATTTTTAAGAGGAAGCTCAAGACACACCTTTTTAGTTTGGCTTTCAACAACTTTTAAATAATTTATCTTTTCTTTTGATTGAAGATAATTCTATGTTTTGCTTTGAATGTTTTAAAGCACTTTGAGTTGCATTTTTATGTATGAAAAGTGCTATATAAATAAAATGTGATTGATTGATTGATTGATTGATATGCCCTGTAGCAGCAATGTAAAAAAAAAAAAAAGTTGGGTGTACTCAAAATTTCAAGCCAACAAACTTCAATGAAATTTAAATTTGGCAATTTAACAAAATATGTAAAGTTTTGCTAATGCAAAAATTGGCTTTCAGCAAAGAAATCAGAGTTTAAAGAACTAAATGTCCCTTGTATAATTTGTCCCCCGATTTAAAGTGTATGTCACCCCAACAACCTAGAAATTGTTTTGTAGCAAAAAATGTGCTTGCTTTGTTGCCCTAAATGCCATCGTATGTGAGTATGCAATTCATTGACTGAGCCTCTAATGTGGGTTATGCTATTTGCAACAGTTCAAGCAGTAGAAAGTCAACATGGTGTTTGATCACATGGTCACCGATTGCTGTTGTATTCAGAATACATAACACAAAAATTAGGATTGCTATGTTGGCATAAAAATTGCAACAAGAAGCAAATTAACTGTAAAAAAAAATAAAAAAAAATGGTGTGTTAAATTTACTGAATTTTATTTCGTCAAGTGGTTGCATGAAATAAAATCATCTGGATCCATATATATTTTTAAGTAGTCAACTTAAAAAAACCATCTGGTTCCAGATGATTTTATTTTGCGCAACCACTTAACGAAATAAAATTCATTAAATTCAACGAAAACTGTTTTCATTGCAGATAATGGCATTGTCAATTTGTAGCATATGGTGAGGGCCCATTAAAGAAGAGGTTTTTTTTCACTTGGCCCCAAATGCCTGGTGGCAGCACTGAGTGAGTAAAAGTGCGAAAAAACAACGCACAAAGAAGTGAGAGGGCTTTTGCTTCCACACCACAACAGTGTGATAAGCAGAGCAAAACCGAATCATCCATTAGATATAATAGTTTGACCTAATATTGCTGCTCTGCGGAAAGCAGATTCAAACCCAAAACCGCCGTTTGACAAGATTTTAGAGGTTGAAAGATGAGAATAAGTCAGTTGTGAAAACAGAAAAAAACTATGATGATTATAATGAGCTTCATCTACCAGTATCAAGGTAAAAATAACCCTTTAGAATTGCAGCCTGGCAAGTGTATGAAACTAGTTCAATCCATCCTCTGGCCAGTCTACCTATACTTCCAAAAGGTTCATTTCAAGAAGTTATACTGTATGTAATGTGCTCACGTTTGACAGTATGACAATATTTAAGAAATCAACATGGAAAAATGGTATTTCTTTCTTAAGCTTTGATCAGTAACAGAATAATGTATTTTAGTTGAGTTGCTTTGGTACATTTCTCAGATCAGAATTGAATTGAATTTCTCAAAATTACTCTTTAAATGTTCACATCATTGTGTCATTTGTGCACATCAAAAAAACAGTTTCCCCATTTCTTTGTACAAGATACAAATGTTTTGGCACATCCACGCAAAGTATTATGTCCAATTCTTTGCTGTTTACAACATGATCAATTGCTTGTGTCATGTTGATTAAAACGTATTGTAATCGCGTTCACAGTTGAATTGCGTCACACCCACCGACATTTTGGCATTAGTTCATCGTATAAGTCTTTACATGCAAAATGGTTAAACAAATTGTAGTTCCATTAGATTTTTTGTATTAATTGACAAAGATGAAAACGAAGGACATTTTTGCTGAAATTACACTTAGTTTTATAAACGTAATATGTAGTTTCGGTTAGTTTTCATTTTTTAAAAGCATTCTCGTTTTTACTGTATTTCGTAATGAAAATGTTGTTTCAATTTTAATTTTGTTTCGTTACTTTTCGTAAACTAAAATAACCGTGGTTCATTCATTTGTGTACTGGAATGATGGCCAAGACACGCTTGAAGTTCATGATGTTGTTGCTTAATTGATTATAATAATAATTGATTGGTCATTGTTCCTATGCTGTCTACTAACTGTAAAATGTGTATGTGTATGCAAGACTTTTGGCAAGCAATAATAATGGAATAATGTGTCATTTTGACATAATTGTTCACAGTTTTGGAATTGTGAACGCAAATGCTCTCATTATCTCATCTAGGTTTTTTTTTTTTTTATGACCAAAATTTAAAAAAAAAATGCATGTAAGATGTGAACATTAGATCTGGCCATCAAAAGTTTCACAGCCCTTTGATTAGTAAGTGAAACTTTGCTTGTATGTGTTTAAATGTTTTTTTTCTTCTTCTTTTAGATCCAGAGTTCAAAGGTTTGGGAGAATTGCCAGTTTTGCCATGTGAGTATTTCAATAAGTTAAAAATGCTGTAACTTGTTTAAAACATATCTTGGATGCAACACGCTAATTGTGCTTCATTGAAAATATATGCATAACATACGTGTCCATGTGTTAAACATTACTACAGTAGTCAAAACTGGAGTCATGAGGAGAAATATGGCTTCCTTCCAATAAACACAAGTCAATGAGTTTTATAGTGTTAAGAGAATTTGGTTTAAAAGTTAAGAAAAAAAAATGCCTTCCTCCACAGTTTGTGAGTTTGAGCTGAGTGGTCCAGAAGGCTTTGTGGACTCTACTCAGATAACCAAGCGGGCCCTGCCGACAGAGGCTGTGGACTGCAGATGGTATGTCCGCGCCCCACCAAGAGCAAAGGTCTGAATGCTAAATTTCTACCAAATATATTTCATCATTTGTTTATGTTTATGTAAACGCTAAGCTGGTCTCCCGTCTTATCACTTCTTGCAGGAAGAACATTTCAATCTACTGTAGTTTGTTCTGATAAAATAACGTACATAAAATATACTTTCCTTAAGCCATACTAATAAAGCAGAACATAAAACATTCAACGTTTTGTTTTTAGTATTCATGTGAACAATTTGTTATTGGACACTACCTGAGCAAGGAGCCTACACACTAAAATGTTGCTCAACATTCTTTCTAAGGGAATGTTTTTAACTGGAACGGATCAAGGATCTTTTTTGCCAGTTAATCTATGTGACAATGACATTTTGAAACCTAAAAATACAAACTTTGTACTTTTTGTTTGAAGATAGTAGTAGTGTAAATACAGTCATGGGAACAGGATTTGACAACTTTGACAACTTTTTCATCCGTACACGAACCTTTTCAAAAACCTAAAGGATTGTCATCATCCCATCCACAGATCTACATGCGCTTTCTGGAGTATGAGATGCACAACTCCAATGAGTGCAAGCGTAACTTTGTTGCCATTTATGATGGAAACAGTTCAGTGGAGCACCTGAAGAACAAATTCTGCTCCACGGTTGCGAACGACGTTATGCTTACATCCTCTTTGGGCGTGGTAAGGCTGTGGGCAGATGAGGGAAGCAGGAAAAGCAAATTCAAGATCCTCTTCACAACCTTCCTTGACCGTGAGTGACTCCATCTTTGTTAAATTGTGTCTGACATTTCCTGTTGAACTAGGTCTAAATATAATGAAATACGCAAAGTATTTAAATAGGAAACTTGAACAATTCTTGTGCTGAAATGAAGAGACTTTAAATTCTAATTTTAAATCAAGTTATAAACCCCCGATTATCATGTTCAAGGAGGAGGCTATTCAAGCTTACTTGAGAGGCGGGTTAAAGTCTAAAAACAGTTGGGTTAAAAATAACACAATTTGCGGTCAAAAACGGACCAATCCATTACATGGGTCAATTTGATCCAACTCTATGGGTTGTTTTCTGCAAAAACAACCCAAAATGGGTCGTTTTATACAAAACAAACCCCTAAAATTGGACTGTTTTTTACAAAACAATGCAAGAAAGTGGGTCAAATTGACCCAAATAGTGGATCGGTTCATTTTTTCCCCAAAATTTGATTATTTTTAACCAAACTGTTTTTAGAGTACTGCAATGCTCACTTGTCACTTACAGGGATGATATCTAGAGATTGCTCATTGTCACAGATTAGGCTATCATACATACAAAAATGAATCCAAAGATCTGACAAGCTCGTTGAAATAATGGTCTGCTGCCTAGATGTGCAAATCAGCAATTGGCTCAAATTTCTTGAGCCATGTAAATACATTTTTGGATTAAGGAAGAACAACCTAACCTATATTGGATTAAGGAAGAACAACCTAACCTATGAAGAACAACCTAATGTATGTTAGGTTGTTCTTCCTTAAAAACACATCAATTGACACAATACCATAAAATCTGAATGTAGAACCCCTAACTGAGTGCTTGCTAATACATTGTGCAGCCCAAGATAAACCATATCTGTAAATATTGTGCTTTACAGCCAAGGCTGCCCTTCATAAATTATGTTCGTTATCGTCATGGACAGAATTACAAGGTGCAGCGGCTTGGAAGGTGTCCTCAGGATCTCATATTTGCCATTTGCAGGTTATGTAGTCCAGATGCCCCCCATCACACCTTAAGCGACCTTAAGCGTTAGCTGGGCCGGTTCACCGGAGATCTGAGGTTATGGTTCTTACTGTAGTTGGAAATGGGTGAATTGTGAGCTCCTGGATGGAAGAAAAGAACTGCCTCAGTTGAAGGGCTTCAAGTGTCTTTTCAAGGGACACAAGACACCATCCACAGTGGTGGTCTGTACTGTACTGCTGTGGTAATGAAAGCTGGGCCACGGGACGAAGATCTTTCTTAATGTAACAATCACAAGCTTTGGTGTCGCAAACAAAAGAACAAAGTCACAAATACAGCCCAAAGGAACTCAGACTCAGAAGAGCGGAGAAAATATTGATGGGTGGCCTCAACCGTGTGTGTTTATGTCTGCCAGTTGCTAAAATTGACAACTCTACACAATTATATGTGACCACTGTATGCGTGCCTTTTGTTTCCAGCACCATGCGAAGGAGACACTTTTTTTTGCCATAGCAACATGTGCATCAACCACACCCTGGTCTGCAATGGCATCCAGAACTGTGTGTATCCATGGGATGAGAATCATTGTAAAGGTACACTGAAAAACTTACCAGTTACTGTATTTTCATTGCATGGCTGAACTGAAGATAGCTCTATTCCGTTTTGCCGGTGACACTAGAAAAAAGGAAGCCCAGCATTTTGGACTCTCTGGATAACACTAACATCACTATCATTGCTGTGACCTGTGGCCTGGTTGTCATCCTGCTCATCATCTCTGTCGTCATCCAGGTCAAACAGCCTCGGAAGAAATACATCATCCGCAGGTTCATCCGTTTCTCAATGATCGTATAATGAAATCTGAGTTATTATGTCATTTTGGATAGCACAAAACTCCCAAAACATGGTAGACCAAGCATGAAACAACATTATGGGCCCTTACAGTGCTGAGTGCAAGTCTAGCGCAAAGTGCAGTCTAACTGCGCATGGGTGGAGTTTTCTTTCTTTTGGTATTTTCCTAGACTTTGCACAAGTAGAATTGGGCATAACGGGGCACGTGTGCCATTGTGGAGTGGAACGTAGCCGACTCCTGGCCAATCGTAGTGGCATCATTCATTTGCGTTAATATATCTAATCCGTTAGTTGTCCCTTGCCAGCCAGTGGAGTGCTATTAAACTATCTTTAGGATGATTAGAATTCGTTCAATGAATTGATTTCTACAGTGATTCAGAGGGATTGTCCCACACAATTATCATTTATTTATGAATGAAATACAGTGACATCCATCACACATCCGCGGTACGCCAAATATGTCTGCGATGTGATTAAATACACCAAAATAGCGTTACATCACCTGCACCGCGAGCTAGACGTGGTTTTAGGTCTAAAATTTTGTCTACTTTTTCTCACCTAATTGGCAGATGCATTGCGGGAGTGTAATAGAAAGTAAGGTGTGTCAGGGGCAGAGCAGCTCTGGGTGCCGGAACGCCCAGTGAGGCGCAACATGAATCCAAAAATGCAAAACTAGACTTGCCCTGGTGCAAAAATGAAGATGCATCCATTTTTTACGCTGAGCGCACGGGCGCTTGTCTGGTAGTAGGTGTCAAGCCAGAACTATGTTTGAACCTAATCACAGCAAAGTTCAAATAATTAATTTTTTCAAGAATAAAATTAATCACAGTCACTCATAAAAGGAAAAATCCAACTGTTACAAAGAAACACAAAACCACTTGATAGAGGAGAAACAGTTACCAAAAACAAACGATACAAAGTACCAAAAGAAAAGTACTAAACTAAGATTCATAATGACATAAGGCTTATTTGAAACTTGGCATGGATGACTAGGCATAGCACTCTGATAGACAGAGCTCCTCCTTAGGCTGTTGTACTCTTTGCGTATCGCTTCATTCGGGCCACTCATTTGCGCTCCACACTTTGCTCGCTGCTTAATTTTTTCATTTTAGCGCACATTTTGCTGCTTAAAATGATATCAAAACTGGAGTAAAGTAAAAACTCGGGCTCGGGTTTCCAGGCGATGGCAGCTATGGCTCCACTTTTTGCACTATTTACGGCCCCTGCATGATCTGTGATACATACGCAGAAGGTCGCTTAGTATGAAAACTACACTGGTACAAACTACGTAGGTGACTTTAAAACATTGATTGAAATTACATATATACAAATTGTAAAATAGTTAATAAGTCAATATTTACACAATATTTTACACAAGAAAATGGGCAGGAAAGGCGGAGAACCGGAGCTGGACACCCCTGTATTAAAGCTTAAAGCACAGGTATCAAAGCCAAGGCCCGGGGGCCAGATCCGGCCCACAAACTCATTTTATGTGGCTCACGAAGGCAAATCCTGTGCAATTCACATTTTTTACAAATTGTTTTCACTTTTAACTACATTGAGATATGAGATACTGCAATGTGTTATTTGTTACAAATCCTCCCCTTAAAATATATTGACAAAAAAACTCAACAATCAATTACTTACTGGCTTTTAATTTCAAAACTAGCTATCCATCAATTTGTTATGTATCTGTGATCATATAAGGCAATCATACATTTATATGACGGCCCTCCGAGGGACACTATAACTACAATGTGGCCCTCGACAAAAAATGAGTTTGACACCCCTGGCTTAAAGTATCTAAATACCAGCCAAACTACGTTGCTAATTCTTTGCCATTTTTGTAATGTATCGCTGTCACATTACAATAATCCCAAGACAAAATTATAAGACTGCATGAGAACTGGATGGGGAAATAGGCAAGTACTGTACCTGTGAAGAAATGTTCAAGTCACTTAATGTAATTAATTTTACGTTGAATTTTTCCCTATATGTACAGTCTGTTGCTAACAAGTAGGTTTGAAAAAACATCTTTTCATTTGATGTTAGTTCTCTCTTTGTTTTTTGTTCTATCCACAGAGATGATTTCGACCCTGCCCTCCTCCATCCAGGGCTTGAGCCTCCTCACTATGAGCTCTGCACTTTACGACACATCCCCCCAGGTGACCTGACTGATGCCGCAATGGGCGAGGAATTTGAGAAATCTCACAAGCTGCGCCGATCCTCCTCCAAATGTATTCGTGACCACCACTGTGGATCACAGCAGGGAAGCATGCACGGCAGTTTCCAAGGTAGCCGCAGCAACCTGAGCATGAGAGAGGCCACTAATGATCCTGATGGTGGGGCACTTGTGCCACAGCTACCACCTGGGATGGTGAGCCAGCAGTCACCACGGCTCTCCCATCACACGACCCCAGCCGGCCACAGGAACATCTTAGTTATGAAGCACAGCTATTCTCAGGATGGGGGAGATGCGTACAGAGAGGATGATGATTTGATGATCTATGATGGTCCAACAACCAGCAGGCACCACATTCATCACCATCAGATCCATCACGGCATGCCAGGGCTGGACCACACTGTCCACCGTACATTATCTAATGATTTCTAATATGGAAAGACCACAACGTCATTTTCAAATCTGTGCAAGAAATTGATACAGACTATTGAGAGTAAAACCCAAATTTGTAATACCGCTTCATTAGATGTCCCATGCCATCAAAATCCTAATTTTCCACTGTTGCATAACATACAATACAATACAACACAATTTTATTTATATAGCGCATTTCATAACAGCTAGGGCTGTAACAAAGCACTTTACAATACAATAAATAAAACAAAAACAATGAAAGGCTGTACATTTATTACGGTACATTTATTAATAAATATAGACATAAATAAATAAAGCCAATAAATTGACATAAAACACTATGTACAATTGATACCGGAAAAGAGTCGAAAAAAATAGGTCAAAATGAGTCAGTGACCTGGTTGAAGGAAGGCAGGTCATGTTCCCTATTAGTGGGCGTACAATCCAATGCTTGATGAATGAAATGAAAGTGTAGTTGGACTCGCCAACGGACGGCCGTTTAAAATTAGAGATGGGCTGGCCTATGGACGGGTACTAATTTTTCCCCCCGGAAAAAAGGCGAATGACGGACGACAGAAGGGTACCCACGCTGAAGATGGATGTCGAATAACAGATGATCAATTTTTAGTGCAATGCCCAGCTCTGATGATTTCTAGATTTATAGTTTTGTGTGTGTGGTGAATTGTCTCATCAACCGCACTCTGGTGAACTTAAGTATTTCCTTATCATTTTAATTTGTGTTTAAGGGGAAGTCAACCCCAAAATTTTCTTTACAAGAATATGTTCTATGCAAGCACAGGAATCGCAACATGGCATTCTAATATTGCATTTGTGGAGTTAAGCAGTAAAGTAGACCCGTTGTGGTCCCTCTCAAGGATTTATTTTGCCACTTTCTGCCAACTGAAAATGACATCACAGTTGCTCAGGGCTCAGATAACGACCAATCATGGCTCAGCTTCAGAAAACAGGTGAGCCGTGATTGGTCGTTACCTGAGCCCTGAGCAACTGTGATGTCATTTTCAGTTGACAGGAGTGAAATATTGGCCTCCGCCTGAGACAGCTATAAAAAAAAGGGGGGGGGGGGGGGATTTTGCTGTTTAACTCATATTCCACAAACGCAATCTTAATCAGAATGCCTTGTTCAGACTTGTGAAGGCGCATAGGACATATTATTGCAAATAATTTTCTGGGGTTTACTTCACCATTAAGGGTGATGTCCCCCCCCCAACAGTGTATCGTTACTTTTATTTGTTCGTCATTGTATATTTCATAACAATAAATACAATCATACTGCATACATGTGTACATGTATTATTTCGGGGTACAGTATTGTCAACTAGATTTCAATGCTGTCTGTTAGGATTCTGGAGTAATCTGGAATCAGAGTGGATTCTAAAGCAGGAACTCAGATGGTGTTTGACAAAAACGTTTTTTTACAAAAACGAAACTCGCAAGACCGTACAAATGTGAGCACTGGCACGAAATGGCCAGGAAAACGAGAATAACTACGGTTGCAAAAGGTAAGGAAAGCAATAACGAGTGCTTCCCGTGGAAAAACGAGATACAAATCCAAAATCCATGTGATAAAGTCAATAACGAAAATATCTTGCCGTGAAAAGACAAGATAAATCCAAACCCGTGTACCAACAGAAAATATTCTTAACAAACAAACAAACAACAGGGACCAAACAACTTGGCAGTCCTTTAATACTTGGATGATTACAATGCGTCGCATGTGTGCTACTGGAAGAAACCGCCCATCACTCCAATCGTGACACTAACAGAACAGGGTGGAACCTTTGGCAGCCACGACAAACCAAGTCGGACTTATTATAGCGCTACTAAGGACGAAAGGCAGTATCCCTGATAGTTACAAAGCGTTCTTTCCAAAAGTATAGAATCTATGGTGGAATCATAATGACCGCGTGCCGTGTATTTTAACCGAATTTTATTCATTGCGTTTTGAGTCGTTATCATGCATTGGTTGAAAGCCCACCATGTCTGAAGAGGCGCTTTTTACAGAGACAGCAGGACAATCAATCACAATCGAGAATAAAAGCAGAAGTCGACTGGGTCTGATCGTTACGGGTTTGGTAGGAGGCTCGCTTGTTGCCCTCTACGCTGTGGCTACGCCGTTTGTGGCCCCAGCGTTGAGGAAAATCTGCCTCCCGTTCGTCCCCGCGACCACCACACAGGTGGAGAATGTCCTCAATGCACTGCGAGCCAGGTCTGGGAACCTGGTGGATATTGGAAGTGGAGATGGGAGAATAGTAAGTGCAGTAATGTCTTGTGTATATGTCCCAGCTTGCGCAAAAACACTGGAAATGAATCCCCAAGCAATGTGAAAATGCTACAACACAGCTGCATCTACAGTAATTTATTGCATTTTATATATCTCTTGCATAGGTGATAGCCGCAGCAAGGCATGGATTTCTGGCGTCAGGTTTTGAGTTGAACCCCTGGCTGGTGTGGTATTCCCGCTACAAAGCCTGGAGGGAGGGAGTCCACCACTCCACATCCTTCCACATCTCTGATTTATGGAAGGTAAGTGTCTCATGTGATAGCACGAGCAGGGTTTACATGGAGCCTTGTATTCCAATTAGAATGAAACCGAATGACCGAACGGAATTAAAATGCTCCCTACAAACACCTCAATTGGAATAAATGGGCTGAATCCGAATGCCGTTTCATTTGGATTCACAGTGGTGGTATATTCATCTTGCCAATCGAAACAGATGTTTGTCTGCTTATGCTCAATTTTGACATAACTGCATATAGTGATGTCGTCGTTTGCGTATTAGAAAATGGTGGCTTCCTAACAGAGCTTATCTTAAATTTCAAAAAAGTACTTGTAACTTGTTTTTATTAAGTTGGTGTTCTAATGAAAGTGGGAAAACAATCGCAACTACTATGCTAAATAGACGACTGAACTCTATCTTGAAAAACTGTGCGATGTTTACATCGATCTGCATGTCACACGGCTATAAAATGACTGTTGTAATTAATGATCAGAGTGATTTTAATTGGAATTTCAAACAAGTCTCCATGTAAACCCAGCGACAGAGAAACACATGATGTAAAAATGTGTAATTGTTTAAAGCGGAAGTCAAGTCAAAAATGTTATATGTTCTCCCACTAGATTAAACACAGTATTGTGATCAATATTTCATTTGCAGTGCTGCACATAATGTCAGCCGTCTTGAATGGCTGAAAACGGGTGAATTACCGCACTCTTTGTAATTCTTACTCCACAAACAAAATATTAATCAGAATACTGTTCTTAGACTAGTAGGGGAACATAGAACATAATGCAAAGAACATGTTTGACTTGACTTCTGCTTTAAGAACAAATGGCCCCAAATCATTATATTCAGTACGGTCAGAAGAACTTGGTGATGATATATATTTTTTTGTTTCTTTTATAGGTCAGCTTTGCGCAGTACTCCAATGTTGTTATTTTTGGCGTGCCTCAAATGGTAAATTCTGATTTAGCATGCATATTCATATCCACTCTTTTTATAAGTGTAAAATAAGAAACCATGAAACCATACCATGAAATTTGCTTGACAACATTTTAAATGCACCACTGAAATATGATCATGGTTACAGATGGACAAATTGGAGCTGAAGCTGGAACGCGAGTTACCAAACTCTGCTAAGGTGGTCGCCTGCCGATTCCCCTTTCCAAACTGGGTTCCTGAACGCACCACAGGGGAAGGTGTTGACACGGTGTGGGTGTACAACGCCAAATCATTTCAATCACTCAGGCACTGTGATGTGTCGAAGAAGACAACATCAAGATAACAAGGACACTGCAGAATCACATACGTAAAGGAAGCTGCTGTGACCTGGTCGGCGACTATCAAAAGATCACCAAGATGCACTGTTTTCTTGAGATGAATCGTTATTTTAAGTTATTTCACTGGAGTGGAAGTAAAACAAAGACTAGTGCTCAGTTCTCAACTTTTGACTTGTAGTTGACATGCTGCTTTCAACAGGTGCTTGAAATTCTTGTTGAATGAAAGATTGATTGATTTTTGCTTGATGTTATCCTTCCATTTTCGGTTACGGTTCAGCTGTAGCCTATCCTAGCTGACTTTGGGAGAGAGATGCACTACACTCCAGACTGGTCGCCAGTCAATCACAGGGCACGTTATAGACAATTCACACTTATGGACATTTTAATCTTCAATTAAACTAGCGTACATGGTTGTGGAATGTGGGGGAAGCTGGCGTACTCAGAGAAAACCCACGCAAAGATGGGGTGAACATGCAAACTCCACACAGAAAGGCCAGCGTCAAGATTCAAACTACAAACCTCAGAACTGTGAAGCAGACATGCTAATCATAAGGTTGACGTGCTGTCCACTTGATGCTTCATGAGGTCAAGTGTTATAAAAATTGAGTTGTAAAGTATTTATTTGTATGAATATTTAATTATCAGCTGGGGTTTGTTAGTAAGGCAATTCAGCACACTAGTAGAATGACTATGCCCATTGGTTATTTCCCACTACAGTGCACGTATTGTAGGATATGTTTGCACAATAGTGTGACCGATCTAGTAGAACACCATGTTACTCGTGAGGCAAAACTGTACTAGTTGACACTAGTAATAACATTGAGGCTCTAGGTGTTAACTAGTATAATTTTATGTATAGCAGCAGTAGTAGTACACAGCTGTCAACTAGTGCACAGTTTTTGCTTCACTAATAGAGAGCGTACTTTTACTGTAGGCCTACATAGAGAATATGCGGGATAAATACCCAGTTTAATAGCCCTTAGTAGGCCAAAAGTGGCTTTTGCAGTGGGATACCAGTAAGACATTCTACTTATTACGAGTGTCCTGAATTGTCTTACTAGAGAGGACAACGATCTTATAAGTACATGGACCATAAACTGATATTTCAAGACCATGGAATTAATGCTCAAAGGGATTTACATTGGCATGCCTTGATTCGTTTTGTTCTCGAGAAGGACTTGATTAAAAAATTGACTACCGCTTGGCTCAGCTGAGCAACTGCAGTTGGGTGACATCTAGTGGTAAAAAGACGGAATGGTCGGTGGAGTACGTCTTCGCCCTGGCCGTTTTACCATGAAGTAAAAATGCTGTCTGATGTCAGATCTAAAGCGTGCGTCACCCTAAGACAATATGCGCTCCAACTAGTGTCAAATGCTAGCCGTTAGATAGTAAGCAGTCGTCGCTGACAGACTGGCTGGAGCTGTGGAACAAGCGGTCAAGATGGACACCGCCGAGGAAGGTAGTTGGAAAAAAAATAATTGCCCCAAACGTTGCGAGAAATTAAGTGAATGTGTAAATCAGTGATACAGCTGGTGTTCTGATAGGCCCTTCATACTAACAGTGGCATATTGCCCCCCCCCACCCCCTTCTTTTATTGACCAAGCTTCAGCACAAAAGGAAACATGACGTTAGCTAGCTAAGTAGCATTAGCTTGCATCGACTTTTGGCTAACCGCAGTTTTAATCAAGTCACATCTACAATTTCTGCCAATCTTGGTCTTATGTAACAAAACGTGCAATAACCTGGCATCAAAACACGCCGTGCTAGCTTCTGATGTCCTCTGCATGATCTAATACTGTCTTCTTGATATATGACAATTACTTTGCTTAAAATGTCACAGAAAAGTTGTGTGCATCAGGTTGACATTAACATTGTCAGTGAACTATTATTTATTTTCTTCCCTTTACAGTCACAAAGTAGATGCACTGTTTATAGTTTACTCCACTGTTAATACTATTTAAGGTGACACTTTCTGATATTCTAACGCGGAAAATTTAGTTTATTTTGTAAGAACGGTGTCAAATTTTAAGCAATGTGCTTTTGACACAACCTTTATGTTAAATCCCATTAGGCAGTGCAGGTGTAATGTTATTCCTGTTGCTGTGAACTTATACAGTACACTCGGTGTGTACTGACAGCATAATGTTCTACTGCAGTTAAATAAACAGAGAGATGCATAATGTGCTATTTTATATATTATTAACAGGATGCCAGGTTGTCATGGTAATACTATTAAATATAACTGATTGCACTGCTTTCTCATGTGTGTCCTGTACAAAGCAGATATATGTCGAGTGTGTCGGTCAGAGGGAACCCATGACAAACCACTCTACCATCCATGTGTCTGCACTGGCAGCATCAAGTTTATACATCAGGAATGGTATGATTCCAATGTTTTCTCCCTCCTCATAAACCTTAAAGTTTGAGGTCAAAGAAAGGTTGGAATCAGATCTGTAACCATATTTGTCTTAAAAGCCTCAAGTCCTATTGTTGATGACATTTGAAGAGGTGTAATGTGTTTGAATGCAGTGTTATTGTTGAAACTATGATGTAATTGTGTATCCCTGGTGTAAATCATCAAATCACAAATGTACAGGGTGTCCATAAAGTCTCTGAACCATTTAAAAAAATTATTAAAAATGCAATTGATTAGATATTTTATTCAGATTTGTTCTATTGTATATTGTTGTGTATTGTTCTGTATATACTTCATTCTTTTGCAAAGGAACTGCCATCTTTCATTTGTAAATAATAGATTTCTTTTACAATGACACGGTGGAAAATTATGATTTACGTAAATGTGTAATCAATTGGGGTGACACATTTAACATTTGTGTCTTTCTTCTCCTAGCTTGCTGCAGTGGCTTAAACACAGCAGGAAGGAATACTGTGAATTATGCAAACACAGATTTGCATTTACACCAAGTATGTCATATATTGTGATTTTATTTATACCTATTGTTTTTTTTTTTAATCAGTGTAGTCATTTTCTTTGTGGTACAGTATCTCTCTATCAGTGTCTCTATCTCTGACCCTACTTCTTTTTCCAAACATTTCCTTTTTTCTTCAGTCTATTCTCCAGACATGCCTTCTCGCCTACCTGTCCAAGACATATTTGCGGGGTTGGTCACCAGTGTTGGAACCGCCATCAGATACTGGTTTCACTACACACTTGTGGCCTTCGCCTGGCTTGGCGTTGTGCCTCTCACAGCATGTAAGTCATGGCAGTCTAACGACTAATTTCTACTGTGACAGTTTTATTGTATAAGATTGTGATAATCATTCCAAATAGCCCTTCTTTCAAAATACCATCTGTGCAGCTCTGTTTTTATTTGGACATTTAATTAAGTAGAATTATGACACTTGTGACTTTTAATCGTTTTTTAGGAACAAGTAGTTTTTGACCCATCTTATTTTTATTTTCCACAAACCTTTATTTACTGTATGGCAAGTCTTATACTGCAGTATTTAAACTTTTATACAACTGTAAAGAAAAGTGAACCACTTTAAAAATAAAAGCTGTTAAACTGCTCACCCTTGTGACAATATCTAACAGTAAAGGAGAGGAAACTGGAAGGGGATAGTAGTGTGATACCTTCACTCAGAGGTTTACAGTTATTACAGGAATAAATGAGTGAGATTTCCCAGCCAGTTCCAATGCCCAGCCACTGCCTGCCCCAAGGCTGGATAAAAAAAAAAAAAAAGGGTGGGTTGTGCCACAAAGAAAATGACTCACTGTTGAAGGGCGAAAGTTGCAACGTGTTTCATATTTTGTTAAAAAAAATAAAAAAAAAAAAATAAAAGAGAAACAAAAGCGGGCCACCAATCACTACCACAGCAACAATGATCAACAGCATCTAGCCACACCATTAGGTTCACTTCTACAACCTAGTTATTTGTTATTGTGTTACTTACCTTTTTACCTGTACATGGGGAGGTCAAAATACACTGGAGGAGCTCTCAACATTATGCAGTCTAGCTGACACAGCTGCTTTACACAGTTTACTACAACTACAATACTTATGCGACCTGAACCTTTATCATTCAAATGATGATGAAATTATTTTCCTTCAAATTACAATAGCACAGATGATTCCTAGGTTGAAATAATGGTCAAACTACATCAAGATATAAGTGTGGAGTTTGACTGCAAAAATGTCCTAATTTTGAGGAGCTGAAATATAGTTTTAGTTTATTGATGCTGTGTATAGTGTCAAATTCGTGAAAATAATTTGAACCCTAAAGTGTGGGGAAAAAAAATGTAGTCTTAGTTTGAAAATGAACGGTAAACACAGTTGTATCAAACTCATTTTTGTCACGGGCCACAAACGTAATTATGTTCTCTTTCGGTGAGCTGTTATGACTGTAACCCATATAAATTTATGATTGCCTCATTACTACGTACTGTATACACAACAAAATTGAGGGATAACTAGTTCTTAAATCGGAAGCCAGTAAAAAAAAATGTGACAATTACTCAATTACTTTAAAAGGGGGACTATAAAAATGATTGCAATAAAGCAACGTTATTTCAAGTGAAGACAATTTACAATTGTAATATTTTAGCAAGAAACATGAAGTCGACAACCATGATTTTCCTTCGTGGGCCACATAAAGGGATGTGGTGGGCTGAATCTGGCCCCCTGGCCTTGAGTTTGACACCCGTGCTCTAAGGGAAAAATGCTTCGTATTGAGGTTTATGTTGCTTAACTCTTAATTTTTGTTTTCCAACAGGTCGTATTTATAAGTGTTTATTTACTGGCTCTGTGAGCACTCTTCTTACTCTACCACTAGATATGCTCTCAACGTAAGTTCAAATTTCTTTATCAATAATTGGTTTGCTTTCTCTAGTTTTACAACAACAACACAAAAAACAATGTCAATATCTTTCACATCTTTCGTATTGCATGCTGCATGTGATTGTCATTTTTCATTTACTTGCAGCAAGTTTTATTTTAAATGACTGTAATGCCGTGTCCGTCTTTCCACAGACAGAACCTGCTTGCGGATTGCCTGCAGGGCTGTTTTGTGGTCACTTGCACACTGTGTGCCTTCATTAGCCTGGTGTGGCTTCGGGAGCAAATTGTCCATGGTGGCGCTCCTCAGTGGTTGGACCAGAATCCACCACCTTTGGTTCCTAACCACCCAAATGGCCCAGTACCAGCTAATGAGGTAAGTCTCTCACATACTATTATCATGGTATTGTTATATTTTTGCATACACATGGATTTGAACAGAAAATGTCCTCACTGGCCCAATAAAAAAGTAGAATAAATGACCATAGATGGATAGATATATGACGTGTTTTCACAAAATCAGACGTATGTCACTCTAACTGAAACATGCATCATTTTATTCCTCATGGTCTGCTCTTTCCCCTCATACCACAAACCCAATTTTAATTTTTAGAGACATAAACTTAGTTTTGGCAAAACACATAACATACAGTATATTACAGGGGTGGGCAAACGTTTGGGCCTGCGGTTCACATTGGGATGTAAAATTTGACAGAGGGGCCGCCGTTCCAGGAACATTTGCAGCGAGTATTTGGGCCAGATAGTACATGCAAATAAACGAGCAAGTCGATTGACTACTAGTGTGCACTGAGGGCTGTGCCTTTCAAACATGCAAAAGAGCTCTCATGCAGGTAGTATGTTTGTGTCAATCCATATGCAAGATGTGGCATTTCCACACCTCTTCATACAAGTCGCCTCCTTGTGTTTGTCCTCTTCAGCGACTCCATGCTCAAAAGTTCCTCTCAAAGCTTTCCGTACATTTTTTCTGTCATTGGTGGTAATAAATGTTCAATTTTTGAACATCTACAAAAAAAATCAATTCAACTATTATTTTTCACTATATAAAATGTGACTAATAACAAAACATCAATAATTCAAACCAAATGAGCCAGAGGATGGGTCTTCACTGAAGTGCACACGTCAGGGGCGGAGCAAGAACGTGGCTAATGGGTGGGCCTGGAAAAATCAGGGTGGGCCTGAATTAAGGCTGCTCGATTTTGCCTAATAAGAAAATCCCGATTTTTTTCTCTCAAACCCCATTTTACAATTACGATTTATTTGTAAAATAAAAAATAATGAAAAAAGTATTTTGAATGTATTTTATTTAAACTTAATTTTTCTTTCTTTGAACTCAAAATGCCAGTCAATTTAATGTAATACACACAGAACAATTCATTGGAATTAACAGCATTTTACTTACACAATAGATTTCAGATCTGTTCTTAATTAAACCAATAATAAAAGAAGAAAGTGCATATACCATCTGAATCAAAATCATCAACATGAGAGAAGGTAGACAGTCAAGTCTGTAAACCAAACAGTCTGTCAGCAAGTCATTTTGCCAACCAGCTAGTGACCAGCCTTTCATCTCTCTCCTTGGTATTATTTAAACATAAATCAATAATTAGTGCAAAACTGTCACTCAATAATACAATGCACTGTCAAGCTTAAGTAGGGATGTATAGTCCGCCTGGACCAGACGTCCGTTGTAGAGGAGAAAAAAAAGGGATGACTTTCAGACATTGAGTTACTTGCTCACGGGTTGCATTGTACATGCGGGGCACACACCACACTACAGATCTATTTTTGCCCGATTTATAAACCAAACGCTCACTTGCCTGAGCATATAGCAGAATCGCTGGTATAGCCATGGATGTTGTCGTTGTTTCGGACTGCGCGCTCGTGGGAGGAAGCGGAAATGCAGAGGATACTACGGTGGCTTAGATACACCAAAAATAAAAAAATCGAACGTGCCGATTTTAACGTTTTTCGTTTTATCCAGGAAATTTGGTTACGGTTCATCGCTTAATCGAGCAGCCCTAGCCTGAATATTTCTCTCACTGAGCACAATCCTTCTGTCCCGACACATCTTGTATTGAAATAAAATGACAAATTGAATAATATGAAGTTCAGATCTTCCTTAGACGACCACAGTTGTCTATAAAAGTATATACTTTTTCATGGATCTCACTGGGTGGGCAGTCCATCAATCCCATGGCTCCGCCCCTGGCACACGTAGTCGAAGTGCACAAAGGGTTTGAGGGCGCAGGTTACAAGTGCACAAATATTGCAGAATTGGGACACCTCAGGTGACATCATCGACGTATGCCCCTGCGTCAGCGAGTATGGCGGCACGGGTTGTTTATTTTGGCAACTGCTGTTTCAAATAATATTAAAACGTCAGTAAAGTAGTAGTAGTAGTAAAGAAAAACTCGATCTCTTATCTTTCAGTCGATGGGAGCTACGGCTCCATTATTTGGACTATTTGAGCCTCCTGCATGATATGCAGCGCATGCGCAGAATCTTGCTAAGTACGGCAGCTAAATTAGGACAAAATACGTAGGTAAGCGGTGAATTTAAAACACAGATTGAAATTGCACATATACAATACATATGATAAACTTTGTAATAATTGGATACTTACACTTGAAGATAATTTTTTTTCGGCACAGCTACAGAAATTCCACCGAATGTTGTCAGTTGTCACCCATTCTTAATTTATCCTGATGGGCATTCCAAAATAAAGATGATTTGGAGCTCTATGTTAATAATGTAGTAGTGTGCCGGCTGTAGTATGTTAATACCCATTTTGGCGACTTCATTTCATTTTCTCTCCAGTAGACTTGATTAGTGCAACGGTCTTCTAACTGGACCTCAAAAGCGCATCAAACAGTTGCAGCTCATTCAGAATGCTGCAGCTGGAGTTCTGATCACAAAAAAAGAGATCAGAAAATATTACTCCAGTCCTAAAGAATTTACAGATTGGGAGCAATCTGCTGTGGAATAGATTTTAAGATTCTGCTACTGGTCTAAAAATCACTGAATGGGTTGGGTCCTGAATACATAAGGGAATGCTAATTCAATATAAATCCAGTAGAGCTCTGAGTAAATTGACGTGAAGTCAGCCCCAAGTATAAATGCCTTTAATCTAGGTTAAAAACTGTGTTTAAATTGTTTTTATATATATATATATATATATATTCCTTTGATTTAGCTCTTTTAAGCATTTTTAAACTCAGTTTCATTATACGGTCTCTAAGTAATTTCAGAAAGATTTTTATTTCGTTCCTTTGCTTTGAAACACCTTTAAATCTTTTTGTTAATGTGTATACATGTTATCAATGTACGATCTTTTAGTAATTTGAATAAGATACTTTTGTTGTCTTTGCTTTGCCTTTAAATGTCTTCAGCTGTTCTGTTTATCAATACTTTAAGGGCTTGTGTTATGGGTTGTGTGAAGCACATTGAGTTGCCTTGTGTATGAAATGTGCTATATAAATAAATTTGCCTTGCCTTGCCTTGCCTTCATTGCAGCAGCCTGACGCTATTGCTGAAGCAGTCAACATCCAGGTGGCCATGAATGCTGCAGCAGGCCAGAACCTCGCCGGTCCAAATGGGCCAATACCTGCAAACCCGCACGAGGATGTAGGTGCACTTGATGACGACGATGATGATGATGACGATGATGATGAAGATGCAGAGGAAGTTGAAGAAGATGAGGAAGCCAGAGAAGAGGATGCTGCCAATGCTAACAATGGAGGTCAAGATTAATTACAAAAGAAACAGAATATGACTTTAAGGGCTCTATTTTCGTAACCAACTACACATCCAGCACTGCGCTTGGCAGGTGTGGCAACAGATAACGCACACAGGTGCAGGTGATAACAGCTGGCATCTTAAAAAAGGTCCGCATACCTCATATCTATGGTTCTTGTGAACCCCCAAGCCTCCCAGCCCCCTGCTGCATGCCAGCCACTGGGGTATTTTAAAAGCTTTAATAATGATAATAATAATAATGAGTTCAATGAATTTATTTCGATAATGATTCAGATGGTGAAATGTCTGCTGTTGTCTTGTTTATGAATGAAATACAATTACATCCAAGCACATACACACACCGCTTGGCTCAGAATCTGTCTGCCAGTGCCCCGCCCGATCAGTTTCACCCAAATCACATTAGATCAGATTAGACCACGATATAGATTTGCTGTGCGCAGGCGTAACTTCAGACCATTTTTTTTTACACCAAATTGTCATTCCCCGTGGGCTTGTCTTCAAGGACTCACCCTCGCTATGCTGGAACACCCAGCATGGAACACTGCAGTTTGCCAAATTGGCAAACGGGCAAAGCGAGCCTAGCGCTTGCACAAAAATCAGGATACGTCAACATTTCTACATGTGCCGTCTACAAAAATAAAGCCCGCAATGTCGTTTGTATAAGGCCAAGGCTCTGAGCTTCCTCATAGTGCAAGACAACCTATCACAGGGCCTAAATTGAGATTTGAAGGTGAGATTTTACATGATAACTCAACAGGTTAGAATGTATGCAAACCGGAAAAACACTGCAGTATGTGATTGACGAAGAAGCCTGCCATGTTGATATACAGTAACATTCTGTCACGCAGCAACTGAAGTAAACTTGAGCACAGACTTTCATTTAATTTTATTGAAACATGTCAAGCTTTTGTTCATTTGGCTGTTGGTCTATCATTATAATCCCCTTGTCTTGTGCAGATGACTTCAACTGGAATGCTCTGGAGTGGGACCGTGCTGCAGAGGAGCTGACATGGGAAAGGGTGCGACCCTTATTTTCATATTTCTTTTCCTACTGAGTGCTCTAGTGGTGCCAGAGAAATGAAGTGACTGCCCATCTACAATGAACTCCAGTATGAAGTATAACATGACTGAATGCTAGATCCATTAATATTAGCCACTGTAGTAACACTATCAAAAATTGAATTCATTTTAACATCAACTCCAGACTCACCCTATTCTTATTTTTTACATGATTTCTTATGAATTAATTTGTTTTTACCATGACTCTACGGTTACCGTTGTGTGCTCCGAAAGGCGCATGAATAAATGCCTTACAATAAAATGCATTATTATTAGTATTATTATTTTTATCATCCACCCATCCATTTTCCGAACCACTTATCCTCTTGAGGGTCGCGGGCATGCTGGAGCGTATCCCAGCTATGTTCGGGCAGTAGGCGGGGTACACCGTCAACTGGTCACCAGCCAATCGCGGTTTTATTATGAATTAGTAGTAGGAGTTGTATTAGTAGTACAGTATTATTATTCATCTATTGTTTCTCTTCAGATGCTTGGCCTGGATGGTTCCCTTGTATTCTTGGTAAGACAGGACACATGAACATTGGCAGATAAATGAACATGTTTAGAATATGTGCTTGTGTAGAGTATAGAAATATAGTCGAAAGCACGCATTCATTAGTGATTACAGTATTTTAAGTTGCTGAAACACAATAAGAGAGTTACTCACAAAATGTATCAAAGGTGTTCCTTTTAATTTTTACAGTCTAAGGCTGGGGTGGCCAAGTCCGGTCCTCAAGAGCCACAATCCAGCCTGTTTTAGGTTTATCCCTACGGCAACGCACCTGATTCAAATCATCAGGCTCAGTCTCAGGCTTTTGCAAATCTTGCTGATGAGCTGATCATTTGAAACAGGTTTGTTGCCGTAGAGATAAACCTAAAACAGGCTGGATTGTGGCTCTTGAGGACCGAACTAAGGGATCCTTTCTCCAATTTGAATGATTGTAGATTATGTTAGCAGTAGATATATTTATAAATCAAGGCAGTTTTGTACCAGGTTTGTGCCTGTCACATTGGTGGCACAGTTGGAATGGGACTAAACCATCACAATGAGAGAAAGCTAGTGGGTGCCTAAATCCATTGTTTTAGGTTGCTAAAGAAATGACCCATTAAGTGTCACTAAATTAATTTGCACTGCAGTTTACCTCACTGCAACAGGATATTGTACTATGTTGCTATAGAGCTAAATGACTTTTATCGTAACTGCGTCTTCAGCAAAAGTATATTTGAAGTGACCCTTGTTGGATGTCTCTACTCAAGGAACACGTCTTCTGGGTCGTGTCTCTCAACACTCTCTTCATACTGGTCTTTGGTAAGTCACCTACAAAGTTGCATGTAGTTTTATGTTGTTTGTGTAATGACATCGCCATCTCAATTGACAGGTCTGAATATGGGCAGGCTGGCCAGTGGCTGACTAGTACTACTTTAGATGTGCGCACAAGTTATTTTCCAGTAGTTCATTAAGGTAGAAAATAGGTACTGTTAATAGATGGATAGATAGATACTTGTTTTTAATCCTGTGAGGGAAATTAAGTGAGTCAGCACCAGTCATGGTTCAGTTGAGGATACTTGTATAAAACTTTACTGCCTAGTAATGCTGTCAGCTCAGCTGTCGCTTGTAGATGAGTTACAGTAACGCTACGGGCCTAAGGGTTTTATGCTCAGTTTCCAAAAGCCTGTCTTCCCAATTGTTAGAGTCACAGATTTTTTTTAACCCCCAAACACACACAAATGCTTTTTTTGAATGGTGCAACTGAATGTAGCCGTATTGACTAAACACCTGCACCATAACATGGCAGCAGACCAAATCTCTCTACATTCAGAAATGCATGAATTTGCGTTAATCTACAGTTAACCCTCGTTATTCACAGTGGCAAGGGAACAAGATCCCCTGTGAAAAATACGCCGCCCTCCTAAAAAGCACATTCTTATATGACCAGTTTAAAAAGGGGATCGGATAATCAACAGTGACATCGTAGAGCAAAGGTTTTTTTTCTGGTTTTGCTATCAAAATTAAAATGATAACACTATACTGTACAGTATACTTGAATTTATAGTTGCTATATGAAAAAAAAAAACAACAACTTTTTTTGTTGTTGTTTTTTTTAATGTGCGGAATTTTGCAATCAGTCCTAACATACGTTTTCTATATTCATAGCGTTTTGCCCTTATCACATTGGCCACTTCTCAGTGGTAGGACTTGGATTTGAGGAACATGTAAGTGCGCAGCCGTCAGCCGTTTTTGAAAAATAGTTTGCTAATATGGCATTTGCTGTATTGTATATGTATTTAGCCTTACCATTTTTCTGTTGGCAGATTCAAGCGTCACACTTTGAAGGTCTCATCACCACCGTCGTGGGTTATATCCTCCTGGCCGGAGCTCTCATCATCTGCCACGTATCTTTTACTACAGTCACCTCACTTAAATACATTAGATCTTACGTGATGAATTTTTGTCGGATTTTGTTTTTTTATTATATTCATTCTGATTCCCCAAGTGAATTTCATCCTAGACTCTGCTGTTGGCTATGTTTTCTTTTGCACTACACACACAAAAAGAGATCACGCATGCAAGGAGAAATTCAGGGTGAAAAAGGCACACAGAAAGTGCTGCACCTCCTCAGATGGGGAGTGGAGACGGTGCCTTGCTAAAGGCTACCTCAACGGTAGATTACAAGTAGACTAGCTTCTCTCCTCCAACTTGTAACATTTTTGCCAGCAGATATACTTGAGCCGGTGACCCTCAGGCTCCAAAGTCTAAGCTCTTACATATGAGTTACCAGTACTGATTTGTTTGCATACTGTAGTTTAGACTATTTCTGTCACCTTTTATATCAGTCCTTAACTCTGCCCTTTTTAGGCGCTGGCTTCGTTAGTGAAATTCCAGCGCTCCAAGCGTCTGCTGGGTCTCTGCTATATTGTTGTAAAGGTAAAGTGCAGAAGCTTTTATATGCAAAATAATGTACAGCAGTTTGATATTATTAGTTGACGTTGTTACCCAGCTCAGCGCCATTTCATAGGTATCTTTGCTGGTTGTCATGGAGATAGGCTTGTTCCCGCTGATTTGTGGCTGGTGGCTGGACCTTTGTTCGCTGGTAAGACAAAGAAAATATATTTACAGTATACTGACAATAGAGTGAGGTGCAAGTCTTCAATTATTTTTATTTCAAATTATTTCCAGTTAAGGTCTTCTGTATTTAAATGTTTACTCAGCTCATTAGCTCACCGCAGCTGCAGAGTTACACTGCCCTCCAAAATTGTTGGCATCCCTGGTCAAGATGTGTTCTTAAGCACCTAATAAACTGAGTTTTTGTTTAACTACTATAGGACCAAAATTTAAACGGACGAATGTGACGTCAAGTCGTTGGCTGGGCCGGCCGTCCCTTGCACCCACCAGTTGCTATTGAGTGATACACCAGATTGCTTGCCTATAGATGTAAATCTGTATTTTCTTATTTTTTTGCTCACTAGGTGATCCCAATAAGACGTCATAGAAAAGGTCCTCCCAAATTTAAAGTGGAAGTCAACGCAAACATTTATCTTTTCAAGAATATGTTCTATGCAAGCCCGTGACTTGAAACAGGACATTCTGATAAATGTTGCGTTTGTGAAATAAATGTTAATCCACTCGTTTTTAGCCATCTCGGGGGGGGCGGCCATTTTGTCTTCTGTCGACTGAAAATGATATCACAACTGCTCACAACGACCAATCACTGCTCGGATTCAGAAAACAGGTCAGCCCCAGAGATGGCTAAAAATGAGTCCATTTTGCTGCTTAATTTATATTCCAAAAAAATTAATCAGAATGCCGTGTTTCAACTAGTGGGCCTGCTGGGAACATATTCTTGAAAAAAAGGTTTGGGTTGACATATATATACGCACACACACACACACACATACATACAGCATAACTGTTTGAATGAACCCTGACAAAAAAAAAACATGTGCACACTCACTTTTAAGCCTTTGCTATTCAGTGAGATACGGGCTTAAATCTTAAACATTTTTTGGCAGAAATTCCAACAAAATGTCAACCCGTGCCCACGTACCGCAGCATAATTAGATTGCACAGCACATTAATTTTTTCAATTTTTTTTTAAAAAAGTTCTTGCTCATTGCAGGAGATGTTTGATGCAACCTTCAAAGACAGGGAGCAGAGTTTTGACGCCGCCCCGGGTACAACCATGTTCCTCCACTGGCTGGTTGGCATGGTCTATGTCTTCTACTTTGCTTCTTTCATCCTACTGCTCAGGGAAGTAAGTGGAGAATTTGTACTTCTCACGATAATGTTCTATAAGTGGCATCAACATGCAGTTCCAGATCCTAATATGGTTCTTGTTCCTGTTTGGAGGTTCTCCGACCTGGTGTGCTATGGTTCTTGAGGAACCTGAATGATCCAGACTTCAACCCAGTTCAAGAAATGATCCACCTTCCCATTTACAGACACCTTAGACGATTTTTACTCTCCGTGGTCAGTCAAGTCTCACAATCTTCCTAAATGTCTCTTAGCGTTCCTATTGACATATCAAGTTGAGCTTTAAAGTTAACCTGAATGTATTTCAGAAATAAAATGCTTTATGCTCAAACCAGCAATGATTGAAATGCATTTCCAAGTGTCCTGAATAACAGTTTTTTGTACTGCGTGTGATTTTTAGGTGGTGTTTGGTTCCATCGTTCTATTGATGCTTTGGCTTCCTATTAGGATCATTACATTTTTCTTCCCCGCCTTTCTACCCTACAATGTCATGCTTTACAGGTACACAGAACTAACTTGACTGTTGTCATGTACTCGGGTCTTTGTGCATTCATTATTAAAAAAATGTTTGAATCGAAAACAATACTTGACAGCTACTGTTTTCAATGTGGTATTTTTAGAATGTGAATTGAGTGGTGTTGGCTTATTCCTGCAGTGATGCTCCTGTCAGCGAACTGTCATTGGAGCTGCTGTTGCTCCAGGTTGTCCTTCCCGCATTGCTGGAGCAGGGACACACTCGCCAGTGGCTCAAAGGACTCGTCCACGCTTGGACGTTCACCGTTGGCTATGTTCTGTAAGTTGCAGGGCAGGCACTCGCATCCTCATAAAATAAAACAAACAAAAAAAACCTAACAATGCAGGGAGCCCCCATTTTATGATGGAAGTTCCATTCTTCAGCAGGATGTTGACTGACCCTGACAGATGCTAATGTCGGCGTAAAGTCATAATTAGAGTAAATACCACTTCCAGGCCATAAATATAAAGCAATCGACAGAAAAACTGTGAGCACGGCGATAAATGAGTTGCCTTTTACACATATTCTTGTAACCTTGAAATGTTGAAATGAAATGTACTCAAGTATGTAGACAGTTCACATGAAAAGGGCTTGCTCTCAACTAACGCGTGGTGGTTTGCTGGTGTTTGATCATACGCATTGTACAGGGACCTCCACTCTTATTTACTGGGGGATCAGGAAGACCATGACAATCAAGCGAACATCCCTCCTGGTCGCGATAACGACGACCAAATGGCCGGCCTCGCTGAGGGGCTTCACGCTGCCCATCAGGCCATCTTGCAGCAGGGTGGTCCAGTGAGTTTCCGGCCGTACCACCGGCCACACAACTTCCTCATTAAGGTGACGGGCCACAAGCGAGTTCACGATCTCCAATAGTTGTGTTGAAGTGGATCTCCAAATGTAACTTCTGCTCTCTCTGCTTGGCAGATAATTCTGCTGGTTGTTTTCATGTGTGTCACGCTACTGCTGGCTAGTCTGTTCTGCCTCACATTACCTGGTAAGTTGCGGCTTAGTATAGCAGACGTTTTTGGGGAGGAGTTAATGAATTTCTTGTCGGCCTCCTTTTTTTTAGTGTTCGTGGGTCGCTGGCTCATGTCGTTGTGGATGGGGAGCACCATGGTCCACGAGCTGTACACAGCAGCCAGTGGCCTCTATGTTTGCTGGCTGTCCATTCGAGCTGCCACCGTGTTGCTATCCTGGATGACGCAGGGATGGATCGCCATCATGCTTAAAGCCCGTGAGTGGACCCTCATGGTAAGCTCTGGCCAAAATAAAGCTCTTCTGGATTTTTCGAGGCATCCCTTGGATATATTTCAATATGTTCACGTCATTGTGTTCATAATGACAGATTGTGAAGACCTTGGTAGTCGCAGCGCTCTTAGCCGGAGTGATTCCTCTGCTTTTGGGTCTCCTGTTTGAGCAGGTCATTGTGGCTCCACTCAGAGTCCCACTAGACCAGACCCCTCTCTTCTACCCCTGGCAGGTACTGTAAGGCCCATAGAGTTGTGTGCACAAAATCAGTATGGCTGATTACAGTATTTTCACGATTACATGAGGTATACTTCCGAAAGAGTTACCAGTACAGAATGCCGGCTTAACAGCATGCATCCCTGACTGTGTGGCCGCTGTTTGTTGTTTGTGTGTTTCTGTTGCAGGACTGGGCCCTTGGTGTCCTCCACTCTAAAATCATTGCTGCTGTCACACTAATGGGCCCTCAGTGGTGGCTCAAGACTGTAATCGAGCAGGTCAGCCACAGATAAATTAGCCTGATGAGCAAATAATGACATCTATTTCAAGTTAACACTTTTCAAATATCACTAAATGTGCGTGCACAGTACATTTCTTAGACTACATTATACTGTAAAAAGATGTCAATTTTACTTGAAAAACGAACAGTAACGTTTTTTCACTCAGAAAGTTGAAGTAAATTTTACAGGAGGTTTTTTTTTGTAAATTTGACCTGCATAGTATTAGTTTATTAAAAAAAAAAAAAATGTGAGGAATGTACCCATAACCTTCAGATTCGCAAATGGTCATTCTACCACATGGGTCATGCCATCCCTATTATGAGTTAGTACACTGAAAAAGGTTTTTGTTGATTTTATGCAGTATTATTGTATTATAGTGGTTGCACAAGATAAAATCACCTGGATACAGTTCTTTTTTTACAAGTACGTCTACTTAAAAATGTTCCGATCCAGATTATTTGTTTTGTGCAACCACTTGACAAAATAAAACTATAAAATCTACTTAATTTCGAAGTGAAAAACGTAACTAGGTTTTTAAAGAAAATATTTCTCCAAATTTTTTTCACTGCACTGGACAGGAGTAAATCTTGTGTAAAATGTGGGTGAATAATTTACGTTCTTCAAATAAAAGTTGATTTTAATCGTTTTTAAAGAAAATATTTCTCCAAATTTTTTTCACTGCACTGGACAGGAGTAAATCTTGTGTAAAATGTGGGTGAATAATTTACGTTCTTCAAATAAAAGTTGATTTTAATCGTTTGGAGTACAGTTAATCCACTATGTTGAGTCAAATTTACTCTGAATATTTTCTTCTCTAAGTGTAAATTTAGACTGGGACCAAATATACTGTAGTATTTTAGAGTGAAAATGTACTCCATGACATTTACTGTGAGGATGATTTAATGTTAAACGTAATTTTACCGCAGCTTTGCTTAAATGTGCAGCTAAAGCAAAGACGAATGCACACGCTGTGTTGCAGGTGTATGCTAACGGTATCAGAAACATTGACCTTCACTTCATTGTGAGGAGACTAGCTGTCCCAGTCGTCTGCATCCTGCTGCTGGCTCTGTGTGTCCCCTACACAATCTCCAAAGGCATAACGCCTCTGCTGGGTGAGTAACGCTCCCTCCTATGCTCAGTGTTTGTGGAGTTAGAGCCAAAGAAGCAAAATATGCCTTCCAATTGAGTTGTGGTATACTCCTCCACCTTCACCCTTCCCCCATATCCTCCTCTCGCCTCTTTTGTCTTCCACCACGAACAGTTGTGCAGTCGGAGATTCAGACACTTGCAGAGAGGAGGATCTACCCATTCCTACTCATGGTGGTTTCGTTGTTGGCAATTCTGTCCTTCCAAGTACGGCAGTTCAAACATCTGTATGAGCACATCAAGAACGACAAGTTAGTAAACCAACCAAGATGTTTTATGGTGGTGGGGTACATTGCAAACGCATGGTAGCAGGTGGTTCATTAAAAAGGAGGTCAACCCAATTTTTTTTTTTTTCAAGAATATGTTCTATGCAAGCCCACAAGTTGAAACAGGGCATTCTGATAAATATTGCGTTTGTGGAATATGTGATAATCCACTCGTTTGTAGCCATCTCGGGGGGCGGCCATTTTGTCTTCTGTCGACTAAAGATGACATCACAACTGCTCACAACGACAAATCACGGCTCAGATTCAGAAAACAGGTCAGCCGTGATTGGTCGTTGTGAGCAGTTGTGACGTCATTTTCACTCGACAGAAGACAAAATGGCCGCCCCCAGAGATGGCTAAAAATGAGTGCATTTTGCTGCTTAACTTATATTCCACAAACGCAAAATCAATCAGAATGCCGTGTTTCAACTAGTGGGCCTGCTGGGAACATATCCTTGAAAAAAATATGTTTGGGTTGACTTCGGCTTCAACCCATTTAGGACGGGAGCGCATAACCGCGTTTCTACCACTAGAGCCGGGAGCGCTGTTGCGTCTTTCTACCATTAAAGCCGGGAGAGCGTAAACGTCATTTTGTATTTATTATTTAATTCTCGGTCTCTTAACCAATGAAAGGCATCAGAATAGACATGTGACGGTGTCGTGAGTCGTCGGAGGATATCCGGAATCTTTTAGAGCAGTAATGGCGGACGCCGTCGATCGCAGGAGCTCTGAAATTAATAACGGCAGTGATATAGACGACGCGATTGTGGACGTTGAACCAGTAGAACTAGTCGAACGTGATATACGGTTAAGATATATGTTTGTAGATAATGAAAATATCAATGTCTTTGTAACAGAAAAGAGGACGGTAATTACCACTCGATTTCTTTTTTTAATTAAAAGTAGTGCTTCTCTTCACTGACACTTTATTTTTACCTCTTTGATTGAAACAGTAAAGATGAATAAACTGGGGTCTGTGTGAAAGCCACACGTCTAAGCTGTCAAATTCTTTTGGAATTATGTTTCCGTCTGCTACAAGGGCTGAGATATTAATTATTTTGTAGGTGTTGAATTTCTGGGAAAACTCCAGGGCTTCAAGGGTAATGCCAAAGACGACCTTAGGTTTTGGGGAGCTGTTGAGCCAGGCGCTTTAGGCCTTAATGGGTTAAAGAGGACTCGCAGCCCACTCTGGTGCACTGTACAGTGCAATCGTTTTATTATCAGCAGTATGTGAGGATAAGCGGTTTGGATAATGGATGGATGTATTGAGCGACCTTGACAGTGACGTGTGTGCCGCTTTTCCACATCACACTTAAAATTCTCAGAAAACTCCAAACACAAACTTGTGGAATTCATCCTTAAACTGAAGTCCCATAGTTTTTGCAGAAGACAGAAAATATGCTGAGGATTCTGTGTACAAAGCCATAGTTCTACAGTGCTTGACTTTGTAAGTTCCACTAGTTTTCTTTGCATGTGTAAAAGATTAATCGATGAATCAACAACTAATCAATCATCAAATGTGATAATCGATTCATTGTTTAGAGCAACTTTTTAACTTAAAATTGTCCAAATTCTCTGATTTCAGTCTTTCAACAATAAGTATTCTCAAATTTCTGTAGTCCTTTATGAAAGCAATACCGGTTGTGCTGAATAAAAATAAGACAAGGCAAGGCAGCTTTATTTATATCGCACATTTCATACACAAGGGAACTCAATGTGTTTCACACAAGCAAGGAAACAACAAGCTTTTACAAACTCAGCAGTTAATGACATTCAGAAGCGTAGCAGACAAAAACAAAAGTAGCTTGTAGTAGTATGGAAGAGTACTACAATGTAGTAAAGACATAATTACGCTGCCAGGCGCTAGACCGCACAGGTAAACAAATTAGATAATTTCCCACGGCACACCTGACAATATCTCACGGCACACCAGTGTGCCGCGGCACACAGTTTGAAAAACACTGCACCACACTGTAATGTCTATTAGTATAACGCTCCTACCAGCCCAGTAGTAAACTTTCAATTGCCGACATACAGAGAGCTAAAACATGTCCAGGGGATGAAATTAATACAATACAATACAATAACATTTTATTTATATAGCGCATTTTCTAACAGCTAGAGCTGTAACAAAGGACTTTACAAACAAGACAATAAATAAATAAACAATAAAAGGCTGTGATACACGTATTAATCAGCTATTCTATTTGCCAAATGCGAGTGATTTTTGTATTTGTTTAGTAATTTATGAAGGCCAGTGGTCTTAAAAAAATAAAATAAAGTCCATCATATCTTTTTTGTGTCGAAGCTTTTAATAAAATATTGTGAAGAGAAGAGACGCGATGTGATTGCTTTGATTGAAAAGCAATTTAGACAAACCAACATCTGGAAAATGTATTCTGAAAAATGACAATTTTACATTACTTTTTATAATACAATTTTAGATCTTTTTTTTCTCATAAACCCCCTGAAAATGTCCAACGTTAATAAATCAATCAAATATATTTGTAATCAATTTGTAAAATAAAGCAATGATATTCAAATTAAAATGATCATGTTAATTAAAATCCTATACCTTCTCCCTCCACCAACAACAGAAGTCTAGCGCTACTGGCTCAGAGAGGGTGACACCACCCACTCAGCAATCTACTCTCTAAGATGTCTTTCAACAGCATATGACGTAACCAAAGGACAGCAAAGATGCTAAAAGGCTCAACAGGGCAGTTGTTACAGAGTTCATCTGTATGGATCAAGTGCCAATATATTCAGTAGAGAACGCTATTAAATGTATTGTTCCCAAAGTCTGTTTTAAAATAAAGGAAAATGTTAATATAACCTGTTCGCAAAAAGTACCGGAAAGTATCGAAATACATATTGGTATCGGTATCGAAAGAGAAATTTGGTATCGTGACAACTCTAATAAGCAGTAACCGTTCAAATAAATCAATACCCAAGAAGTAGCTCTCAGTTATGTTTAATCAGTAAACAATACCAAATGAACTATTGTAATCGGTTATTATTAAATAGCAATCCCCCCAAAATTTGCAATAAACGCTCTTGTCACATATGTTTTTTTTTTTTATCTGATTATTCAAATAATCGATGGAATAATCACTATCATTCGATAGTGAAAGAGCCCTTTCCATCTTTTTTCAGGTAAAAAGTAAATTAGTTAGGGTTGATGGTTACAGCATTGCTACTTTCCCCTTCCTTCAGGTACCTGGTTGGACAGCGGCTGGTCAACTACGAACGCAAGGCAGCAAGCAATTCACCCGCCTCTAACAGCTCCTCTTCGTAGACTTGACTTTTCCGTCGGAGCCGTACCTCACTGCTACCACTAGCATCTGTGGTAAAACTCCCTCAGCTTGCTGCAACCTTTCAAAATGCTTTTGCCAAAGTAAGGTGAGATTTAGGTCTGTAGAAGTTGTTGACTGACAATTGCCAATTGCAGTCTTGGTTTTTTTTTTTTTTTTTTTTTTTTTTTGTTTATATATCGGAAGTAGTTTTTTTTTTTTTTTTTTTTTTTTAACCCTCGAAATTGTGCTTCCTTTTTTATGAAACTGGTCAGACTGTACTCTGTCTTTGACATTTGAACTACGTAGAGGACAGAGAGAGCGAGAGATGTTTTTGTTCAAAAGGGAAATATATTGTGTAACTAATGCTTTTGCACTAAATTGAAGTACATTTACTAAAGGACAATATGGACTGACTGCAGCATGTTCTTTTTGAGAGTGAAATGTCATGTTTTAAAGGGCAGCACACAGACTGTCAATATTTTTACTTAGGGACAAGTTCATTTCAGCTAGTCTGGTTATTTTTCTTCTTCACTAAATAGTTTTCCTTATTTTGCTTCTTTAAAAAAAAACGCTGCTATGAAGTATATTCTGACCGCACATGTACTGTTACGTACTGTTACACATCATCGCTGTCGGGCAGAATCCTCATACTGTCAAAATGAAAACGGGAAGTCAAAACGCCAGCTTGTTTGAGTTCCCAGGCACTGCTTTGTTTAAGTTGTATTATGTATGCCTGGTATTGCTATTGCAGACTCACGGCAACATAATACTGCTTAAAAAATACATTCAATCCCTAATTTAACGCCGGCATTGATTGAGACACGCAAACACGCAGCCAGCGGCAAACAAGTACTTCAAAGTCCGCGATCATGTGAAGCCCCCACGGTACAAAAGCCTTTGAAAACGTTACAAAAGCAGACGTCTGCCCTATAACATCTTCACAAAATGCTTGAGTGATGCAATAAATTAAACAATGAGCCAACTAACCCTGCCTATTACGTGGATATTAATGAAACAGAGACTTACTTCCATGACACGATCGAGAGTCCTTGTGCAACGAAGCATCACAGGAATCGATTTTAAACAACTACTATTTTCACTCGTTATTGTCTAAAAAAACATCCAGACGTGAAATAAAAGCAACTATTTTGCCACACAGCTTCCGCAGAACAAGGAAACTGAAGACATTTGCCACAGTTCCGCAACATTTCTCAAACATAAATTGCGTTCAAGAGCAGCAGTGTATTTATTTTCAAGCTGTTTTCACCACTTCAAATTGGCTAAAATTGCATAAAAATTGAAGACCAAGTGGGGACGGACTATCAGCATCGATTTGTGGGGGGAAAAAAAAGAATTTGACCATATTTGGACATTAGAGGTTTCTGTCGGACAGCGACGATATGCTTGGTTTTAATAATAACACGGAATATGGTAGTATGAAAAATTTCAATTACTTTACGTTGCAACCTGGCCTGGGGAGAGCCCTTTGTGGAAGTGTCCATTCATGTACATTTCAACTCAATAACTTTTTTTCTGATTGTCCAACCATTTGTTTAATGTTCAACAATTTCAACGTGTAGAACTTCTAGTATTCTAAATGCAGTGTTTGCACATGCATGTAAACCGGTGTCAGGGAGGTCCTACAGTGGCAACAATGGCTACGTTTACATGGACAACATTTCTTTAATCCGATCAGAGATCAGAATAAAATTAGGATTGGATGCACTATGGTCATGGACACTAAAAATATTGAACCCGATCAGGACTTGCGTGTTCATGCGTTACACTTTTGATCGGAACAAATTATTTTGACATGCACAGATTGACCAGACATACAGGAAGTAGTAGAGCTGTAGCAACTTCCATGTTAACAAAACGTTTCCCCGTCTGTTTCTACTTTAAACGTTAGTGTTATTTCACATATTTTCCCTGTTTGCGCTGTTACGTCGATTTAACACTTCCTAATGGAGTTGCAAATGTACCAGTTCAGTCTTGCGCTCGCTTTGCTTGTACTTGCTTCCGGGAATAACAGAACCGCTTATACCGACGTCACAGACGTGCGGTAAACACAGTTTGTTCCCAAATCTTGGAACGTGCAAGTGTTTTCATGCATGCCCATCGAATTAACAAATGGACATAAACCACCTCTCTCGTTCGGAATAAAATCTTGATCTTAATGGGCTTTATCTGATCAGAATATTCCGAATGGGGTGTGTACATGAAGCATTTTTATTCCGGTCAGGCTTTTAATCCGAATAAATGTGTCCATGTAAACGTAGCCAATGACTCAACTTTTGTCTCTAGCAGTTGCACTCAAAAAACAAATAAACAAGTGTTGACTTTGATGTTTTCTTGTCAAGCTGAACCATACAGTTGTACTTTCATGAATGTAGTATTTCAATGTTAGATAAGATTAATGTTAATGTGAGAATGTCAGTACTAACTTCAGTTACGATGTTTTGGTAATCAATTGCTATTCAATTTCAACAAAGAAATAATTGTGTGTTTTAAGTCATATTTTACGATAGTATTTTACTATGGTTGTTAATGTGATGTTTTGTAATACTTTTAACCATGGCATTTATGTTTCATGTGTAGCTTTCTTCTGAAATACTTCTAATGTTGAGAAGTGCAACTTTTAGAATGGCCTTACCTGAGCTACACTTTAATTGTTGTTAACTTTTAATTTGAGGAGGTAAACAAAATGTATTTTTGTAGGGGAAAATAAGGCAGTGGCATGTGTGGTAATGGAAAAAGAATCATTAAACGAACCACAATAAACAGTATTGTGTTGATTGCAGTTTCTTTTACGTTTTTTTTTTTTCTGTGGTCTTAAGAACAAATTGATTCAGATGTCCCGAAACAAAGTAATACAAAATTTGCCTGCTTTGCCAGAACAGAACTCGACGAGGAGGGCCAGAGCCAATGAGCGATTACTCGCGGGTCTTCAATCCTGTGGGCCGGTATCCTGCCTGTTTTCCATTTCTCCCTGCTGCCACACACCTGAATCCAATGACCATATAATCAGCAAGGTCTGCAGAAGCTGGATAATGAGCCTGCTCGTTTGAATCAGGTGTGGACTGCAGCATGGAGAGATGGAAAACAGGCAGGACATCGGCCCTCGAGGAACAGGATTGGAGACCCATGGATTACAAGAAGAGAAGGTCAATGTGTAAAATCCCCGCTGACCCTGTAACACGACCTTGGATTTTATGGAATTATGTTTAAATTTCAATTATTATTCAAATGTAATTTTTGCAAGATCTCAATAAAGCCTCATCAAGCTCACACATTTTCAAATTTCGTTTCATTTATGGGCAAAATGTAGATTGTGGTTGTGGTTAATGCGTCTGTTTCACATTGTAGAGGTTCTGGATTTCAATATCAAGTCTGGCCGTCCCGACTTGTGCTTGTGTTAATTGAAGACTCAAAATTGTCCAAAGGTGTAAATGTAAATTTGACAGGTTATTTGTGTACCCTGCAATTGGCTGTCGAGTGTACGCTCCCCCTCGCCCAAAATCACCTGGGATATGCTCCACCCTGCCAAACGTGATCCTAATGAGAACAAGCAAGTATAGAGAAACCATTTATTGGCGTCTCAGATTTCATTATCGGCAGCAATTCAAAACGTCTGAACTAGCACTCCCAAATAATAAAATCAAAATAAAGACAATTATTTCAAATGACTGCTGTCTTGTCTGCGGTGAGCCTATTCCAGGAAACAGGATGTGCTATTTATGCCAAATCCAATTACCTTTGCCCCTCTTCACAGAGTGTGAAGCCAAGAACAGATTATGAGAATATTAACTTTAAATAAGGTATTTGTAAAATACATAATTAACTCCAATTTAAAACCCTAATCCCTGCGAAGACTAATACTCATTTTTTTTAATCTGTTGTAAAACCATGTCCTGAATCTAATCTGGGATATGATACCTTTTTTTTTTTAAGCCATAATGAAATAGAACCTGGAAATAATGATAGAGCCAAGAAGAAAGATAATGTGTATACCAGGAGAAGTTTACTCCTAGTCTTGACCCACCCCATGAAGAAGAGAGTTGATATTCCTGCTACCGTTCCCAACATATCAATTTAAGTCACATGGGTGAAAAATCCAAGTTAAGGCCACATACAGTGTTAAGTGCAGCTGCTCGCTTACAGGAATTTCAGGAAGAGGGGACTACTGCTGTACTGTTACTTTTATGGTGACAATAAAGCACAGTGTTGAAATAATTACGGTGCCGGCAAATATGGTGTCACTCATTTTGGCTGGCTGAATTCACCTTTTCATGCAGAGCAACCAACTGACTGGGTGAAGGGCTAAAGCAGGTGAGAGAGCAACTAACGGGATTATTGTGCGTCAGTTGGGGAGGAAATCTCTCTTCCCACTGTTCTCAAAATAAATCCAGTGTTTCTCCATAAGGAAGCACTAAATAGGAGCTGTTGGCGGCCACTTTGAATATATCTTTCTACGATGGCGTGCGCACTTTACAAACAGACTGCAGCATTTTTTTTCAACTTCTCGACAAGGCTAGGAATTCCCATGGAAGTTTGCTGATGCTGTGACAGGACAATGCTTGGTGTTTTCCAAAGTGGACCTTTAGGATTTAATGGGAGACGTTGGGGAATTTTAACCCTGCGGCGCGACTTGATGCAAGGGGTACGACCTGGATTTCGGCTGGAGGATATTTAAATGGCATTGCCAAAAGATCACTAGCAAGTGCAGTGGCCTCACGTCATGTCAGCTGTTCACCAAAACGTACTCGGGAGGATATTTTGTGTGTGAGTGGCAATGGACAAAACCTCTAGGTCATCGTAGAGATGTCCTGGTATCCCCTTGTAATTCAAACAAGTGAGCGGGGGCAGGGGAGGATTAAATGGTTTTAATAACAGAGAAAGAAGGTGAAGCTGGAAAACTTCAGGAGAATGGAGTTGCCGGAAGAATGGAACCTGGCAAAATTGCTGTGGACACACCTGCCGTGTCCTTCACTGGGGTCGACAAGGACTGCGAAGATGGCGGGGAATCGGGTGAATATGACGAGGCCGAAGTTGATTACACACGAAATTACTGGGATGATGAGGACGATATCTACCAGGAGTTTGAGGAATTGGACTTTGAGGCTCTGTCGGATAGCTCGGACACAAGGAGCATCGCATCTGACGATTCTTTCTACCCGCTTGACACTTCAATGGGATCGGACGGTCTACGCTCACCGTGTCGCGCGAGCCCAGAGCCAATATCCTTCTTTAAGGCCTGCTGCAATAACAACACCATCATTGTCAAAATCATGATCAGACAAGGACTGACTGAGGAGGAAGTGCAGGAGACAGACCGGAACAGAAGAGTAAGAGCGCCCCGAACAAAATGTTATCTACAGCTTTGTGTTTGTGTGTAACGTGTGACATAATGGAAATATGATGGCATCCAAATGACTTGGGGGGGGGGACAGAGCATTAGGTTAATCCCCCAAGTAACAGATGGGGAGTGTCCACTGTCAAGTGACACATCCAGAAGCAGCTTGGCACTGGGCTCAGCTTTTAACAGGCTTGCTAAGTCACTGACCTGATCCCTGGTTAAAGGATAACAACACACACTGATATTGCTGAGAGATCTCTTAGAGGTTTGGGACTAAGAAGAAAATAAATATGATATCATTCAGATTTGATAGGTTGTAAGAAAATTACAGCATCAGGCCATCAGCAAATGTACATATTTTGAGTAGGCTTCTGCTTGAGTTCAGCAGAACCATTCGAAGGTCCAACACAATGTATTCCAGGACAAACAAAGTCAAATTGTGGCAATTACAAGAGTCGAGAATGAACTGTTGCCATTGTTAACCCCTTATTAACAGTATAAGACATTTTAACATTCATACCAGTCTAAAAAAATTAATTGTTCACTTTTAACACTCTGTTCACTTTCTTCCTGGATAACAATACCAGTGTAGTCTTCCTCTCTTCCCTTGACATTATTTTTAACACTCCTTTTTGAGGCTTCCTTTTCTTTTGTATAAACTTCACCGAAAACTGACTCTTGCATCTCCTTCATGCCGTATGTAAACACACACACACTTTTTAGTTTAAAGCATTGTGCTATATAGAGTAAGACAAATAATAATTATTTGTTTTATGTGACATGACATGCATTATTGAATAATGTATGTCATTTTAATATTGAGTATGCCAGTTGAGCTGATCCTTTCCTCTGGCTATAGTTAAGGTAGCTAAGTGCTGTAGGATTCATTAATATTATTAATTTGCACATGCATGCGTACATACATACATGCATACATGTACACATACACATCTATCTGTCTGTCTGTCTGTCCGTCTGTCCGTCCAGTCGCACACCCACCAAACCCATCCATCCATCCACCCAAGCCCCCCCAAAACCACCCATCCATCCATCCATCCATCCATCCGTCCATCCATCCATCCATCCACCCAAAACCCCCCAGCTACTCACCCATCCATCCATCCATCTATCCATCTATCATCTATCCATCCATCCATCCACCCCAACCCATCCATCCATCTATCCATCTATCATCTATCCATCCATCCATCCGATGCCAGCCACATGTATAAGTTATATTACAGTAACTATTTGTATGAAAACACTTCAAGGGCCATGAATATAAAATAATAACTCGAAAAACTAAGCATGGCATTAACTGAGCATGCCTTCTTTTGCTGGGTGGTACAAGTTACAGCATATTCTACAAAACGTGGTATCGGAAGACCCCATTTAAGTTATTTTAGTATGAGTTGTGTCATGTCATGTCATCTTCCAAACCGCTTATCCTATCCCAGCCGTCAATGGGCGAAGGCAGACTACACCCCAAACTGGTCGCCAGCCAGTCGCAGGGCATGAGTTGTGTTTTAAATTTTAAAATACGTTTCAAAAGTTTAAAAAAATGTTCCCTACTAGTGTGTTTGTTGTCATTACACTCACTTCACCCCCCACAAAATTGTATGCAGAAAGCTCAAAAGTTGCCTGCATATGTTGCATCGTTCGTAATGTTGGCATAATCATTTTCTTTTCCTCCAGTCCAGTCATTTATCATAACATTCAATGACCTCCGCAAGCATTTTGTTTTGAAAATGAGTCAGATTCAATGTCTGCCACTTTGTGCATATTGTGAAAACGTAACCTAAGTCATCTTTGTGTTTCAGTCTGCACTGATAGTAGCGTGTTACTATGGATATGTGGACTTGGTCATCGCCCTAGCTCAGTGTCCTTACATTGATGTCAACTGGCAGGATAATGAGGGTAACACTGCCCTTATTACAGCAGCACAAGCAGGTAAACAGAACATTAATATCATGCAATGAAATTGATAAAACTATTTCCATTCATCAGTCAGGAAAAATACTGTGTGTTCATTATTTACCTAAATAGTTATTGACGAAAAGGGACCATTTGGCAAAACGTGGATAACATGGGATGAGAAACTTCACACAAGGCAGTTAACGAAGACTGTTAAGTCAACAACATTTAGGCAGCTAACACGGTACTTCCTGTTTCCTGACTTGAAACCAAGTCACATACCGTCCGGTGCACTACTACTATTCAAATGAGTGGGCGATCCTAAGTGTGGCTTGGGTTGAGCTATTCGCTTATTGGCTGATCGATATGTCAGTGCGGCGAGCACTATCAACCTATAGGCGACTAGTTTAGCCAAAGCTACACTCAGGACCGCCCCCTAATTTTAAAAACATTTCCTTCAGCATTTCATGCTGACTTGAAGAAATGTTATTCTAATTAGGGGGCGGTCCAAAGTGTGTTGAACTATTCACCTATTGGTTGATCGTTATCCATATTTCGAACCGCCTCCAGCTTGCGTGGTGGCGAGCAGAGCCGCGAACCCTCCGCCGCAAAACTTCCGCCGCCTGTCCGCGCTAGCTTCCGTGATCAAACCGCCACAAGTAGCGCCCGAGCGACCATCCCTTCTCGAATCCATATTTACCACCGTTGAGAGTCATGTGCTATTAATCGTCAAGACACAAGACTTCTCACCGTGGCTTGCTAACAGGCCAAGCCTACCTAGTGGATTTCTGCACTGAAATGTCGATCAATCAATAGGCGAATAGCTCAACCCATGACACTCTTAGGACCGCCCCCTCATTTGAATAACATTGCCTTGAGCACTGCAGGACCGAAACTGCCAAAATTAAAAAATAAATAAATAAAAGTGATGAATATAATTGAGGAAAATTGAAATTAAAAAAATATATGGAAATGAGAACAACAAAAAAGATATAATACCAAATAAAAGTAAAAATATTTAAAAAAATTGAAAAATAAATATCAAAATAAATGTGGAAATAAATACAAAGGTAAATACCGGTATATAAACACAGTTAAATATCAATTTATTTATATTTTATGTAATTTATTTCAATAATTTTTTTTAATATTTGGTTTTATTCTCACTTTAATTTAGTTTTGATTTTGGCAGTTTTGGTCCTCCATACAAACATAGTAGGCTACCTGAATAATATTAAACATTTGAATGACTTGATTTTTGTGAAAAAAATGCACAAAATGAAAAAATGCTGTATACCAGTTTTATGCCATCCTTGAATTATATTCATTCATTCATTCATTCATTATCCATACCGCTTATCCTCACAAGGGTCGCGGGGCGTGCTGGAGCCTATCCCAGCTGTCTTTGGGCAGTAGGCGGGGGACACCCTGAATTGGTTGCCAGCCAATCGCAGGGCACACAGAGACAAACATCCGCACTCACAATCACACCTAGGGGCAATTTAGAGAGTCCACTCAACTTACCATGCATGTTTTTGGAATGTGGGAGGAAACCGGAGTACCCGGAGGAAACCCACACAGGCATGGGGAGAACATTCAAACTCCACACAGGGAGGCCGGAGCCGGGATCGAACCCACGACCTCTGAACTGTGAGGCGGACGTGCTAACCAGTCGCTCACCGTGCCGCCCCTTGAATTATATTACATAGTAATTTTTACAGGGGCCCTTTGCACTGAAAAAGAAAATAAATACATTTTGTGTTTATTTTGTTGTTTGCTAAGAAACTCTTTGTTTTTGGCTTTGGATAGTGGATCTTTTATACATACATTGAAAAATATGTGATTAAATGAGATGTATTAAGAGCGCATATACACATGTTTTTCCGTATTCAAAATAGAATTTTTGCATCTGGTTAGGAAGTGCGTGGTGTTATGTGGGCCCTGAGTAGAACTGATGAAAAATTGTTTCCCGTTCTAGCATTTACGTTATGTTGTAGAAGGTGGACATCAATTAAGACTCTGTTCTGTGGAAAAAAAGTCATTCTCAATGCACTAATAGGCATCCTATTGTTACTATTTATTGTTCCAAAATGTCTTTTGTGACGATTATCAATCATACCTTTTGAAAGAGTTACATATCATTGAAAAACATGTCACTCATATAAATTTTACAAGCGCTCCTAGAATTTTAAAATGACATCAGAGATGCTTTCATCATTTCTCAATCCAGGAAGGAATTATTCCATGTGCATTCATCTCTGAGATGACTATTTTCCTTCCTTCACACATGCATTATTTAAAGAGCATCACTTTACTGCAGGGGATTGAGTCTGCGGCTTTTAAAATGTGCCCGTCTTAAAGAATGAGACACAATGTGCTGTATGGAGCTTGCATTTTCAATTATAACATTTACCAAAGCAAGAGATTCCATAAAAATGCAGTCTGCATAACAGACATGCTGTCTTGGCCTCTCATCAGCTAACAATGATGAATGACTCACTGGGATCTGCGACTTACTCATTTTCTGCTTCATTAAAACCGTTATTGATCCACATTCGTGACAAAGAAAATCAACACCACAGGTGAGCTGGGTATAAAAAGAAAACTTTGTTCAAGACTCATCACTGATGGTGAAAGGCGTCCACACAGGTTTAGAACCGAACCCTCGATTTAAGCCAAATGCTGCTTTTCGTTGACCTCTGATTCCTGACCAATAAAATACAACAGCATCTCTGTCATTTTCACAAGGCGACAACGTGGAGTATTGCGGCGAATATTTATGCATACAACCGTTCTTCTAAAATTGTTGTCCCTGTCACATAACAAGTACCAATGCTGCCTTTGTGATGCATGCAGGTCACGTGTTCATCTCTCACTACCTGCTGAACTACTACCCTGGGCTGGATCTTGAGAGGAGGAACTGCCACGGCTTCACAGCTTTAATGAAGGCTGCAATGCAGGGTCGCGCCGACACTTGTAGAGCACTCATGCTGGCTGGTAAACTACGAGTTCTACTACAATGTAAACCATGCCTCTTTTTAAGATGCATGCAGAATCAATGCAGGCAGCATACAAGTCGGTTTGAATATTTTTAGGGGGGGACGTGCAAGCCAGAGACAACGGCCGCAAGATGACCCCACGGGAATGGGCTCTCTTCACTGGTCGCTATGAGACGGCTTATCTGATGTATCAGGTGATGATGAAGCCGTGTGCTGAGCAGTTCTGTGACTCCTTCAACCTGGAGTGGCCCTTGCTGGAGGTGAGCATTGTTTTCATATTGTACGGCATATATGCAGAATATATAATATTTTCGATCAATAAAACTTCATTTGTGTAGCACTTTTCAAAACTAAAGCACATATCGCCGCGGTCCTGTGAAAACAAAAACACTTATGTCCATATTTGTCTTTTTTTTTTCTTCATTTTTTTCTTCATTTTTACATGTTTACCCATACATGTTTTTCACTGGACAGCGACGATATAATTATACACAATGAAATCACCACTTAATTGATCAAGTATGAGAAAATTAATAGTTAAAAGGGGCAAATGGACAAAAAGGGACCAATAGGCAAGTGTACATAGCATGGGATAAGACATTTTACACATACTGTAACAAGACAGATTAAGCCATAAGGCATTTAGCTGATTAAGGCAGCTAACACTGCACTTCCTGTAAGTGTTCTTATTTTGAAACGTATTCACACCACTTCAGGTGCACTACTTAGCAAACGGATGCTAACTTTATGATCGCCACACAGCAAATTGGAGGAGGACTGTGTTATGCCTCTTTCATGTGTTATTTTGTAAAGACATGGTTAACATGGTAACAGCGTTGTTGTTTATAATCGTGTATTGAATTATTGCTACTTTTGGTAATAAATTATTGTGAGTTAGTGACACCCTTAGTAACAAAAGTAGTGCCGTCTGTGCTATATATAATAGCCTATGTGCATTAGGTATTAGTACATTTGAATGAGAGGGTGATACCTATATTAAGAATCAAGCTATGTGGGCGAGCAACTTTATTTGCTGATTTCAAAATGGAGCCGCACGGTGTACATAGCAGCTCAGCCCACCGGAGATTTGCCAGAGTCAGTGGACCTTTTTGGTAGTCAAATGTCAGAACCTTTTTTACTAACTTTCCTTAACCTAAAACATCATCAAGTCAAGGCGAGATCAAGACGTGCTTTCCTTCAAACATAGGAAAAGACAGAACTGTTCAAAACAGGGCCCCTTTGGGATAGCAGTTTCTTTTCGTTCAACAAAACCATGTCGTGTTAGCATGAACTAGATTTTTTTTTTTTACCCTCACAAGAGGACAAAAACAGCCCTCCCTTTAAACAAGAGTTTTTTTGTACTCTTTGTCTTCTGTAGGATTTGGTAGCCAAGGCTGAAGAGCCAAAGTCCTTCTGGAAGCGTTCTTTCGACCTTCTGTCCTGTTGCCCTTACAGATTTTACCTTAACAACAAGGTGAACCCTGTGGATGATGGTGTTCTAGAGCACATGGTCCGTATCACGACTGGTCTCAGCAGTCCATTTATTGCTACAGCCTGCCGGACGGTGTGCCCAGGAAGCCCGCCGTGCATTGGAAAACGACGCTACGCGGTGCAGGAAATTCTCAGGAGGCAACGGCTGGCTGAGCTCAAGCACCTTGGCCCCGACAGGCTGAACCACTACAAGAGATTTTTCCAGAACTCACGGGTGCTCCTCATCCCAAGAGCGAGGGATCGGCGGGCCAGCCTCCAGCCTCGACTGCTGGAGGACGTGGCTGCTGCATCCACGGTGGCCATTAGACGGGCGAGTCTCCTACCGCTTCATTTGCTGAGGAGGAGCAGCGTGCGGCCGGGCATTGTGATACCAAAAGTGAGGCTCTGCAAGGCACCAGCTCCCACTTTTGAACCAGAAAAGCTCAGACGGAATAAGGACTATAATCAACTCCAAATCCCAAAGTGGGATTACAAGATGAAGAGAGTAGAGCGAAAGAAGGAGGAGAGACTGTTACCACCGACAAGGCGAAGATGAGACTGCGGCAAACCAAATTATCTGCAATAACCTTGTGTAACCAGACACTGATGGGGTAGCAGTTCACTCGCGTGACTTCTGTGCAGGTGGCATGGGTGGAATTTCCTCTAAAAAACAAATGTGGGGAGGACTGCTTGTATACATACAGTATGTGCACTGCGATGACTAACTGTGGACCGGTCCAGAATATAGTCTGCCTTCACCCAAAGTCTGCCGGGAAAGGCTCCAGGTTACCTGCGATTCCGAACAGGATAAGCACTATGGAAAATGGATGGATGAATGGGCTTCCAACTGCTGTAAACACAATCGTCACACTGTGGAAGAACCGTTAGCCTGTACAGGTGAATATTCCTCTTCTCCTTGCTAGGATGGCTGACATCGTAGCACTCGTTGCCTTGTTACTACTTGAAGAGGAAATCAATCCAAGCACTTTTTTCAAGAATATGTTCTATGCAGGCCCAAACACGGCATTCTGATTAATATTGCGTTCGTGGTATATGAGTTAAGCAGCAAAAATCCACCCCTTTTTAGCCATCTCAGGGGGCGGCCATTTTGTCTCTTTTGTCCACTGAAAATGACATCACAACTGCTCAGGGCTCAGTCTTCAGCTTCAGAAAACAAGTGAGCCATGATTACAGGTCGTTACCTGAGCCCTGAGTAGTTGTGATGTCATTTTCAGTCGAAAAAAGTGACAAAATGGCCGCCCCCGGAGATGGCTAAAAACGGGTAGATTAACTCTAATTTGACAAACGCAATATTTATCAGAATGCCTTGTTTTTCAACTAGTGGGCTTGCATAGAACATATTCTTGAAAAAAATATTTTTGGGTTGACTTCCACTTTAATGTGTTCTCAACGTATTCACAGAACTAATTCTGCCTCACTGTCTGTATGATGAATGAGTCCATACATATTAAACTGTAAACACCATGTTTTTGACTGCTGAATAATATCTCACAGGATTCTGTTGTCTCAAATTAAAAATGGCCGTTGTGTACTTAACGCAAATGAAAAGCTTCTTCCAACATCTAATGTACTATGCCGAATTTAGAAAAATGCAGCGTTTGCAAGCTGACAAAAAGAGCCCCAAATTATTCATACCCAGGCAAACGTTTCAGTTCAGGTGATTTTTTTTTGTGAACTGGAAAAGTGGCATACAACTCAAAGTTTAGGTTGGATACTCTGATCAACTCGTCATGTTTTAACAGGAAATGACAAATTGGCAAAAGAAGTTTGTTTGATACTTCGAGAAATTAATTATTTTTTTGTCTTGTCTTTATTTTTTCAACATTTTTTGGGGGTGCACATGGTACAACTTCCAGTACATTATGAATTGAAAACTTTGATATTCCTGTTTGGACAAAGCGTGAGAGAAAAAAAAAAAAAAATATATATATATATATATATATATATATATATATATATATATATATATATGTATATATATATATATATATAAATAAAAGAAATGATTAGTAGTGGTATGATTATTAAATTACCAGTGCTATTACTATGGTTATTAATTTATTTCATCGTTTCTCAGTAAAGTTGAGGTAGCTGTCATTGACAGTGGCAGCTGGAAATATGCTTCTAATGCTCGAGTGTCTTATGTTTACTTTGTGTCTCATGTAAATGTTGGAGTAAACCCCATGAATGCCTGTGATGAAACTTGTGGGCACAAACTGCGATGATGTCACACCTTTGAGTCATCAGTATGGTGTAATAAGGTGTGTATGATTATTTAGAGGAGTGCCGAATACACATCAAAACATCAGCGTGGAAAAAAGGGATGACATACTATTGCTATGTGTCTCATATCTCTGATTCACTGTACATCATATTATGTAGTATCATGATATAGTATACTATGCTAGTGTACACACAAATAATACACACCACCCATAAATATCTACTGTGGAGTACTCAATATTCCCTTTAATTAGGTGTAATGTCCAAAAAGATCCTGAAGGTGAAAGCCAAGCCCTCTCAAGGAAACACTCGACAGATTCCACAGACGCGAAAGAGTAAAGGCGCGACTGAATGGGATGACATTTACACTGAAATACTGATACGGCGGGAGGAGAAAGATCTTGAGGCACAGTCAGACCAACTCCTCGAGAGGCTGGAGAATTTGAAAGCGCGGGAAAATGAGTTACTGCAGGAAATAGGTGAAGTCGAGGAGCTATTCTTAAGCAGGGATCCATTTCTTGCCGATGAAATTGTCGATCAAGCCTCAGTCAAAGCGGACAACGAGGAAAAAGTGGCGCTCCAAAAGGAGGCCGAGATAAAGACTCTGATGATAGAATGTGCGGAGCTGAGGGAGTTGAAACAGGAACGCCTGAACGTCATGCACCAGCACATTATATATCAGCAGTTCATGCATAAACTGGTTGGCATGACTTCATTTGAAGATGAGGAGGCTCTTACGGATCACATTGAGAGTCTCCACAGTATTGAAGACCAGCTGTCGCAGAGGGAGGGCGAAGCTTATGAGCAGACCAACCAGCAGAGGAAAACGCAGATAGCTTTGCAAAAACAGTACGAGTTGGAAAGACAGGAGCTCGATATGGAGCTTACTCAGCTCATGCCGGAATTGTTTGAATCCAAAATCAAGGTGGAATTTTGGTTCAAAGAGTGGAAACGCATCGAGGAAACGGCATCAAAGAAGTTGAACCTGCTGGCGCAGATTAAGATGTCCATCCTCAGCCTCTATGAGATGATCGGTGGGAAGGTATGCGATAAGCAGGGTGTGGCTTTGAATGAGACAGAGAAACAGCTGGAAAATATACACTCTTTCATGCTAGACCACTTTGAGATTTTGAAAGAGTATGAAGCAAACCGAAAAGGAGAAAACTAAACCCAACAGAAAAAAATTCTTTCGCCGGTTCCGTCCACACGCCGCTCACACGCTTCAAAACAAAGATTTTATGATATTGACCAGAATTGTAATTGCAATGCTTGTAGTATGGACAGAATAGGAGTCAAGACTCAAGACTTTGGGAGTTGGGAGGCAAAACACGTAAATGGGCCACACCGCCAATGAGAATGAAGGCTCGTTGGCGCAGCAGCAGGTTCCTGCACACAACCGACCGACATCCTTCTCTGGAGTTTTCAGCAAGAGTGACACTATGCCACAAGAGGATGCCAAAAAGGAAGACTTACAGTAGAGCCATGACTTTGGACACATTTCTAAAATAGTTGCATGTTTTATTTAGCCGTGTTCCAATGCCTATTGTGTGATAATGATATCAATTTAAGTTTTTTGTTGGTTTGTTTTTGAACTTGTAGTAGCCCTCTCCGGTCACATCATCTACGTAAATGGGTAGATGGACAGACAAATGCTACCTTGTAGATAATGCAAGCAAATGGAAATGATGCACACGATATACTGAGTGGACGTGTTCTATTATCATAGTTAATAAGATATCCTTTATTTTTGTCTTTTATAATATGCATGAGATTTCAGTGGTCATTGTAAATGTGGTTCGGTATTGCTGTACGTACGTCCTTACATAATAAGGAAGGTCAGTCGTTCGAGAATGAGACTTTATTCAACAGGACTTGATTAGAGTCTACTAAGTGACATTCTTTTTTTTTACCTTGCACTCGACGAGTGCTCCATATATTTGAAAAAAAAAAAAAAAATCTAATAAAAACTAATCTGCTCTAAAAACGAATTAAAATGAACAAAAAAACCCAACTATTATAACCCAGGTATGTGAGGATGACAATGATTTTTTTTAGGGCAATTAGCAAGTAATGATGGAAGCAGGGAGCCATCGGGAATTTGGTGCATGTGTCAACCACTCACTTACCTTTCCACCCAACAAAGTGACAACACAGAAAAAATGATGTCAATGAAATGAAAGGAGGGCAGTATGGCATGAGAGATTTGGGCAATCGTTGCGCCAGCATCAATTCCTCTTCAACTTCCTAATTTGTCCCAGTGGCTCAAGAGTAGTTCATGAGAAAACGACGGTTATGTAAAGGTCAAGTCAGGTACCTCCATGTTGGCACATTGCCATCTAGTGGACTCCATATTTATAAGACGATATCCATGGAAATGGGGTGCACCCTGGATTGGTCGCTAGCCAATCCCAAACCTAAAGAAACCGCCACATTCACAGTACATCATGGGCAATTTCATTGACCTAACATAACATGTTTATCAAATTTAATAATATTTACATTCTAGCTATTAGACTAACAGAGAGCAGCAATGTGAAATGTTGATTTATACGAAGTGACTTCACACCCCTACACTTCAACCCCACCCTACAAAATGCAACTCTCAGATCGGACAATAGTTGCCTTTAGTTTCAGGCTATTTATTTATGGCTCATTTTTATATAATTTGATCATTGATGGTAAAAACATACCCCACTGAATTTAATTTTGGTCTCAAAGGAAATTCAAGATTTGCAACATTTTCTTCTCCATTTTAATATGACGTTTCCGTAAAAAACGAACAAAAATGCATCTTAGGGCCCTATTCATCCAGCCGCAGGCAGATTCTGCGCTCCACTGATGTTGGTCTTCGTGCTCGGGGTGTGCCATTTCACACCTTCTACAATGTTATTATTTTTGGGGTGACAAACAGAGGTGTCAAATCCAGGTCCAGAAAGTAAAAACCCAGCCAAAGTTTGGCTTTAGTCGCAGGTGCTTCTACTCAACCAGCTGTTAAACGAACTCCTTGGGAGCTTGTTTATCCTAGTAGAGCAGAAGTACCTATGGCTAAAGCCAAACTGTGGAAGAGTTTTTACTTTGTGGACCTGTGGACCTGGATTTGATACCTTTGGCGGTAGATTGTGAAATTGACACGGATGACGGGTCATTGTTTTTTTGCCTCTACAACCTGAGGATCAGACAGGAGAAAATGTGGGACTTTCTTGACTCTTGGAATCTGAAAGAGCACAAACAAGTGTGTGTGACGAGACAAGTTTGGAAAATGTGTGTTTTCTTTGGTTTTGTTTTCATGTATTCTAAAATATCGGTTTCTTTATTCAATCATTGTTTGAGTTTTAAACAGTTATGCTACATTTACACCTCTGGGGAAAACACTACCTGACCAGTTTTTGTTTCAATTTCAAGGTGTCTCACTTATACGGTTGCAGTATATTTGTACCTTGTTTACATTTCAATTGGAAAAAAGGGTGACTTAAATATTGTGTGAAATAAAATTGCCGTTGTTTCGAGCACCAATCGCAAATATATTGTTCAGTAAATATTTCCCATACCATAAAAAATATCGTCACTGCAAATTCCCTTGAAATATCCTGAATTTTGAAGCCCACCTGTGGTCATTACCATTAATAATCCAAAATTATGAAAATGTCCCCAAAACTGGATATGGTAGTCATCGTCACCTAGAGCAGTGTTTTTCAAACTGTGTGAGATATTGTCAGATGTGCCGTGGGAAATTATCTCATTTGTGTGCCTGTGCGATCTAGCGCCTGGCAGCGTAATCATGTCTTTAATACATTGTAGTACTCTTCCATACCAGCAGGTGGCAGCAGCAGCAGGTAGCCAACGGGCCCATGTTTCACGCTGAGTAAGTATCAATATGAAACATAATAAAATACTTTGTTCTTTGTGTTTATTTAATTCATATTCAAGACGTTATAACGTCATTCTTCAATGTTAAAAAATGCTTATATAAACAATACAACACATATCTTGTTAAAATAAGCTTTTGTTTTTCTTCACAATTTCAGCTGCTGGTGTGCCGCGGGATTTTTGTCAATGAAATAAATGTGCCTTGACTCAAAAAAGTTGGAAAAACACTGACCTAGAGGAGTTAACTGGAAGTAAAAAGTAACTTGTTAAACTTTTTCGGTATTTGCCTGTTGTTTAGGTTGGTCCTAAATTTGTCATACTGAAATGTGACACTGAAATCAGATCTGGCAATAAACAAACAACTCCCAATTTCCTCTTCAATGGACCATTTATATTTTGGAGCAGTTGCAATCAGTTTGAGGCATATAAAGATTCACAATTCTCTTTTTAAAACATGTTTGGTTTGGAAACCACCTATGTCATATCTCTACAAAGTCCTTACTGTTGGTTTTACTGCCACGGGTTCACAATGACATATACAACGCTGTTAAGAATCTGTCAACAAATACAGTCTTTTCCCAGGATTCTAAGCCTTCAAAAACAGTTAACAGGGAGAAACAGAGCTTTGTCACGTTGTACAACCTCATTAAAAAGAAATGTAAAAAAAAAAAATCACAATTTGTTTCAGCTTAATTTGTGACAAAATATCCATGCACTCAGTTTAGGTTAATGCCACCAATTAATTTGATTGTGTTTGAGAGCGGGAACCAGGGGCGGAGCTACTGGTGGGCCTGGGTGTGCACAGGCCCACCCAGATTGGCAGACTGCCCACCCAATGAGATTCATGAAAAAATATAGACTTTTACATTTTTAGTAAATTATGAATTTGTGTTTTTATTTTATTCAATATTAAGAATGTCATAATTGTGGTTGTCTAAGGAAAATCTGCACTTCATATTATTCGGTTTGTCATTTTATTTGAATATACGATGTATTGGGACAGAAGGATTGTGCGAAGTGAGAGAAATACTCAGGCCCACCCTGATTTTTCCAGGCCCACCCATTAGCCGCGTTCTGGCTACGCCCCTGGCGGGAACAAATTCAAATTTGTAATGATTTGATTTGCTTTGTGGTAGCTCACATCTGACAGTACAGTATCAAAAATTTTGCAATCATGGATGTTTTGAGTGACAACATGGACCCGCAAGCCTTGATCTAATCTACTCCACATAGCAACATTACCACACAAAAGTTGACAATTCAGTGTGTTGACCAGGAAAGTAAAAAGTGAACATCCTACATGAAGTTTTTTTTGCCATAATGTTGCTGCTGTGACATCCACATCTGCACGTAAAAAGTCTCTATTTATATAATATATATTCATACTCTATTAACAGAATTCTATTAATAGTCTACCATGAAGTAATTGCAACTCAATTCTCATAAAAGTTTTGTTGTACTTCAAACATTGAATATTTTATAACACAGAAATAAACAAATTTTGTACAGTTGTCTTTTCGTTGTTTTAATGCAATTGTTTCATTTTTTTTTTTAATTCATTTGTTTTTTTATATATATTTTTATTTATTTTTGTAATTCTCTCTGGTCCCAGTGCAGTTACACAACTTTCATGTCAGTAGTATACAATTTAGAAAAAACAAACAAAGCAAAAATAAATCATGACAAAAAAACAAAGCATTTACAAACTGGCAAAGTTAAAACCACAAGGATGTAACAACTAAACCATTAAATGTGTTCCCTGCCCTCCGGAGTTGGGCGTGGGGTGGCAGAAACCTTGTTTGGCACTATTATGTACACACTGAGCACTAAAATGAAGGGCTCACTGGCTCTAAAGGGGGGCGCTGTGGCGTGTATGGACAGACCGCTTGGCAAAAAAAACGTATAAATATACAAACAGGAGGTTTTCTATTGGCTTATGCGAGTCTTCCGTTTCAATTGTTGCATGGCCATCGTGGTTGTTTCGATACCAGTTATCCAGTCTGACATTCATTCTTAGCGATAGAATATTTATAAAGTGTATCTAGCTGTTTATCAGTGTTCACACATTTTTCAGGTTTCATAAAGTTTTTTTTTCATCCTATAATTGAATGTGGATGACATAATATATCTAATATTGTGTATAATTATCATGACAAAATAAATGCATTACTTAACTCTGGTTGTGACTAAATTAAAGCTACATTGACGTGTCATCATTTAAAGACAAAACGTGGGGGCAAGCAGCTAAAATAAGAATTCCACTGTAGTTTTTGTAGGATGTCGCATGTTGATCACAAACAGTTAGGTCCAGAATTATTCACAGCCTGGCCATATTTTGAGTTCAAGTGAATGGAATGTGTGAATGTTGAATTTGAAATGACACGTAAAAGTGACAAAAAATAACTATGAAAAATGAAAAAATCAGAGGAATATTTTTTCACCATTATAAACAATCCTGTTAACTCACATAAATAAATGTAAAAGAGTACAAATGAATATCACTGAACAGTATCTTACACACTTTTTTACTTGAACTCAGAATCTGACCAGGCTATCATTGTAGGGTTAACTCTATGTTCCAGTTACCTAAAAAAAAAAAAAAACACAGCATGAATGTCGTCACGTAGAATAGATCCTATTATAATTGTATATGTAAGGCAGTCCATGGAGCACTGTTACCCGCTCTAATTTCTGCCTTAATAGGCATTTTTACTGTGTGTTGTAGAGCTGACACCGTGTGTGCGTGCGTGCGTGTGTGTGTGTATGTGAAGGGTAGCGTGACAGGATAGTGAAGAGGTGAGCTGGGCCCATGTGGTGCAGGCCTGACACAGGTAATACTGCAATGTACAAATACACAATGCATTGCCAGTAAATGTACAGTGTACATCAAATACTATACAACCAAGAATTTATAAAGTAGAAACACAAACAAAAGAGAAAGAAAAAAAAAACAACCTTACTGTTACAAATGACAACGTCCAAATGCAATCTTTGCCCGGAGGAGGATACATCACGCTGAAGCCACAGAGAGAAACCAAGTTTGTGTATCAGATGTCCTACATGTCCTACAGCTCTGCTTCTTGTGCTTCACATTACTAAAAGCCATGTTACTATATCACATATGTACAAACGGTTCTCTCAGCTACCCGTGACCACTTCCATGCGCTTTCGGAAAACTTTCATGCGTTTCCATTTTCCCTCTTTCCCTCAATATATTTTCCATTTTTTTGGGGTCACTCATTTGACTCAACTATCCATATCTTCCCCACTCACGTTCTTTTTCCAACGGCCTCCAAGCGCAGCACGTCATTAGCTTTTCAATCTGTCAGGCTTTCTAGAAGTTTGGTCACAAACTAAATACAGAAAGAAAATGTCTGTCAGTTTTGTTGGTGGTGTGCATGCACATGCAAGGCCTCTTTTCTGCCGCCCTCCGCTGCTTCTTTGCCTCCTCTCGATCCCTCCCCCTCTGAAAGTCTCTGGAAGGAGTTCATTGGCCGTTCAGTTTACATCCTCTCTCGGTCCCTGTCTTGCACTTGGATGTCCTGCTACCTATGATGCTACTTAGGAACTAAAGAACAGGGAGGTGGGTGTCTTTCCTACTTCACGTTTTAGACTCTTCTTGCTTGTCGTCTGCTCCTCCCTCACCTCCCTTCCCCTCAGACCCAGGAGTCCGGAGAGGCCGGATAGTGGCTTGTCTCGTAGTTGAGCTCGCTGTAGGGCCGAGAGGCTGAGTAGAAGTCAACATAGTTTCCGGTGGACTTCAGGCCCTGCAAGTGCATGTTGAGTTCCCCTTGAGGGGGGCGCCCCCCTGCATGAACCTGGTTCTCGTAAAAGGCCTGGTCCTCATAGTTGCTGTTGTCATTCGGGGGGGGATTTTGGAAAGGCGGGTAGGGCTCTGAAGGCAATCCTTGAGATGAGACCTGTAGATAGAAGAAATTAGCGATGTCTTAATAGCAAGAACAGCACAAAGCACAACAGCCTCATGCTCCGTGGGGAGTAGAAATAATACTTTTTTGCTGCTCAAAGGAGTAATCACATCACCAACACCATTTTACTTACGGAGGGAAATCAACCCAAACACATTTTTTTCAAGAACGTGTTCCCAGCAGGTCCACTAGTTGAAACACGGCATACTGATGAATATTGCATTTGTGCAATATGAGTTAAGTAAGCAGCAAAATGCACTCGTTTTTAGCCAACTCAGCGGGCGGCCATTTTGTCACTTTTGTCGATTGGAAAACACAACAAACAAATGATGACCAAAAATGAAACAGGTCAGCCTTGATTGATCGTTACCTGAGCCCTGAGCAGTTGTGATGTCATTTTCAGTCGACAGAAGCGACAAACAGGCCGCCCCAGAGGTTGGCTAGTGGATTAACTCTTATTCCAAAAACGCAATATTTATCAGAATGCTTTGTTTTCAACAAGCGGGCTTGCATAAAACATATTCTTGAAAATAATATGTTTGGGTTGACTTCCACTTTAAATATACAAAAATATGAGCAAAAAAGTGGCGGCACAGTGATTCGGTCTGCCTCATACTGTTCTGAGGTGCAGACTTTCAATATCGACTCCATTATTCCTTGGTGGAGTTTATGTGTTCTCCCTGTGCTCGCGTGGGTTCTCTCCAGGTACTCCGGTTTTCTCCCACATCACATTATGAATGTCGGTGCCACACACGAGCGGCGCGAGAATTTCGACTGAAGTGGACCATCGCCAAAAAATTACAGTTGGCGGCTCTTCACCAAATACCAAGAAAAAAATCCTGACTCTGAACCAGGTTTTGAGGCTCAGTTTACTGTACCGTATTATTATTTTGTTGAACTACAAAAACATGTTGCCATTGTCAAGGGTGAAGCAGATTGCCAAAAAGAAAGGAAAACGGCTGTGTGGCAACGCCCAATTGTCCCCTTCACTGATTGCACCCGTGCTTTTCACAACAGAGACTCTCCGCGCTTTGCTTTCCGGGCATGTGTACATATGTAATTATGATTAGCTTTCAACACTACAGCTTTATATGTGATGCAGTGTATTTATGATTTTTTACTGACGAGCTTCATGCCGCCAGTAGATTTAAAGTACAGATAGTCTCGTCGGTCTTGACCAATGAAATTACCGAACATGTCACAGTGGACCAATGGAACTGTCTGAATCCACCCTCGTAGTGAATATTCAGTGTAGTTCAGTGGGTGGCGTGGATGACAAAATGTTTCACCAAAACTGGCCACATGCAAAGAGTGAAGCATACATTTGATCTGTACTCTGTTGAGTGACACTCTGGTTGTACGGTCTTATGCATTGCTAAAACAACTATTGATGGCCAATGACTTTTTGACAGTATGACTGTAAACATTGTCAATGATGTGAATGTTTGTTGTAATCAATGAGAAACATAGACACATGATTTGTTTTTGTCATCTGTACCTGATTATACTTGAGGTCATCAGTCGGTGACACATACGCTCCTCTGTGAAGAGTTGAAGAACCACTGGAGAGTTGACCTACGGAGAAAGAGATTAAGATCATCTCGTAAGTGAAGCGTTCAATATGGCATTACTGCGCTGTCTCAAAATGTGTCTTTATCTTACTTCTATCCTTTGTGACTTATCAAAATAATATCATTCTCTTTCCATGACATAAATAATATTGCAGCCTTAACATGGAGGGGGAGATTTTTTTTGGGGGGGGGGGGGGCCTGGGACCGGAATCCCTGGCGCCAACCCTGAACAAAGTTAACATTGCAATTGATGCAGAAATTGAAAATGTATTAGCATCGATTACATAATTGACCTACCCATGGTGGCATCCTTGCGGGATGTGTGTTCACCCTTGTTCCCGCGGTAGGTCGCGTTGCCGGTCAGCTCGTAGTCGTTCTTCCTATCCTTCAACGCCATCATATCCCTCGGTGACGCCGGCGCACTTGCTGTGACACACAAGGAACATCTTAAACCATCATTACACCAATGGTTGCTTTTTGGGGGAGTAAAGCACATAATTACAGGTTCTTAATAGCAGAAACAGTAATTTACCTTTATAGGAACCACATTTATTGTCAGTATTATCTTCTCTCACAATCAGCCAAAATAAATTGATTGGCCCTTTACGTGTTGATATTCTGTGGATTTGTTCCACGGGGTGAATATGGGTCAATCTTAATTTCTTTATAGTCCACAATTGTTTTCCTTTTATAATATATATTCACCTCTATATTGTGTCTTTTTTCCTCTGTCTCTGAGCACTTCATTCTCTCAAACTCCAACAAGCCATCCATCATTCTGGAGACTCTCGTCTGACATTTGTCATTAGCGGGATTAGAGGGTTCCCAGATAGAGACACATAACCATTTACACTCACATTCACACCCATATGCAACCGAAAGTCTGTGGCTTGTGGGAGGAGGTTGGAGCATGGGGAGAGAACCCGCAGAGACCACAGGAGAACATGCCAAATCTGCTAAGTGGAGGAGGTGATGACAGAAAGCAGTTACTGCCCTAGCTTTCTGTTCCCATCTGGGAACTTTGAATCTAAATTTCAGTACATTACTTTTTTTTTTTTTTTTTTTTACTTGAGCTACCTTTCCCAAATTTGACCAATTCAGCATAATGACTACATCCATGGTATTAACACAGGACATTGACGTTATTATACATGAGTTATTTTTCATTTTTGTACTACTCATTTTGAACACCAACTTTCCAAATGTGTTTCCTTGCCGGTAAAACGGGAAAGAATATTTGTAAATATTGAATAACTGAAATATTCAAAAGTAATAATTTTAAAATTTAATTCTGCAATAAGGTCTTTGGGTGCCTGTTAAACTTCATATTTGAGCAATTCTAAGATAGAGCCTATGGGCTCTATGTTCAAGTGCACTTGGGCATAAAAACTGTCTTGATTTCCGTGCGTCACGCTGCTCGTTCCGAGGCTATTTCCTTTTAACTGTTCCTGGCATACATGACAATTTGGTAGCTGGAAATAGACTCCATTTTACGCCTGATGGAACCAGGTCCGAGTTGTAGCGCAGGTGGTGTAACACAATTTTGGTAGATTTGATGGAGGTGCAGGCAGAGAGCTCAGTGCTTAGACCGCGCTTTGCTCTAGACTTGCACTGGACATGAATATAGGGCCCTATTTCTGTATTTAATCTATCTAAAAATCCAATCAGTAGGAGTTAGACAGCAGAATTGTTTTCTTATGTTACTACAGAGTGAAGGTTGAAAAACTCTTGGTGATATACAGTATATGGACCAAAGGAGACGTTAGGAAGGCTACAAAGATACACACTCACCTGATCGATTGTTTGGCGAGGTCCGCACAGGAGAGATGGACGGCGTCCGAGAAGAAGAATAAGGCCGCTGCCTGTCCCTTTCTATTGTGGAAGAAGAGCCGATAAAGTGGTATTGGGAATAGCCATCCTAGAGAGAAGGATGAGAAAAGGAAAGCGTGAGCACAATTAGTGGTTAATGACTACATTTTTAGTAGTTTCAGTGCAAATAGTGGGAAATCAGCAAATTGGACTACTGTGTATACCTTTTTGTAAAGGCTGCGTAGGTCTCTGTATTGCCACATGCTGTTCAGCACTTGAGATGCTGCTTTCACCACTTTGGGACTATGTCTGGGAATTCAGCAGAGAGGAGAAAAACAAGAGAGAATAAAGCCAGTCTGCCTTCTGTAATATATACCGGTAGTGAAAATTATTATCGACACTGTTCATCCAACAATTTTAATTGGCCTTACTGGCCTTAGGAAATTTAACCAATAAGTAGTTTTTGTAGATGCTATTATTTTGGATGATTTGATTGTAAATACTGTACTATCAATTGCAAACAGGGCCAATGAGTTTATTTTCTTTCATTTGAAAAATTAACTTGACACTAGGGCTGTGCACGAATCTGTGTTTCCAATGAGTTGCAAATTGGCCATTGAAAAAAACGCCAATTCAGAATTCCGATTTGAGTCAGAATGGGTCATAGAATCCTTCAGATTGAAAGTAAGTTATTTTAAACTGAAAAGAAAAACAGTTCCGTGGGTTGATACGCTGCATCAACGCGCTGGTGTAGGCTACCCGCCAATATGTTTGAATGAGATAAGTGAATTTGGCTTCGGAAATGTACGATGAAGATAAAGCTCCATGTACATGCACTGCATTTACCATTTAGCACTTTGATAAATTGGAGTTTTCATTTGTTGAACGATGACGTCTTTTTTTGGAAAAGTGCATGATGTGTATTGATTCGAATGTCATTTGCTGACCTTAACATGAATGGCAAATGGAGAATTTGGGTGCGAAAAAGTTACTTCAGTAACAAAGCAAAATATTTTACGCAAAAGCCAAAGGCACTTACTAAATGCATATCCACTTTGGTTGCTCATTAGTAATGTACATGGACTTGTAAGAGGTGTTTACGGTATTTCTTGTATATTGTCAACCAGCTATTGATGTTAAAGTACCACTAAGTCAACAATAAATATCATGATTTTTTTTCCCCCAATACAGTGATGTACAAAAGCATAATCCGGAAATGATACCATGTCAGTATTCCCACAACTAGCTGAGCAGCTGTACCCTGCATTCAGTCATATAGAATACATACAATGTAAGATATAAATAAGATCTTGTCTCTTCTCCCTCTGTCATTAAAAAAACAACAACATATTTCTATTTGCTCTGTGTCTTGTAAATAACATTCCACTTACTTGTCTCCTTTGCTTCGGGCGACACCAATGAGCTTCTCTATGCCCCCGGCATCCCTCAGGGCCTTGGTGTTCTCCATGTTTTTGGTGATGACCTCATGCAGAGCACAGCAGATAGCTGTGATAGTGTCGTCCGACATGGTCTTCCCCACCAGAGCACAACTGTTGGCACCACCACTGCCACTTCCTCCACCACCACTACTGCTGTTGTTGTTGGTACTGCCACCGGGCAATCGGTGCACCAGGTCCCTCATGGCATATTTACCTGTTGTCACGGTATCGGAAAGCGCCACAATAAGTGGGACTAGGACTGAATGATCGAGAGCAAACTTTTGTCATTCCTGAAAGAGTAGTTCATTCTGATGAATCGGAATGATCCCTTTAGCGAACAAACACAGAGAAATTATATTAAAAAAAAAAAAAATCGTGAATCTACATTATCGGCGGGTATGTTTGATGCCATGGTGCCCGCGTGGCTAGCACGTCTGCTACACAGTGTTTGCACAGTGTTTGCATGTTCTCCCTGTGACTATGTAGGTGTCAATGTGCGTGTGAATGGCTGTTTGTCTACTTTGTACATGTGCCCTGTGACTGATTCCAAGTTGCACCGTATTGTCGCCCACATGGCAGCTGGATTATGCTGCAGCTATCCTATGACCCAAAACAGGACAAATGGTGGAAAATGGATGGATGAATAGATCTAACCACTCTTGTTGAATGATTACCTCTGCCATATTAGAGTGTCATCAAATACTGTTGAGCATAAGAAGTATAATGCAGGCAAACATGAATGTTTTGATGCTGAATATGTTAAGTGATTTATGTGACAATACACACTTGCTAATAATAAATGCGAAACTGGCTGCGAATGACCTACGGGTCAGGATGTGTTTGGATAACACACACAAGCTCAAGGACACCAAAATTCACCAAAACTCATTCACTGCCAGATATTTTCAGACCCTCTTTTAACCCTAACGTTTGAAAAAAATAGAAAAAATGTATAAATAATTTCCTGGGACTGAATAGCTGGACTGTGAAAAGACAAGTCAATTTGTCAATGGCAGTGAATGATTTTTCATTTCCACACGTTTATGTAAGAACCTATAAACTAGACTAGGCGCATGTACTTGGTAATATTAAACATCAAGGCTTCCCTACGCTTTGGTTAATATAGTTGAACTCATTTTGAGTTTCCTCAATGAAATCCATAGTGAGAAGCCCCAGAAACTGACCCTCACAAGAAGTCAATCCTTTTAACAAAATTAACCTTGTTGAAGGTAACACTGCCGCCTGAAAATATATACAAAGTGTTTTCAACTCATTTTGGCCGGTTACTTACCAATAAGCTCCTTGTTTCTGATGTCCAGAGCCATGTTCCTCAAGGCAGTGGCAATGGCACAGACCACTCTGTCATTGTCTATCCTCAGTAACTCGACAAGGATAGGAAGACCCTTCTCTTTGCGAACTGCAGCCCGGATGTAGACTGACCACTGGACGTGGACATATAAAGACGAAGATGGTCAAGTAACAGAATTTATCAATAAACTTGTGGTTTTAAAAATACATTCTTTTTCAATGTTGCAAATGGACAAAAGCTGCTCTAAGAACACTGGCACACGTTAATGCTTCAAGTCTAGTCAATTCTTTGCTTAGCACAAATTCTGTACATAGGAGTGACTGAACATTGTTGACCTTGCTCTGCGAGTGGGAAATTTCAGTTGCCATGGAAATGATTTTGTCATTTAGTTAATGGTTGTCGAGACCTACAGAAAGTTTGGCTGTGCTTTTAAATGGATTGAGAATGTATTAAACATTTTTAGTACTCCTGACTGAATTGTTACATCTGCCATTACAAAATGAAATGTTGCCAATCAACTACTGTGACAAAAACGAGTAACAATAAATGAATGACATTGGAATGTGCTTTTGAATATTCTCATTCGGCCAGGTCATTTCATTGTTAGGGCATTGAATCAAATGCAACTGGACCTCCTCAGACTCAATTATCTACCTGTACCTACAAGAGCAGCATTTTTTCAAATAGAAATGTACATACAGTACTGTGTTATTGACAGAGAAGACAATTGATTTGAAAGAGGAGTGAGAAAGGCCAACTACATGGAGGTGAAAACACTTTCTAAACACAGGAGGTAGTGTATGGCCATTCTTTCATCCAAAATGTAAAGACTAGCTTGACTAAAGCGTCACAATCGCAGCTATGAATAATCGTCTTATTTCTCTCATGCCACAGGTATTAAACCGAAGGCCCTGGGGGCCAAATCTGGCCTGTCACATGATGGTATGCAAACCGCTAAACATCCAGCTCACATTTCTTGCTAAAGCATGTACCGAAATTGTAAATTGACTTCATTTTTAATAATGTTGAGAAATGGCGTATTTCTGTTACCAATCCTACCTTTGAAAAAAAATAATACACCATTGTTTCAGTAATTTCCATTGACTTATTATTTCAAAAGTTATCCATCAAATTGTTGTTACATTAACATAATGAGACAATTTTACACAGGTGAAAAAAGAGACCACAATAAAATGATCACTTTTTCTAATTTGACCATTTATAGGTACACATACACATACACATTGACATACTAAGAACAGAAGTCCAAACACAAATGCTGTATTGTCATTTAGAGGATTTGGAGAAAAATGAAAACTGGTAAAAATGGCCGAAAAGATATGTGCGTTTTTTCTCAGAGCTGTACATTTGCAGCATATGGTTTCAGTCACAATGGACCTCTGAGGGAAACCATAACTACAGTGTGGCCGACGACAAAAATGAGTTTGACATCCCTGTTTTACACAATCTGTTCAGGGCTTACACAGCATCTCATTCAATTTCACTGGGAAAGGCTTCTACTTTCATTGTGTCACTGAAGGATATATTGATGGGATTTTATTTAAAAAATGGGAAGTTACCCACCTAATGGCAGGACATGTGAGTGTTTTGCAAGGACAGAACATTATGCTGTAGTATAGCTCTTATAGAGTGGTATTCTCCCCAGTGCATCAGTGTGTTTTACAAACGATCTTTCTGGCTCTCTGTGGATTTTAATACACACATTATTTGGAGGTTATACCTTCCAGCTCCCAGCAGCAAGATTTTGCAGAGCACCAGCTGCTCCCTCAAGGGTGTCTGGGTTGGAGCATTCAGACAGCAGGGTAAGGTAGGGTTTGACAATACTGGGATGCCATAACATCTGAATGCCTTTTGGGGGCTCCGCCAGGTCCGGAAATGGACCTACACCGTCCCACTGTGAAAAATGACACAGAGTTAAGACAAGACAATACAAAGTGGACACTCAACTTGTGTTGGTGGGTGATGAAAAGGCAATATTTGATGGCACTTCAGTAGTCAAATTGGCTGATTTTTGACAATTATTTAATCCAATTCTTGTTTTTAAGAAAAGACAAGACAAAGGCATTGAATCAAAGATAAGTCACGGAAATCTAATTTAATATCTAAGATTCCAAGTTTTAAAACAGACAGGGAGAGAGTAAGGATAGTCATTAACATCATATCAGCGTCAATAAAGTCCCTGGAGCAGCATCACACACTGTAGCCAAATATTGAAGTGAAACCACTTCATTTGAAGATTTAGGTCCAGTTGTTCAAATGTAATATGAATGGATTTGGGTTATCAAATTGGATCAAATCTCGACAATGGGTTGTTCAAAAGGGAAGGAAAGATTCTGATATCGGATTAGATCATGTCATCCAATCCTAGTTTGAATATGGATCAAACCTTCAGTTTGTATTGTTCAAAACATTTCAGTAGGATCTGGATAACTTTGATCCTCCAAATCAAGAGTATCTTGATCTCAACAGTGGGTTGGATTCCAAGTTAGATTTCAGGAAGAAAATGTTGCAAAACTTTGAAATTGGTCAAATAATCCATCTGTTTCATTTTGCGTATATACTTGTATTTATATTTTGCACTTGATTTGTTCACCTGTTACAGTGTTGAAGTAGGTAAAGTCCACATTAGATACCAGTTAAGCCGTTTCAGTATAGGTAAGCAAAATAAAAAATTAAAAAATGATCTCGGCCCCATGAAATAAACCCACAAATAGATTCAAGAACAAAAATTATACACATTTTTATGTCATTCATCACTGTATATTAATTTCAAAGAAACAACATTCTTTATTTTGTTAACTATTGGACATGAGCCTTTTTTGTTTAATTTAAGACTTCAACCATATATTTGTTTGTGCATCTTTTTATTTGTTGTGGCTCAGATGAGTGTTCATAAAAGATAAAAGAGGATGAAGTGAGCCCATGTTGGCTCTTCTACCTGTTGTTCTTTACATTGGTGGTAGCTCACATTGTGATATGGAGTCCCATTTAGAGCATTGATAACCCGGATTTGGTAATCTTGAAAACTGTGTATCTGGATGACTGACCCAATCCAAAAAATTATAAAAAGTAAGACAGATTACCTGAACATGGATAGCAAAACATGTGATATTCAAATCCAGATCGTTTTTATCCAGATTACATTTTTTGAACAATTGGCACCAGGAGACAGGCCAGTTTCTGATGTAAATATGTCAAATATCATTCTAGCAAAAGAACACATGTGAAAAGATTATAACGTAGCCATCATACTAGAATGATTGTTTTTCAACAAAACATGGATACACATTAGCACCCGTCAACCACTTACTCTGACAGATTAAAATGTCAGATTCCCTGATTCAGACAGAGATTGCACTTTTAGAGTATCTCGGTAAAGGATTTGGACAGCATTGCATTTCCTTGGCGCTACAGTATACAATACTTTTTTCTTCCTCCATTGGTTTTGTCACGTTTTGTCCCAAGTTTGACAGATGGATATCTTTCATGACTACAACCATCCCTATTCACGTTACTTGAGACCAGCACTGAGTCAAACCCAGGAAACATTTACAATCACCGTGGAAAAAAGATCGGGAAAAACATAGGCTAATGACTTCTCTAAGAGCTAATCTGTATCAGGAATCAGCCACCCGAGAGTCCAATCAATGTGACGAAACTGGAGGTGTTGGTAAAAGTAGCCCTGCCCTATAAGCAACCCGCATCAGTTTTAAGTTTTCCATTCTCGAGGAACATTGCCCTACTATGTGGACCGTGCACAAAAGAGCTCTCTGAATACTTACAGTTAAGAATTGTTAACTTGCATGAAACGGGAGAGGTCACAAAAGTGTCTCTAAAATAAAACATTAAACAGAAATGGAGGTCATTGTGAAGGACACCATTAAAGAGGCCGATGCTGCCCAAAAAAAATGGAAATGCAGTGGCACGACCTCTCGAGAGCGATTCAAGTCCGACATCCCAAGAATATTGCTGAATTGAAGCAGTTTTGTAGACAAACAATCTAAACTTCCCGCGACCAGGTCTGCTCTGCAACAACAGAAAACGTTTGGTTGAGGTTATTGCTGCCAACCAACCAACCAACCAACCAATCAGCCAGTCAGGATTGGTGCTCTCACTTTCAGTGAGCCTTTTATTCATTAAATGTTTTGGTATATTGATAAAGAATTATAGGCTATGCATTATTTTGAAATATTAAGATGCCTACCAAATATCGGAAGCTAGTGTATATATATATATATACTGCAAGTGTATATTAGTGTGAATAGCTGACTTGGTGTTGTAAAAACGGCAAACTTTTCTTTCCTTTAGCTTCTGAAGTTTTGCGTACAAATGACCCTATTGTCTAAAGATTAGTTAATGAAAGTACAATATGTTGGGGAAGTGTTATAAAAAGAAATTCCTCAACATTTCTGTTCCGCTATTGTTTTGATGATGCCTATAAATGAACACTATGTTGTGACTGCAAACCAGAGGACAAGTGATTTAAAAATGTATTGATGGGAATTACCTGAACTTCCTCCAATGTATTTCATCCAAGCTACTTCTCTACTGTACTGCATCTTTTTTTGTAATTACCCACAGTTATTAGGATAGGAGGATAGAGCCCCTCCAAAAAGAGCTCTATTTGCTACTTCATGCTAATTGGTAACAGCTGCACTTTAGTGGTGACACACGGATAGAAGAAGATGCATGATATTAAAGCGAGGAGTTTTTATTTATCTTTTTAAATGTGAACACAGGGTTACTTGTGAGATCACTTAACATTCAAGTTACCCCCCCCCCCCCAAAAAAAAAGTTGAGACTGGTTGACAAATTAAAATGAAAATGCCTGCCTCAGTATTACCGTTTCAAAATCTGATTCTGTCTTTGCTTGAAATGAAAAGGGCAAAAATGAAGCCTGATTAGTGATTCACACACCGGATATGTTGGGCTCTCCATTCCCTATCTTCTCCAAATGTAAAAGATGTCTGCCACTCAGCCAGAATGTGCCTCTGATTGCTTATTATAAGCATGACAAGAAGATGGAGCATCGAATAAAATAGCTCAGTGTAAAATTTACACCAAATGGGGATGCTGCTGCACTTTAGATTATAGATTAGATAATAGATACAAATGAATTCAAATGAACATTTTGATTAATAAACACAGGTAGCCTCAAACTGAGATTAACTGAGTAATAAAAGATACAATGTTGTTTTGATGTGTCAAAGCATCATATTCTGATCTTCCTTGGTTTATTGATATATTTAATGAGTGAATGCAAAGCAAAGCAGTTGCCTCCTGGTTTGTCGAGTGGAGGGTGGCAAATCCTTCAGTCAGTCTTTGGGGAGGCACGATTCAATGATGTGTTCCATTGTCTGCTCCTCTCTACAAGCACACAGTTAGTTGGCTGCTGCTGTTGCCCTAGAAATGAAGGCTGGTCAAGCAATGACCATGACCAGTCCTGAATCTACTAATAGTTGAACACTGTCTTCTTGAAAGCTTGGTACTAGGGAACTGTTAAGTAGGGTCTGGATGCTTATTTCTTCTTCCAAGCTGCTGAGGGTTCTTCCAGATGGGACAACTCGATGGGAGTCGAGCAGTGGATTGGTTGAGAATATTTGTTTACTGCTGTTTGCTTGATCAAAGATGACTGGCATCAGGCCGATAAACCTCCTATGTCACAAACAATACAGTGGTACCTCTACTTACGAACGTCTCTTCATACGAAATTTTCAAGTTACGAAACGCCTCAACAGGAGAATATTGCCTCTAGTTATGAAAGAAATTTCAGGATACGAAAGGTAAAAGTATGGGCTGATACTCGCAGTATGGGCTGCGACTCGCAGCTCCGGAGTTTCCTGAATGCAACATACTCATAGCTGCTCTGCCATTGGCTAGCCTAGCATCTTCCTGGCATCCCATTGTGTGCAGATAGACAGGTAGATAGATAGATAGATGTGATAGATATGTCTATGCAGCATCCTCGTCATTTGCCCGTCGGGCCATGAGGTGTTCCGATAGTTTGACGTGAATTAGAAACAAGAAAGAAAAAAAGGATAAGATTTTTGTCCATACAAACAAAGCAAGAGATAATAGAAAAGTATGAAAGGGGGATGCGTTTGGTTGATCTCTCCAAAGAATATGACCGTAATGTATCGACAGTCGCCAAGTTATTAAATCAGTTGTTTACAAAACGCCAAGCAAAAAACACTTCTGAGAGAGAACATGAACCAAAGAGGGCAAAAAGCGATGAGGACAGCAATTTAAAGGTTAACGGCCATCATTTTTATTCCTTACTCTATTGTTTTGTTTTTTTTTACATTATGCACAACTCTCATTTATTGTGCAATAATCTAATTGTAACATGTATTTGTTACATGTTTTCTTGCATTTTTATGCTTTATAAAACATTTATGTCTGAATATCGGGGGGCTTGCAAGGGCATTTACATGGAAAACACGTCTCTACTTACAAAATTTTCTACTTAAGAAATTTCTTCCAGAACCAATTAATTTCATAAGTAGAGGTACCACTGTATCCACAAATCTATACTATTGGCCAGTGCACACATCTGGATGTTATTTTTACAGATTAGTGACCAATTTTGAATTTTGAAAATGGCTCACTCTCTTTTATGATGCACTGTTAATGATTAAACAAAATTTTTGGGGTGTCCTGAAAAGTGATGATTTTGGAGGTACTACGCGCAGGGGTGGCCAAGTCCGGTCCACATTCCAGCCTGTTTTAGGTGTATCCCTACGGCAACACACCTGATTCAAATCATCAGGCTCATTGTCAGGCTTTTGCAAATCTTGCTGATGTGCTGATCATTCACTTGAGGACCGGACTTGGCCACCCCTGTACTATGGTGACCCACAAGGGCCCTGTACATTTGAGTGAGGGGACATGGTCCAAAGTGATGATAGACTTTAAAGGGTTGAAGGAGAGTATATTTCTGCTTACTCTGTCAGCAATCAGTTTTGTGTGTAAAACAGACATGACTTGCCTTCATCTCCTCGCCTCGTCATTTACTGCATCTCCACAATTGGTGACCCCTATGTGAGCAGTAATGACAGATTTCAATGCAAGCATACAGGTCCTTCTCAAAAAATTAGCATATTGTGATAAAGTTCATTATTTTCCAGATTGTAATGATAAAAATTAATCTTTCATAGATTTTAGATTCATTGCACACCAACTGAAATATTTCAGGTGTTTTATTGTTTTGATACTGATGATTTTGGCATACAGCTCATGAAAACCCCAAATTCCTGTCTCAAAAATTAGCATATCATGAAAAGGTACTCTAAACGCGCTATTAACCTAATCATCTGAATCAACGGATTAACTCTAAACACCTGCAAACGATTCCTGAGGCTTTTAAAAACTCCCAGCCTGATTCATTACTCAAAACCACAATCATGGGTAAGACTGCCAACCTGACTGCTGTCCAGAAGGCCATCATTGACACCCTCAAGCAAGGGGGTAAGATACAGAAAGAAATCTCTGATCAAATAGGCTGTTCCCAGAGTGCTGTATCAAGGAATAAGTGTGGCAGAAAATGCTGCACAACCAGAAGAGGTGACCGGACCCTGAGGAAGATTGTGGAGAAGGGCTGATTGCAGACCTTGGGGGAGCTTTGGAAGCAGTGGACTGAGTCTGCAGTAGAAACATCCAGAGTCACAGTGCACAGGCGTGTGCTGGAAATGGGCTACAGGTGCCGCATTCCCCAGGTCAAGCCACTTTCGAACCAGAAACAGCGGCAGAAGCGCCTGGACTGGGCTACAGAGAAGCAGCACTGGACTGTTGCTCAGTGGTCCAAAGTACTATTTTCGGATGAAAGCAAATTTTGCATGTCATTCGGAAATCAAGGTAAACTGGTGAGAAGGAAATGCCAAAATGCCTGAAGTCCAGTGTCAAGTACCCACAGTCAGTGACCTCTGGTGTGCCATGTCATCTTCTGGTGTTGGTCCACTGTGTTTTATCAAGGGCAGGGTCAATGCAGCTAGTTATCAGGAGATTTTGGACTTCTGCTGAAAAGCTTTGTGGAGATGAAGATTTCATTTTTCAGCACGACCTGGCACCTGCTCACAGTGCCAAAACCACTGGTAAATGGTTTACTGACCATGGTATTACTGTGCTCAACTGGCCGAGAATCTGTGGGATATTGTGAAGAAGAAGTTGAGAGACACCAGACCCAACACTTAAGGCCTCTATCGAAGCACCCTGGGCCTCCATAACACCTCAGCGGTGCTATCGGCTGATTGCTTCCATGCCACGCCGCATTGAAGCAGCCATTTCTGCAAAAAGATTCCCGACCAAGCATTGAGTGTATAACTGAACATAATTATTTGAAGGTTGACTTTTTCTTTTGTATTAAAAACACTTTTTTTTCATTGGTCGGATGACATATGCTAATTTTTTGAGATTTTTGGTTTTTCTTTACTTTTTTGCCAAAATCATCAATATTAAAACAATAAAAGGCTTGAACTACTTCAGTTGGTGTGCAATGAAAATATATGAAAGTTTAATTTTTATCATTACATTGTGGAAAATAATGAACTTTATCACAATATGCAAATGTTTTGAGAAGGACCTGTATATGCCACAACTGTCATGTTGCCCGACTTGGCAACACGGCCATGGGTTCAGCACAGTTCCAGCTGAGAGATGTAACACAGGAGATACTTGCATGTGGCAGCAGCAATGTGTGTGGTGGCTCCACCAGCTATCGGCAAGTATGATGCGCTCAAGTAATACCCTTTGAGGTTCTTTGAACTGGTGAAGGCAACAGCCTCTGGGACGAAAAACCATCCGAATTGAAGGAAAGGATGCTTGCTGTATTGGACTCAGCTGATCCCTCATTCCTGTTCACTCACATATTCCTGCTTCCAGTGCCGGGTGGGCACCACACGGGCCATTTCTCTCTACTCCTCCTCCCAAAACTACCCTTCACTGCTCAGGAGGCGGACAGGGTTTGCCTGGCCAATCACCTTTTGTTTGTCTACTTGGATGACATCCTGGTGGCCAGCACAGATGTGGAGGAACACCTGACACACCTCCACCTGCGAACAACTCAGCGAGCAATAGCTCATCGTCAAGCCAGGTTTGTGAAATTACCTTCCTCGGGCACCATGTCACACAGGTAGCCGGCCCATTTGCCACCAGGGTGGACATCGTTGCCAGTTTTCCATGCCCCTCCACGCTGAACTCCCTGCAAGAGTTCTTGGGTATGGTGAACGTTTATAACTGGTTCATTCCCCACGCAGCTGACCTCATGTGGGCCTTGTATGAGGCCCAGCGGGGAAAAGGGCCTAGGGATGAAATGGACTGATCCCCGGGGATGGAACAACCTTTCAACTCTGCCAAGGTTGGCCAATCCAACTCTGGTGGCGCGCCGTCTCCCGCTCCCCCAAACGCCCTCACGACAGACGCATTAGACTTCGCTGTGGGAAAAGTGTGTGAGCAGTTTGTGGGTGGGGTCTGGCAACCACTGGCCTTCTTCAGCAGGCAGCTCTGTGACCAACGGAAGTACAGCACCTTTGACAGAGAGCTCCTAGGCGTTTTCCTCACCACCCAACATTTCCGATTCCTCCTGGAGGGCCACCAGGTCACTGCCTTGGTGGACCACAAGCCACTGACATTTGCCATGACCAAGACATCGCAATGTCAGTTTGCCGGCATATCCGAGTTCATTACACACATCCAGCACGTGGCTCGCATGGACAACTACATTGCCGACTAGCGGGGGCCATTCACCTGGGGCTTGATTACACTGCCAAGGCTGTCGACCAGGCTGCCGACTCTACCAAACCGCTGCCACCGAATTGCGTCTGGAGTATATCATGTTTGATGATGCCATTTCCACACTCCTCTGTGATGTCTCCACTGTGGTGTCTGCTGTCTGGCAGCGCCGTGTTTTTGACCCCATTCATGGCCTTTCCCACCCAGGCCAGGCGCCTGCCTCCCTCCCGTGGGTTGACTCACCTCCTCATCATGATGGATACGACCACCAGGTGGCCAACAGTTGTTCCCCTGTCATCGACGACCTCATCAGAAGTGGCATGGCCATTAATCACAGCCAGGGTTACCCGCTTTGGCACACCAGCTGACCTCGCCTCTGACAGGGGCCCACAGTTGATGTCACAGTTTTGGTGAGCAGTTGCTGAGGGTCTGGGGGTGAAGATTCACAGAACTATGGCATACAACCCACCAGGCAATGGGCTCTGTGAGCAACTTCATCGTTCTATGAAAGTTGCTCAGCGGGCCAGCCTAACGCACAACAACTGTGCCGACCGTCTCCCGTGGGTCATGCTGGGTCTCCTCTCTGCCCCCAAGGAGGACCTTCGAGGCCTCTTCTGCTGAGATGGCTTACGATCAGTCACTATGTGTCTCGGGGGACTTCTTCTCGGATGCCATAGCCCCCTGGTCTGCAGCCTCTAAACCGGCCGTGTTCCATGGGGGTCGCTGACGTTTTCGTCCCCTTCTTACATCTTGCTATGGCCTCCCCCAGTCCTATGTGCCCATGGATCAACCATGAGCCAAGTACGTTTTCGTCCTCCACGACAGCCACCGACCACGCTGTAGCCACATTATAATTCACCCTGATTCTTGGGTCAAAGGATGATAGACTTGAAAGGGCTAATTGACGTGAAAGTCACAAAGTGAATCTCTCCAATAAATGATGTTTCGACACATATCTCGATATATGGGGCGCGATACCATTCAAAGACAGTTTGATTTAAAGTGGAACGATTCGATTTGGTTCAATTCAGTGGTATTACGATTATGATGCAGGTCCTTCCCTCTGGAATGACCTTGCTTTAAATGTTAGGCAAGCTCCCTCATTGTCCATTTTTAAAACTCATTTGAAGACACATTAGTATTCTTTGGCTTTTGACTCGATGTGACACTTTTCTGCTTTTTTCTGGTGTCTACTATATATAATAATTTTGTGTTTTAATGTATTGCTTTCACTGTCTTTGTTGGTGTATTATTGCTATTTTGTTCATGTAAAGTGCTTTGTTACAACTGTAGCTGTTATGAAATGCGCTATATAAATAAAGTTGTATTGTATTGTATTGTATTGTATTTGAATATCGGTAGTGCAATTATCCAATTATGCAAATGATCCAGGAGTTGAGTTAACAGTTGAAGCACAGCCAAATAGTTCATCCAATAATCTTCTTGAGTTCAGATAAATGAATAGGCATACCTTGATGAGTCAAACATTAATTAGTGTCATAGCACTGGACAGCCAACAGCCAGCTAATTCCAGATCTATACTACTGGCAGTGTTGTAAGTAATGTGAAAATGGTACTATTATGAATGTTATTTTTGGCCAGCAGGATACCCTGAGTCATGATATACAATAATAAAGAATGAAATTTCTGACCTGGTCATGTCCCTTCTTTTTCTTTTTCTTTTTGCCCCAGCATCCTGAACTTTCTGCATCCTTCCCACCAGTGTCACATAAGAGACCATCAAGTTCCTCAGACCCTCCTTGTTGGTTGTGAGATGTCTCAGCAGCCAGACGGTATGACAAGTTCCTCAGGATGCACACGCAGTTCTCAACAGTCTGACATAGATGAATACAGAAGAGAAGAGCAAAGTCATTATTGACACAAAGGTGGAACACAAAGGGGGAATTGTGATAAAGCACAGACAGATGGCAAGCAGGTGGGATTATGCTGAAAAGATGATAAAATTTAAAGATGCATAGACCTGCTTACCCAAACACAGGCCTACCACAGTATATACTGTATACTGCCAAAAATGAATACATGCAGACATGAGTGCAGAGATTCGTAAAGTATATATATACAGTGGATATAAAAAGTCTACACACCCCAGCTCAAACACAGAGGTTTATGAGCAAACATGAACAAATAATATATCACAGGCCTCAGGCAAAAACCTTCTACCTCTGAAATAGTCACTTTTCAGGAGACCCCAAAAAGGGCAAGTTTGTTCAACTATTAGAGTTGTGTCGTGAAAGAAATCAGTTGTGTCGTGATAGAAAGCAAGACATTTTCAACGCTTCTCCTCACAAGGGTCGCGGGCGTGCTGGAGCCTATCCCAGCTATCTTCGGGCAGTAGGAACCCTGAATTGGTTGCCAGCCAATCGCAGGGCACACAGAGACAAACAAACATCCGCACTCACAATCACACCTAGGGGCAATTTAGAATGTCCAATCAACTTACCAAGCATGCTTTTGATATGTGGGAGGAAACCGGAGTTGTATTTTTGATTGTACAGTTTGGACTGAGCCATGTTAAACTAGAGACCTAACGTTAGAGGTTTAGCTTGTGTCACAGAGAAATGAAAAACACCCTGAACTGTCTGGAGGAGGTGAGTATCTTTAAACGCAGTTATTTATTTAGAAAAAAAAAAAAATCACATTTATCCCATCTTGACTGTAAACCAAGGTGGAGAAAAAGAGTCGGATTCGCATTCAATTTTAATCGTCGACGCGTCGTTTATTTATATCTTTATTTATTTGGCACATTATTTTTCTTTCGAGACTGCAGCGTCTCGATCTTCTCCCGCTGGCTGTTTTCCTATCTGCAACGCACAGTGGTGGTAATCCGAGTGATGTAAACAGAAGCATTCTGGGTAAAGTAGTGTAAACCTAATTCGTGTTGGCAACAGAATCCGAAAGTTACGGCGCATTTCACCAAATATACTCAATACAATGCAAACCTAACTTTCATGGGAGCACGATGGGGATGCCCAATCATTTAAAAAAAGCAAGCAAGTTATGGCTTATGCCTGATTTTATATCTGACATAGGCACAGTTGTGTCTAGAAGCTAACGGCAGTTAGCATACACACGTTACGGTGTGTTTGATGTAACGCTCCTATTTGGTACACTAACATGTCATAGCATTTTCTATTGATTAATCAGCCATTATTCAGTAAACTCGCGTTGATTAACAACCAAAACTTTGTGTGTTTATGCCCGTGGTGGACATCGAAGAAGGAAGCGCACGCTTGCTCCCTCTCTCTCTCTCACTCGCGAACGGAGTGATGCGTTCATGAACTGGGAAATATCAGCACTCAACACAAAAACGGCATATGTGCCACTCATCGGCATCACATACCAATAAAATCCATAATTAAGTTTGTTGTAATATACTATGTTATAGTGAAAAAAAAAAGGTCTTCCTTTTTTTGTTACAAGTGCATACCACATTTTGATTGTGTGGATCAATTTACTACTTTTAAATTATGTACACTAGTGAAAAGAATAACAAAACCTTTTGGATAAAGTTTAAATTAACACAAAATTAAAAAACCAATACAAGTGTTTATTTTAGTTTTCTTTAGCACAGTGCATTTGCCCAATTTACTCCTCTGATTTCACTAACTTCCTTTAAAAAAGAAAAAAAAAAGTCTTGGTACCCAAGAAGAGTGAAATATGTATACAAGTACTTCTTTTGTATTCATAGATAATTTCACTGTATTAGTGCAACTCTGCATAGTGTATAGTTTTGGTTCGATTTTAAAACGCACTAAAGAATTAAGATAAGATAAGATAAGAAGGCCTTTATTGATCCCGCAGTGGGAAAATTTTCAGTGTTACAGCAGCAAAGATATAGGTAAAACGGGGACGGCGGCATAATGTAGCCATTAATGTATAACATTAACGGCAAACATTCAGGATCAAACCTTTGTAAATATACACAGTAACATGTGTACATACACATGTATATACACACCAACATACATCTACGTAAAAAGTATGAGGAACACTCATTTGAACCCGTACATAGTACAGAGGAAAAAATAATAAGTAAGTGACAGTGCTGCAGTGCTGTAGTGAAATGTAAGGAAATGTAAGGCTAGGTTCACACCGCAGGTCTTGATGCTCAATTGCAGGTCCTGCAAAAATGTTTTGTGTAAGCGTTCATATTACATTAGAAATGCAACCTCGGTCTTATCTGCTGTATCAACACTAGGGCTGCCACAAACGATTATTTTGCTAGTCGACTAATCACTAACAGTAGTCGCGATAAGTCGACTAATCGGATAATATATAAATCGCGGCAAATCGCAGCAGCAAGCTGCTGCTCTTATGATAAGCATCCTTCGCTTACAGCTTAAATTCTTTATTTACAAACTAATGATGAGGACAAGATGATAGTACATTCAACTTGTATTAAACTTTGCAACTCAAGCCATCATTCCTGACATGTTTATAAATAAAGGAACGACTTAAATTGTTGGTGATAGACTGGCCTTAAAATTTTTTGCTGTAATTTTTAGCTTACACAAAACATTTTTGCAGGACCTGCAATTGAGCATCAAGACCTGCGGTGTGAACCTGGCAGATTCAATAGAAATACATACAGACAAAACCAGACTTAGGTTAAATGGCATCAGTTTAAAACAAAATGAATAACTCTTTATAGTAGTAGGGTTTTTCCTCGTAAATGTGTTTGATGCATTTGTATCAGTCTCTGCTTGCTGTCTTAACTGTTTTAGCATATTTGTATCTGTGTATTTGTTCTAATTCTTCTTGCTTGTTTGTTGTGTGTGTACCTGTCTTTGTGTGGTGTGAGTGTGTGTAGTGTGCTACCTTGCTGTCAATCTCACTGCTCCCCAGTGCAGTCTGGATGGCGTAGAGTAAAGCATCTGTCAAACCCTCACATTCCCTCATCCTCCTGCGAGCCTCCTCACCTGCAGAACTCACATTGCTGACACACACACACACAGATACACCCCGTCACACAGACACACACAAATATCAATTAATATATTACCCATGCTAACATTATTAACACTCCAAAGGTGTAAGTGGTAACTTTTAAATGCCACATTATTAAAGACAAATTAATTAAGAAATGTGTGATTTGTGGTGTGCTGGTGTGCATTTAACTGTATGTAAATTTCTTACATCCTCAGTAACCTTAGTTTCTATGATTAGGTCCTTGCTGCTGGATGCTGTGCTCTGTGAACCGGTCTATGTCACAGGAGACACGATGTTTAGCGAAAAAAATAACGGGAACATTTTTTTCAGAAGGATAATTTAGAGGTGTTTTTTTTTAGAAAACTAGATAGTACATACTCGTGGTGCCTGCTGGTCATTCAAAGAGGGGAAACTCTTTTTTACTGGCCTACATAATAAATGTGCTTATTTGTTTATTTATAAGTAAGTAAGTAAGTAAATTCTACTCTCCGGTTGTGACGAGGAGGAGAAGCTCCCCAGCTGCTGCTGCTGCTCTTTGTGGAAAGAAACAGCAGAGTGGCAGAAGATAGTCGCCAAACAAAACGCAAAGACAAAGTCGCTGGGAAAGTCTCCAGATCAATTCAGAACACCAGAATAAAAAACTTGGAAAATGCTATGGTAGAGATTATACTTCAAGATTGCCGATTCACTTATTTCACTGTCAATCAAAGTAGGATTCACCCTCAGACAGATCATCCAATCATCACTCAGCAGCCGAGTGTCCGGGCCAGTCCACTGCCCCATAGACCTCAAGAGACATTGAGCATCCGATGGGTGGGATAAAGCCAGCATTCATCCAATGACAGTCCAGTTTCGCGCAGTGGAACAACCCACTCTACGATGTCTCATCCAAGCAGTAGACGCTCAGCGTCCAACTGTGTATAAAGCGCCATGGGGCAGCAGGCAGGGTGAATGGAAAGAAAGTCGTGTCAGTTACCTGATTCTGAACAAACGGCGATGGTATTGAAGCACATATTTGGCTCCTACATAATGGCTCCTACACCATACAGCTATGGTCACCAACCCATGGGCACCAGGTAGCCCCCAAGGACCAAATGAGGGCCCGTTGTAAAAGTACCTCTCCAGTAATTGGACATTGTGATTTCCCAGGAGCAATGTTCGAAATGTTCATTTGCAAACTTGATTTACAGAAAGAATGTGTAAAGCATATTGATCATGTGTTTCCTACCTTTTTAAATCATTGTTGATCATTATTATGAGAAATTATTAACATGATCAGTGTCTTCATCTAGATGAATATCCATAATCCTAACCGCTATCCCTTCCACCCAATTGCTGTACGTTTTAAACTCACTTGTGGCATTGGCATTAATTGTTAATAAAAACTAATTATAACCAACCCAATACTGTACACTGAAACTGAAGCTTTTGGAATACACCCCTACCTGTAGCTTTTACCAGAAAATGCATTACTCTTAATAACTCACACACCGTTAGCTGTTTAGTGTACATACTAGGCAATGTCACAACTTACCAGCCATGAAGCTTATAGCGGAAGTCAACCCAAACATTTTATTTACGAATATGTTTTATGTAGGCCCACTAGTCGAAACATGGTATTCTGATTAATGTTGCATGTATGGAATATGAGTTAAGCAGTAAAATCTACCCGTTTTTCTCCTTCTCAGGGGTGGCCGTTTTGCACTTGCTTTCAACTGAAAATGACATCATAGTTGCTCAGGCCTCAATATACAATATAATACAACTTTATTGATATAATACAATTCACAACAGCTACAGCTATAACAAAGCACTTTACATAGCACAACAAAATAGCAATAATATAATGTAATGTAAAACAAGTAAAAGTCATAAATTAACACAAAATACTATTTACAATGTGTCTTCAAACAGGTTTTAAAAGTGGACAGAGCCCCCTGGCTTGCCTAACATTTAATGGAAGGTCATTCCAAAGGGAAGGACCAGCAACAAGTAAGGCCCGATCCCCTCTGAGGTACCGCTTAGTCCTCTGCACCTCGAGCAACTCGAGTGGAGGAGCTCGGAGAGGTACGCTGGGGCGAGGCCATTTAAAGACTTGTAAACAAATAGAAGCATCTTATAAAATGAACACTAAAATGCACTGGGAGCCAGTGACGGGAGGCCAGAATTGGGGTTATGTGCTCCATCTTCCGAGTTAACAACCAATTATGGCTCAGCTCCAGAAAACAGGTGAGCCATGATTGGCTGTTACTTGAGCCCTTAGTAACTGTGATGTCATTTACAGTCGAAAGAAGTGACAAAATGGCCACCCCCTGAGATGGCTAAAAACGGGGGTCCTGCTGCTTAACTCATATTCCACAAACTTCCACTTTAAGTAGAGAGAACACACTTCCACTTCCTTTTCCCAGACCTTACTTTTACCACATAAAATTGTATATGAATATGTATTGCGTTCATTTTTTTTTTTTTTTTTTTTTTTTATAAATAAGGAAAATATGTATTTATTTAACCATAAAATGGCAGATCCAAAATAACAATATGTATCACTGGTGCTCTAATTCCAAGTGGTGGGTTCCAAATGAGTAAACAAACACCAACAATCGAAAGCCAAATTGTGAGTCATCTTGATAGCAGCTAAGTCTGTCATTTTCCCCAGACAAAACAGAACCTAAATATAGGCACACACATACTGCTTGCCTTGAACTTGAAAAGTTTCATTTAGCTGTGACTGTGATAGGAAACATGCAACATCTCAGTGGATAAATATGCATAATCCCTTTTACAACCAAGGCTTCCTTAATGGCAGGCTCCTCTTACAAAGCCACGTTACCATTCAGCTCCAAAACACTGCAGTAGTCCCATACAAACAAAATACATTTGACCACAGTTGAAAAGTCCACATAGTCTAAAATCAAAATCCCCCAAAATGGGGCACTATACATCTTTGGGAAGTAACAACAGCAATGTGGCCGTTGAGATGACTCCCTAAATTTACTACTGCACCACTTACTAACCACTAACATAATGAACAAACATATTAATACATTCAGTGGAACATACTTTCGGCAACGTACTCCACAGCAATCCCAAGTCCCTCTCCAACAAACTGCACACATATGGTGGACCAGTTTTACTTGAAATCAGTCCCAAATGATCAAGGTTAGGACTAATGAAAAAAAAAAAAGTGATTTTCAAAATAATTCTAAAATACATGGTTGTCTCTCAATTGCAGTAAATTCGTTTTTGGCGCAATTAGACAAAAATAGGAGCAACCAACAAGGGAAAAGAAAAAATATTCAGTAGCTGCTTGTCTTTTCTTTTAATGGAAGACAAAGATACATTTTGAATTTGTGGCTTTTTGTATCTTGTCCAATTCCTGTCTGTAACAACTGTATTATTTTACTCCTCTTGTTTCACAAGGACGGATACTATAAAGAGCTCCTGCCGGTTAACGTAAGATAGATTTGAAAAGAAAGCCAATGATGTTTAGTAAGCACGAGTGAACAATTACGCTTAGTTTCTGTTAAAGTGCTAGAAGGGGGTGAGAATCAATCTCAGCTGTTATAAGTACAAGGGTGACCTCTCCTGAGTCATGCTGATGAATTCCTTTTCACTTTCTTCCATCCAGGTGGGCATATCATCAATATGCGTGCAACGAGATCTACATAAAGTACAAAATGCGCAAAACCTGTATGAGCCTTTCTAAATTTCTTCTTCACTGGTTGTTTGCAATGATTTGCTAGCTAGCAACCAATCAGAGTGATGATTTTTCACAACAGCCTGACCTGATTCTATATGTTGAATCAGCCAGAAAGGCCAAACGGATCCCCGACAACGGCTCCGACGTTTCGACAGTGCGCTCTACACCAAGCAGATGGCCCATACCGACTTCCCGACTGCCGACATATTACATATCATAGTCACAAGCCAGGGGTTAATTTGAAATATAGTTGAAAATAAATGTTCACTGTACTTTTAGATTTAAAAACAGGAAAATAAGTAACAGTCTCCTTGCAAATGAGGTAGGCAGTTGTTACATATTTCAGTGAAAAAATAGTCCAATTTCCACCTTTCCTCAAATTGTCGACTTTTCTTTTTTTATTCAATGGCGCCATTTTAGAAACTGTTCGGCAAGAGTCACACAGAGTTATGGAGTTGGACAGAGTGCTGCTGCCCTCTTGTGTGTAAATGTGAAATTGCATTTAGAGGGTCTTTTATATGCTTGTCAACGGGGCTACGGGCCAGACGATATTCATTTTTATGACAGAGGCTGCGGGCCGGATCCAATTTGAAGGCGGGCCACATTTGGCCCCCGGGCCGGACTTTGGACATACGTCTTAAGGTAAAGAGCACTTGTTGTTATCCAATCCATTCCACTTAATCAGATAGACAACGTCCTTATTCACTAGAAACCCAGTCCATGATTTCCCTGCGGCCTTGCTTGCAGTGGTAACTTACGGATTTATATATGGCAGCGTAAAGATGGCCAACAGTGGCTTCACTCCACCCTACGGCGAGTAAGCGGCATTGTTAGTCCTGCCATATATAAATCTGTGCCATTACTACACTGATGCTTGCCGTATTAGAAAACATTGCGATTAAAAGCAGGAAAGAGAGAAAAACAACGAGAAGGATGGACGTTTTTCAAGAAAGTAACCCTTCATTCCTGCTGGTAGTAACAATTAGCTCCTGCCTAAGAGCACGACGCCAGAACGTGAGTCTTAAGGAGTTCACAGAAGAAAGTCATTTGTGATGAAGTCTGGGAATCTTGTGCAACTCAATATGGATATGAAATATGAAACATTTCAGGCAAGGTGTATTACATAAGAATTGTACTACTTGAAACTTTATTGAGGAAAGTAATTATTATAAACTGGAGAGAGCCAATAGTTAAAACCAAATTAGGCTGTTCCAGATATTTTCAAGACTACCACTTTAATATTACTTTTGTTATTGAATTAAAACGTCATGAGTAATATTTTTCTTCAACCATTTAGGCACATGTGCGCCAATATGTAATTTCTGCAACTTCAAAAGTACTTTGGCGCAAACACTGATTGTGCTGCGAGCTATAGTCATGTGATTAACCTCTATGCACAGTCACAATACAGTAATCAACCGATTAGCCACCCTTAAATTCCGATGGAATGCTTTGATACTTCCACCCACCAAGTAGCTGGCGATTGCAGCTGTTAATTTGATTTTGATTGCATTACTAGATAAGTCCTAGAATGTAAATTTTTCTCTGTAATGTTTTTGTTAATTGAAAATTATGGGCTTGGCTTACTTTGTGACAACACAGTGACCCTTTTTTTGCGTTCAGTTTAATGTACACTGTAACAATGTGTACAGATTTTCTCTTTTTTTTGGTTGTTAATGCTACAAATAATATTTTCCTGTGTTTGTGCACTGTATTTAAAACACCACACTTTAAATGGACACTTGGGCGAGCTTAACATTGGCACTTATATAAAAGGTTTGCATGTAACAATGAAATTATTATTAAAATGCCCACCTCAAAAGACTGTAGTGATTTAAGGTCTTTTTTTGTGATTAGGTTTACGACAAATTTCCTGTTTTCGGTCCCAGCGGTCTACGTCACGCGAGGAAGGAATGCGTGGTAATATTGCTCGCTTTGTCAGTTCTGTTGTCTAAAACGGTGACCGATCGCCACCAAAATGCAGATGCACATTACTACTCTTGTCCACTTCAACCTGTGAAAGTATAAAAGTGTTTTGCACAATCGTTTGGATTTATTGAAATAAAACGTGATCTCATCATGATCACCTCCACAAAATCAAAAATACCGTGGCGATTGCTCCTCCACTTTCACAAGCTGACGCGGACAAGAGCATGAATGCACACTCGAACCCCGACTGGTTTCGGACATTTAGCGACGCCAAACTCGTGTCTCAGGAGGGAGAGAGACGGCGGCTTGAAGCAGGCAGATTGGAGCTTTACGTCCCCTTCTTCCCTCCCCGGCTAAAGGTAGGATAGTGGGACGGCTAATAGCAACAACTAGCTTCAGGTCGTTAAAACAAAAGGCGTTAGCACAACAACATTAGCTCCTTACTGTCCGCCCAGCATGTGGAGGTGAAGATGACCCTGTGTCTTCATGTCGCCTCGCAAGCAGTCGCGCGCGGTGTCCCTGCTTTTTGCTTGCAGCCGCCACCTTTTGCCTGAGTGAAGCAGCGTGAGAGTGACAAAGGCCCTCATCGAACAGCGAACGAAAGGTTACAGCGAGGCTTACTGCACAGCCGAGTGTGGCCGCATTGGAACGTGCCATTTCGGCTGTTTCCTTCCAAATTGGACGGCGCGTTGAAAGTCGAAAAACTGGGACCATTCCTCATCCAAATAAATGTGCACGTCTACTCATTCCCACTTCAGTCTCTGTAAATATCCTGTAAATATCCTGACTGGTGTTTAATGCCTCGCCCGTTCTAACCGTGATCAGCAAAGAGGCAGTTTATTTTATTTTATTTTTTTAAAGCAAAGAAGCAGTGTACGCTCGTCCCAGCCTAAATTTACGTAGCTCTGCTGACTTCCACATTTCCTCATTCTCATATAAATCAGCCACGGAGAGGTTAATCCTTTTGATATGTTGAAGTGGGGCGGCACGGTGGTCGACGGGTTAGCACGTCCGCCTCAACAGTTCAGAGGTCGTGGGTTCGATCCCGGCCCCGGCCTCCCTGTGTGGAGTTTGCATGTTCTCCCTGTGCCTGCGTGGGTTTTCTCCGGGTACTCCGGTTTCCTCCCACATTCCAAAAATATGCATGGTAACTTGAATGGACTCTCTAAATTGCCCCTAGGTGTGATTGTGAGTGCGGATGTTTGTGTTTGTGTGCCCTGCGATTGGCTTGCAACCAATTCAGGGTGTCCCCCGCCTACTGCCCAAAGACAGCTGGGCGCCGTTTTTGGACGTTATAAGCAATAAAAGTATAATGATTTCCAATGGGGGGTTTGGAATTGGTTCCTCCCGTGACTCCGGCCGAACAAGGATAGAACGGTAGGGGGCGCGGCCATTGTGCTCATTATCAAGGGGCCTTATTCATGGAGTCACTTATTTCCTAATTTCTCCAAAATGAATGGATAAAATAGAAAATGGCAACTCTTTTCATTTTCCTGATCAAAAAATATATAAAATTAAATTGTTAGTGAAAACATGGCCATCCCAGCCCCACCGTCCCTTTAAACTTTTCCACAGTATTATCAGTCTTCATTAGCTGCTTGTGAAATGTGCCCACGCGCTGGATTTGTACACATCCTATACACCTCCTGGGAGCTTGGCCCTCTCTGTCCATAAAATCTAGTGACGCTTCTTATTGTAAGGCCGGGCTGGACAAGAAATCAGGATTGGCATTTTCACAGGCCCGCACGTGCGAATGAATGAGCACGTCGTGATGTCAGCATATATGATAGCTATTGTGTGTGCGTGTGACTCTTGATAACCATTATCTCTGCCATTGATGTTTATTGTCAACACTGTCAATTTGTTTAATGGGCTGCTTCCTCTGCTTGTGGGCCAGGCCCTTGGGCAAAAATGGAGGGACACTTTTATTTTAAAATTAATTGAAAAAATTAATTAATTGCACCGACAGCCCCTGAAGACACCGGCCCACCGGGCATTTGCCCAGTATGCCCAACAACCATTCCAGTCCTGCCGCGAGGGGAAAAGCTGGTATTGCAGAGGCCAATCAAATCAAAACTTTACTAGGAATATCAGGTACAGTACACTAAATACTTTTTGTGAAATTAACTTTGAGACCAAAGTTATACTTCTTTTGGTGAAATGTTTTTTGAATTTCTTTGCGGGCATTAGGACAGATGCAAATAGGTGCACGTTGGTCCACTGTACAAAACACAACTTAGATTTTTGGGCCTAAAACGGTCATTTAAGTTGGAAAAACTGGAAAATATGATTTACTGACATGGCATCGTTTTTACATTTATCTTTAAGTTGGGGTTCAAGAAAAGGGACAACTGTAAACTCTTATCTCAGCAAAACATTTAGTTGAATTGCCCAAATTGAAATGTTATTGAATTTTGTTTACTTTAAATTTTGAGTTCACCCAACATTATTTCTTTACAGTGTGACTAAGCATATTGAATCGTCATTGTGAAACCACAAAAGAGGCCTTGCTGGTTGGCTTCGAAATGCAGGTTAAATCCACTGTGGACACTCAATACGGTGAACCGCAACTATTTGTGGAGAATAGGGTCCTAATTGATAATAATTGAAGCCCACCCAAAAAGGTTTGTAATTCCATATAAAGGCCTCCATATGACAACAAATTACTTGTTCTCTCTTACGCACGGCTATGGCCTGACTAAATGAAGCTACTCTCCGTGCTTCAACATAGTTCCTTGGCCAAAAGATTGCTAGAGTGCTCTTGAACATGAACACTGACATGTCTTGCGACAGAGACCAATAAAGAAAAAATTAACAATAAAGTCAAAGTAGAATATGCTACTAATGTTCAAATTAGGTATGTAGAGTTGAGAACACAACAAGAAGAGACTGTTGTGTCGAGTTACTGACCGGAGGCAGCCGGTGGCATTGCGGAGAACTTGGGAGGAGTGGAGATGTAATTTGCGGTCTTCTTGCGTATGGGGGGAGGTGTCCCAGCCCGAGTGGGGAATGATCACAGCATTGGTCAGAACAGCCAGGGCATCCTGGATGATAGGCATCTTAAGGGCATCACATGATGAGAGGTTCCACAAGACACCTACACAAGACGGATGAAAAGTTAGGTTATAGAAAACCATCATTTATTTAATATGCGGACAATGGGTGAATTTTAATACAATGCATTTTATTATTGAGAATGAGATGTACATTAAATTTTGTCATCAGGATTAAAACTCATTCATCCATTCTTCATTAAAGACTATCAAGAACTTCATGTCCTTCGGAAGCTTCTCCTTGGGTCAACCATTATTATTGTCATATCAGCTATAGTGTCGTAATTCTTGTTGACCTTCACTTTGTTAAATATCAATGTCCGTATCTAAGGAATGCACCCGTGTAATTGGATGTTTGAACGTGTCCATCCCTGCTCACATCTGCATTAATCTAGCCTTCTCTGTAGCTTTAATTACAACCCTCAAAGATCAATGTGAAGACAGCGGTGTGTGTGGCAGCATGTGTGTGGTCAGAAGGAAGCTTAAAATGACTCGCTCGTGTCTCCACAACATTAATTAGCTGGGCCTGTGGCATCTTCTCTTGTGCTCACCTCATCTAAAACGGCCAAGTGGCCATGAGGGGATGCTACGGAACATGTACAATAGCTCTGCCATTTGGTTGCTTTCTATGGGGTCTTTGCTTTCTAGGGTCTTGGTTGAAGTCGTATTTGACACCACCCCCCCTAAACAAAAACAAAAAAACAAAAAAAACACCCAAATGCAATAGATGACCACCCAATATAAAGTATATGCCATTTTGCGGGGTTGTGCAGTGGTTAATACACCAGTATTTTAGATGATTTTTAAGTTTTATTTTATATTATCATTTATGTCAATGGATATTCAAATTAAATGTAACTGTAAATGAGTATAGTAAATAACATTATTTGTTGATTAGAATCTCAATTTAATTTCTGAAATACATTCCTGAATAGAACTGATGGTTAATATCATGCGCTAGCTGAAATTGAAAGAGTCTGCATAAAAGCACATTAGGATGTAGGATGGTCTCTTCAAATTTTTATGACAAGTGGAATAATACATTTGCTAAGCAGTGCATGTGTCTCCCCCTGAACATTAGTAACAGACAATCAGCCATGGCTCACCATGTACCATTTCACAACATCCTTGACTATTTTCACAAATGAATCTATATTGCAAACAATAAATAACAGTGGATAAAAATACAGCAGGAATCCGAAAATGCTTAATGTACATAGACAAATTTCTTTCTCACCTGCATCACAACAAATCGCATAACATTGCTCAGCTGTATTTATTAGTCAAACACAGGTGCAAAAATATAAACCAAAAGTTTTCTTCATGGACAAGTGGGTGAGATAGCTTTAATAAATGTAACATGGAGAAGAATTTCTCTTTGTTGATAATATCAATAAAATGAAGTTCAAATCTACCAGGCTACAAATACAACAGCAAACAGCCAAGTGCACTTAATTAAAGGGGATGATAGAAGCCATTCAGCCGTTTTGGTCCTCAACTTTGGAATAGCTTGCCAGAGGATGTCAGGTCCGCAGAGACTGTTGATATTTTTAAGAGGAAGCTCAAGACCTACCTTTTTAGTTTGGCTTTTAAATCATTTAAACAATTTATCTTTTTCTTGTTATTGGGGATTATTTTTACTTTATCATATTTTATCATACTGATTTTAGTTCTTAGATTATATTACTGTTTTGTCTTTTTGTTGTTGTTTTGTTGTCTTCAGTTGTTGTTAGCTTTTAGCTCCAGTGTTTCCTCAGGGGGGGTGGCTGCCTTTCCTGCGGGGGGCGTCATCGCAGGGGCTCCTTAGGTCCAGGTGACTGGGGGCCTCCACACTAGGTGTGCGGTCTCCCCGGCTAATCCGGGCCGGGCGTCTCTGTGATGGCGGCACTCCCCGTGGCCCGTGGGCTGTCATTCCCCTCAGCGTGAACGAGCCCCCCTTGGGTACCCTTTCCTCATATGGTTTCTCTGTGCCTTGTCATGTCTTTTTTATCAGGTTGTGTGCTTTGTATGTAGGGGTGTGTGTGTGTGTGTGTGTGAGGGGGGGGTCGAGTGCTGATATACTGGCGGATATATGTCTTTGGGTTTGTTGGGAGGAAGGCCGCTAGCGGGTCTTACTTTTATGTTGTGTTTTGGACATTTTTATTGGACAGCACTTTGAGTTACATTTTTTTTAAATGAAAAGTGCTGCATAAATAAATTTGATTTGATTTCGAATGTCTTTCGACCAAGTTTTGCCAGATATTCAAATATATCCAAATGTTATTGATGAAAACACATATGCTATATATGGTTGTGTGTCTAAATTTGCATTCCTCAATACACCTTTGTTGGCCTTCTGAGGTAGTCTCAAAAATACATTCATCAAAATCTTACACTCTATTCTGTATTTAAAATTCTAAGCATCCTGATGATGATCATGGTTGTATAGCCATAAGTGATGTAAATATCATCATGAGTAAAATCATCCGCTTGCCAGCCTCTTTTTTCAACTGTGCAATATGACATCATCCGCCTGAGGAGAAAGGCAGAGTGGCTCTTTATCTTTGATCAAACACATTTGCACCCACAAACTTGCACACACGCAGACGCGCGCACCCCCCCCCCCACACACACACATCTACACCCCCCCCCCCCCCACACACACACAGATGAAGGGGGTTAATTGCCTCAGCCTTACATCATGAGTGGCAGCAGGAGGTTACAAATGCGCTGTTGTATTGAGAGAGGGGAAATGAGCATGTCGGCTGGCTTTCTTTGTCTCTGAAGCCGTACCACAGCTTTCATTTGGGCTGCCATTCACTCCACTATCTCATTCCTCCCTCCTGCATCACTGCATCGCATCTCTTTATTTGCCTGTTGATATTTGAATTTTCTTTGCAGACTTTTTATGTCTTGGACATTTAGCACCACCGTTTGTCAATTTGATAGGACAGCGGGAGCACAGAGAAATATGTTCAAACTATTGCCTCCGAAATACCTGCTTGTTTAATAGCGGGGTGAAAAAAAAAAAGAAATCTTTTTTTTTAAACTGTCATAGTTCAGTCTCCTTCTGTCCCACCATGCCAACTAGAGCTGGAGACAATTTAAAGATTCAGTTTGTTCAAAATTGCTATTCTTATTAAAATAATTAAAAACAATCATCCATCCAGCCGTACATTTTCAATACCACTTATTCTCATGCCTATATGGACTAATTGGCCATGGGATCACTGTGCCTGCAGGAAGTTAAAATGTAAGAACATATAGTTGTAGTTTTCAATGTTGAGACCGTCTGCCTCTTGCTGCTCTTATAATGACGCTGTACTTAGAGCCCGAAATTCAGCCAGCTGTAGCAAGATTCAACCCATCACACAGTGTGAACTTTCAGTAAATTACAGATTTGGCCATTTCGAGTCATGAAGTGTGGCTTGGTTTTTTATCTAACAAGCCTGCAAAAATCACAGTTGAGATCGTGCTATAAACTAACCCAAAAGTGGGTTGAAAAGAAAGAACTCTAAAACGACAAACACAATTCATACCAGCATGGTCTTACAGCTGTGCAAAGGCAGTTTAGCTCACATCTCCTGCTATCCATTCAGTTTCTAGACTGCTTGACATATAAGAGGAGAAAACATACGTAAGCACGCAGAGAACATGGAAACTGCATGCATGAAGGCAGATGCCATTGAAATGCAGAGCCTCAGAAAGGTGAATTAGACTCATCATTACTATTCACGACTAATCACAATGACTTTAGGAGCAAAGTCTTGGATTGTCTTATCCGAACTTCGCCTTCACCCTGATGATCTGCTGTCAGTTCTTTTTTTTAATGTTTTATTTTTCTGTCCAGAAGAACAGCGGTCACCAGTGTTGGACATTACAGATTACTTCATGGCTCCCCATTTTTGCTCGACTTTTATCCCCAAACTACTTTTTTCTGGGCTTGAGGTCGGGGTCCTGTGCTAGCTCATCCACACCACACTCATCCAAGCATGTCTTGATGGACGTTGCGTTGTGCACTGCTGCACAGTCATGCTGGAATGAAAAAAAGGCCTTTCTTAAACTATTCGCACAAAGTTGGAAGCATACAGTATGCCTCCAAAGGTTCTGGGTCAGATAAAGAATAAAACTATGTAATATATACATAGTTATAAGAATTTGGGGAAATAAAGGGTCTATATTTTAAAGGCTAACAAATTTAGTTTTTTTCCTTGAGGTATAGCTTTTTTGCTGTGCATTCATCATCTGTTTGGTGCTGTTGACATTTTTGCATTTCGGCTTGACATTTCTTTGATGGTGGTAGAATACCAAAGTGATTACTCACTGAGACTGGCTTGATGAAATTTTGATGAATTGATGGAGGTCTAACAGTCAGAGTAGCCTACTGTAATTTAATGTGGTACTGTGAAGAAAAGCCACACGTTTTCTTGACTTGGAACAAAAGCTGGATGGCTGTTTTCAATGATAACTTTTCTCATACGTCACAGGTAAAATTTGTATAAATGAGCGTTGTCAAAAACAGGGTTTCAGCAGTATCATGTTTTGTGTTTTAATCCCATTACCCTGTCAAGTATTCCTTAGGAAATTACTTAGCCCCCAGGGGAGCCTAATGCTGTGTCTTTAGTTCAATTTACCCACTGCCGGACTGGAAGAAATTGTCTTCTTTTCTGCACCATAGTGTGGGGTTTCCCAAGGACACCCACAAGTAATGTCCACAGGCTGCATGCTGTATCTAATCAGCTGGGGAAAGAATTTTCAGCTGTCTTAAACTGCCTGTATATCTCCCCAAAATCCACATTTTGTTCTAAACAGGAAACAGAGCTGAAGAGGTGCAAGAGAGATTGGAAAACAGAGGTCATTTTCCCTGCTTGATGCTTTTTTTTCACTCCCCCAAGGCCTTTTTTTTTCATCATGGCTGTGTACAGTACGTGTGAGTCACGCAGCTTGCCTACCCGTTGTAGCCTGATTCCAAATGCCCATAAGAGGAAGAGATGATACTGACGAAAGGCACAGTTGATACACACGTATAGGAAGGTGTGGTAAAATGTATATAAAAAAAATACAACCTCTGACAAAGGTGTGAGAGTATGAAGGAGATAGTAAGACACAGTTCTTCTGGGTCTTTGAGAGAGACCAAAGCATGCTCTCTCTATGACTGATCAGTTCATCAATTTGTGACAGGAGAGATTTTTGTGCTCTGTTTTTTAAAATGCTGCTCACAGCCTAGAAAAGCCGTGTGTGCAGTGAGAGGGTCACTACATCGCATTTATATTAACATTGACACTGACTCAGAGAATAAGAGGTTCATAAAATGTCATTTTTGGTGGGTAATCATCAAGTGAGGATATTCCCATCTGGAGCTTTTCCCACACTAACATTGTGTTTTGTAGACCTATGGCCGAAGTCGAATTTTCTAAGCATTCTGCTCCAGCTCCACAACACAAAACTAATCATTTTCTAGTCATTCCTTGTTAAAGTCTTATGTAAAAACAAGAGCATTATCCAAACAAACTGGTGATAATTCTGATGTCTGCCTAAATTGCTGATCTTGCCACAGACAGCTTTTTTCCTTCATATGCAGTTCGACGTTCAAAACATTGAATTCACAGGTATTGTACGAGTTACTGAGTTAACAATATTGGAATGTGTTAAATTCCCTGACTGATTTGTTTCAGCAGCAAAATCATTGTGATGTTTTTTTTAATGCTTATATGGACTATGGCATTTGTTGTGAAAGACAAATCGGTAAATGTCAGGACAACCTTACCAGATCAGTTTATTTGGGGTTATTTACAGTCCAACAAGAACAAGAACTATAGTGGCCCAAAAGGATGTAAAAAGACTGATTTATTGACTGGTGAAAGAGCACTCCACCTTAAGGGTTATTGATATTAACTAAGCACTTCATATGAGTGCATAAATGTATTTTATGAATCCCCTCTATATCCTTACTGCGAGACACTTTACCCACAATTAGGGTTGCCAACCGTCCCTTGAAAAACGGAATCGTCCCGTATTTAGGAACGTAAGTACGCGTCCCGTATTGAGTTGTAAAGGCACGCACTTTGTCCCGTAATATCGTTAGAGTACAAAATAATATGTAAAATGTTGATGGAATTCATGAAAAACAGTTCCCTTTATATGACAATTTACGGTAACGGTCCTAGGCCCTCTGCTCTGCGACCAATGCGCTGACAGCACATTCATACACGAGTATGACGATACAGAACCCGCTTATGGTCGAGGTAATGTGGCGAGCCAAAGTAGATAGCGGGAGTTAACAAAGCAACATGACAAATTTGTTGTCCACCAGGCAACGCCAGAGATAGATATGGTATGTGAAGAATTATTTGTTTTTTAACCCTCCAATCAAGGTTAATATGGGAATGTGCAATGAATGTCAGCATTGTATGGACAAACAACATACAATAATTTTGGGGTGGAATGAACAAGTATAATTGATTGACAAGTACATTAAATAGATTAATAATACATAAAAGTATTACTAATTAGATTAATAATACATAAAAGTATATATATATATATATATATATATATATATATATGTATATATATATTAATTAATTGCAAATATCACTACTTTATCTTGAGGATCGACACTTAAAATTGAGCACGCTGGATCGGAATATCGATATTTTGGTATCGATACGCCCATCCCTAGTTGAAGGCAGTCAGGTCGGCTGTCCCGGTCGATGAGGTGTCCCTTATTTATTTTTCATGGAGTTGGCAACCCTACCCACTTAGTAGTTCGGTCTACTTATGTCTTGTTTTGTGAAAAAGGTCCCTTTTTGACACCTGTCTGTTCCCTTGACACATTGGAACCGGTCGTTTGAAGTCGATACGGTATATAAAAAAACTGAAGTTGGGTGGAGGAGATCTTATAAACTTCCAAAATCAGACTGGTCAAAAGAAGCTAGTTTGTTCCCCCAAGTGAGCTATTCCAACATCATAAATTATTTGATTGTAAAGAAGAGTGTAAAGAAAAAATGTGGGAGGACTTTGATGCTGTCAAGACCCTGAAGTTTGATAAAGACTGTGTCCGGAGGTGTGAAGGATGTTGGCTGGATCTTTGTCTCGTCACAGGAAACGTATGTTGCTTTTGATTTACAGTGACACAGTATGTCCATCATTACTTTAATAGTGCAAAACGTTGTTCATTTAATCGTTTGTATCCGGATAAGCTCGTCTTGCTCTCCATAGAGCTTACAAGATACCTTAGCGTGCTAGCTGCTAAAAAAGAGACACACTTTTTGATGATTCGTCATCAAATGAGGGACATAGAAGATCATTTTACAGTGGTTTTAATCAATCAAGTTTTTAGTTTCTCAAAACATATGACATTTGCATTCGTACATAACAGATTAACGTTGAACGGCAATGTAAACTAAAACTTCGCTGGGTATGCAAACAGGTAAGCATCTGCCTCAAATTCACAATCAAATGTTTATCTTGACCCACTGAAAATGAAAAAGAATACAGTTCCTGATATAAAGCACTTTGAGTTGCATTTTTATGTATGAAAAGTGCTATATAAATAAAATGTGATTGATTGATTGATTGATAAATTGATCAGATCATATCCTTGTATAGTGTGATGGTGGTCACGTCGAAGAATTAATAGCTATTGTGCTTATCGTCTTTCACACAACTGCTTTGTGTTTTCCCCACTGGATTAGAATCACTGCCAGTATCACCAAACAAGATTTCTTATCTCTAGTTGATCAATTAGAGCACCCGTAAACAGCACAGAAGTTCACCATTATTTTCAACACACAACGGACTTACAGTGGTACCTCTACTTACGAAATTAATTGGTTCTGGAAGAAATTTCTTAAATAGAATATTTTGGAAGTAGAGACGCATTTTCCATGTAAATGCCCTAATCCGTTCCAAGCCATATTCAGACATAAATGTTTCATAAAACATAAAAATGCATCAAAACATGTAACAAAATACATGTTACAATTAGACTGATTTAATAACGTGGCGACTGTTGATACATTACGGTCATATTCTTTGGCGAGATCAACCAAACGTATCCCTTTTTCATACATTTCTATTATCTCTTGCTTTGTTTGTATGGACAAAAAAAAAATATTTTCTCCTTTTTTTCTTTTCCTCGTTTCTACTCCACGTAAAACTATCGGAACACATCATGGCTCGAGGGGCGAATGACAACAGCACTGCATAGACAAATCTCAAATCCATCACATATATATCTATCTACCTGTCTGTCTACACACATAGACACATAAGGTAGAGGTCCCTCTTAGCCAATGGGATGCCAGGAAGATGCTACGTAATAGCCAATGGCAGAGCAGCTACGAGTATGTTGCGTTCAGGAAACTCTGGAGGTGCGAGTAGCAGCCCATACTGTATTTTTACCTTTCGTATCCTGAAATTTCTTTCGTAACCAGAGGCGATATTTTCCTGTTGAGGCGTTTCGTAACTTGAACATTTCGTATGAAGGGACGTTCGTAAGTAGAGGTACCACTGTATTTTCTTGAGTTCTTGGGTTCACCAGAATAAATATTGTAGTCTAGAGCGGCGTCGCCGTGACGTCAGAAACCATTTTTGATGGGGGTGTGGTAGGGATGGCAGAGCGATTTAGCAACCTATTTTGGCGGACTTATTTAAAGGTAACGATATGAGGACAATGGAGGAAGCCTTGATAAATATAGTGCATTTATCAACAATGAAAGATGCATGTTGTCAAGGTGCGGGCTACTTCGCGTCTAAAACAGTCGGGCTTTGTCTGAATGTGCACACTATTCCCTATATAACGGTAGTTCACTATCAATTGTCCAAGAGAAAAAATGTAGAGTACACAATATTACCCACTATGCACTTGGATAAGGGCAGACACGGACAGCTCGTCCGTAAAAATGAGTAAATAAACTTCATTGCATCTAAAGCCTCAGGGTTCAGAGCGTGGGGAAAAAAGTAGCACATTAATGTCCAGAAAGCACGGTAGGCCAACCTGTCTTTGCCTGGGCTCAAGAGCAAGTCCGCTTGTCGTTTCAAGTGTTTGGCTAGGTTGGAGGTTTCCGCCTTTAGCTAGACACGTTTTAAAACTCCGTTTACACATGGGTGCATCTGTGTTAAGCGCCTCGCCATGCTTATTTTTTTCCAAGCCGAACTACTGTCATATGGCACTTCATGCCCTTGGTTTGTCCAAGAGTTGCGGCGTGGTGATGTTTGCTGCAGTCATTCTCCTTTCTGTGTGCCTGTGTGTCTCTCTCTTTTCTTCTCCCTTTACAGCAGCTCTGCTCTTTCCAAGCTTTCTTCTTGCTACGTGTGCTGCTCCAGTCCGCGCTGCTTGCTTGTTACCCCTGGCTTGCGTCAAAGCAACTGTAGTTACAACGCGATAACGTCACGTGGCGAGTGGTGACGCTATGCGCTTTGAAACAAAATACTTGGAAGGAAAAAACTCTTGAGAAAAATGTGCTCTTTGATGTGACCCTATTCATTCCACATTCATTCACACTTACAGTATCTCATCAATATCACTCAAGGTTACACTAACTCCCTCACTGCAAATGGGCCAGTGTTAAAAGTTCGAGGAGTGTTAAAAACAGAATGTCAGTGTTACATTAACCCTACTCCATAATAAAATAGCCTGTGTAGTCTAAGAAGATGTCACGTTGTTAAAATGGGGTGTTACCTGGATTCAACCCTGATTGGTATCCATTTGAAATTGAAACCACACCCTTAGGTAATGATTGAAGTTGACTGGTTAGAGTCGAGACAGTTTTCTACAGCATCATTTTCCTCCTCACTTGCAAGATGGAATCAAACTTCCCTAAGGTAGGCAAAACTTTCACATGATGGTATTTCATGGGAAAAAAAGCCTCATAACTGTTGTTTCCACTTGAATTTTCTATTTCATATTGTTTAAAACAGATTGGCCAGTAGTGGTATTCGTGTACCATCACATAGTCATTTGGGCCAATTGGGTTCATTAACACGGTATTTAACACATTCTCGTTGAAGCATTATACCTGCGGGCAGCTAGAACTGATCAGCTGCTGGCATCTGTGGTGTGGCTCAGAGGAAATCCGCGGACTCAGGACCAGAGTTGTTTTCGTCAACGATGACGATGACGAAAGTATTTCGTTAACACACCTTTTTTTCATGACGATAACGAGACGATGACAAGCTAAACGTGGCTCGTTGATGACGAAAACATGACGTGACGTACATGAATTTTCGGTGACGAGACGAAACAGGACGAAATTTTTAGTGTGTGGTCCGTCAGACGTTCAAAACTTATGACATCCCTTACTATTGTACACGTAATTTGTCTTTCATAAAATTGCAATGCTGGTGTAACCTATCCCTGTTTGGGCACACCCACCGCCGGGAGAGCACGCGGGGCGTACGCAGGGCGCATGCATCACACACACCGTTGCACACACCGGCACAACAAAACACGGAACAGGTCTGCGGTCATTCTGACAGACTTTCCTGTGACGGACCATGGCGACAGCGACACCAAATGGGCTTGGTGGTCGGAAACGAAGGAAAAATATGGACATACTTTCCGTACAACCCAGCAGAAAGAACAACACGATGCATTGTAGACGGTGAATGTGGCCACAAACTAGGTAGAAAGAATGACAAATCTCAAGCGACAGCTGAGGGCTCACCACGCTGATATTTTGTCCCAACTCGTCCTATTAACATATACAGTACTGTATACATTTACTTGCACTCCGTTATTTAATAATGTGATCAATTTCATTGTGCTTAAAATTTTCCACGTAACTTGAGGCGCAAATGGGCTGAGGTAAGGCATAAGTTATTTTGGTTGAGCTAACGTCAAGGCTAATATCAATTCATTCGCTTGTTGTGTGTAAGGTCAAATATTACAAGTAGATTAAGGCAGTGGTTCCCAACCATTTTTCTACCACGTACCAGTTGGTCTGCATTGGTGTGTCAGTGTGTGTGTGTGTGTGTACAATAATAAACGCGAATCCACAGGTGTTTTTTATTTCACCAATATTGAATGACTTTTTAGCCTTAGCAATGCGGTTAGCCGCCAAAGTACTTACATTTTTTGACGAATCAGTTAAAAAATGTATGCCTGTATGTACGGAATGTATGTATGCCTATTTTTAACTAAAACGGACTAAAACCCTTTTGAATTTTTGTTGACTAAATTTACGAAAACTAGACTAAAACTTTTTGGGGGAGTTTCCATCGACTAAAACTAGACTCAAACCTTTTTGAATTTTCGTTCATTAAAACTAGACTTAAACTATCACTAATAGGAATGACTAAATGTGATGAAAACCAATAAGCATTTTCGTCCAAAAGACTAAGACTAAGACTAAATCTAAAATGCCTGCCAAAAACAACACTGCTCGGGACAAGATGGATTCTTGGGGTTTTGTGAACCCACAAATACGACAAGAATTCAGCTTGCAGCCAGGTTACCTAAAGGCTGCAAATAACACACTCCCTCTGTGACAGTAGCAATGTCACTTTCAGAATTTGTTTTTCTGATTTCATTCCTTGATTGGAATAAACTCCAAAGAATTCTGGATGTTAGAAATTATTTATAGTGTCGATGACTGTCTATCAAGGTCCTGGAGGTAAACGTCTTTTCATGATAACAGGCTTTGGGAACAGCAAGAACTAGAAACATGGCTGGTAATCATTTAATTATTTTGGTGTTTGGTTTCAGTCAAGACCTCAGAGGGTTTAGAATGACAACTTGCATACTGCAGTTTGACGTGGAACATGATTGCTAAAGCACACTGTGGGCCAAACAGCACTGAATGAGTGCATGTGTGTGTGTGAGATTGGTGAACTGTAACACAAAATTATTTTTTCACCAAATGTCCACAATGCTTCTACATACAATGCACACATCTCTGAAAGACACTGGCTCATTTTAATAGTTTTCATCCGTTTTTCAGTATCCCATTTCAGTTGTATGTGCCCAAGAATGCAAGGCACCCAGGGAGGCTTTTGCGACGAAAAAAGACAAAAAAGACACAGCCACTCTTTGTTGCCGGTGGCACCAAGAAGCCAGAGCCTCCCCGCTGAGAAGTAGCCAATTGAGGTTTGCTTTACCTGCTATAGAAACTCACTGCTGTCGAACACGCAACGCAACTGCCCGTGCCGGAAAGAAGCCCGTTTTTGTGTCGTTAGCCTTGGCTGAATTAGCGGCACAAAGCCCACTGCTCTCTGTGACAGAAAGCCACAGCACCGGCCGGAAAGAAGCCAGTTTTTTCCAGTAAGCCCCTTTCACATTCTTCGGGAATTTATGTAGGTTGGGACCTGGAGGTGTTGTTGCATCCAGCCACAATGCATCGGTTAGGCATTTTTGTTTGATTCTCGAAATTTGTTCGAAAACAACAGGACACAGACAAAGCAAGCCAAGTAACAATAGCAAAATGCTGCCGTCGTCTCTTCACTGACATCGTCTGGCTGATGTAGCAAATGAGCAGTCTCTGCCTGCTGACTGTATGGCGAACATTTGCGACCTTGAACGAACCCTGACGCGAATGCAACTTTTGTTGTTTTCGAAAACACTTGCAATTGTTCGCAGCTAAGTGGGATAGGGACTTTACTGCCGCCACTTTGGCTCCTGTAGCAGGTGAATAATTGACAATTAGTCTGACAATTAGTAATTGACAATCATGTGTGGGCTTTTTCAAGTGAATGATGAGAATGGCTCCCAATACACATCAGTACTTTTGACAGTTGGTGTTTGATTCCTAGTTTTGTGATTAAATGTGCATTAATGAAGCGCAAAATACAGATTTTGACCAGCAAACTGTGATGCGAAAACACTTGTGTGTGTTTCACCTGTAAGGAGTTCTCGGATCTCTACATCTGTGGTTTTCCGAAGCAGACGGACCAGAGCTGGTATTCCTCCACAGTTTTTTAGTGCAATCTTGTTGTCGTCATTGGCCTTCCCATATACCAGGTTCCGAAGGGCTCCACAGGCGCTGCGGTGCACATCAGTCATACGGTGGTCCAGCAAATCCACCAGAAGCTGGATGCCACCCTGTCGCCGGATCTGAGGTAAGGAAAGGTAGAAGACTATAGTATCTTTGACAAATGCATTGCTCTCTTGAACCTGTAGCGGGAGTATACCAAATAACAGAGATGGGCATTTCATCCAAGTGACGGAATGGTCCGTCCAACAGTCCTGGACGGATGCCCATTGTCTGGACGGATAGACACAGAACGAGAGTCTTTAAAAAGGACAGACTAAGATAGGACGGAAGTAGGTTTTCGTCCATCCCTCTAATCATCCCGAACCGGATCAAGTACCAACTGATGTGTTATGTTGGGTTCTTTTAAAAAGCAAGACCACTGTTCTCTTCCATGATACCACGAAGCTGCCTATATGAACTGCCCGCACAACACTATTCGTCTCCTTCAGTAACATTGCACAGCCACAATCTGCCCAGTAGTGGTTCAACACACGTAATACAATGGATTTGCCACAGGACCATTTCACTCACAGGCGACTGACAGAAACACGTCTTGCTTGTCTTGTGTGTGTAATCCAGTATAAACTTTGTGTCATGGTATTGGGTGTAAGAAAAAGGTGGATATGTCCTTCTCTCTGACTGGGACATCTCTTGAGCATAAAAAGCCGCCGTACGACCCGGAAGTGGATGTCTCGTTTCCTCCTAAAATAACCTTACCTGTTATTTTGCAATAATTATTTTTACTGGTAAATAATGCATTTAAAAACTGAAAACGTATTGCATTATAACGCAAAAGTTTTGTAATAAAACAAATGCAAAGAAGAATGCGTTATGAAGCAATCTTAAATATTCTCGTGATGTCCCCTGGCGGGCTCCGGTCAAGGTACCGACGTGGTTGTGTTGGCAGCTAAATGCTATCTTGGTTAAACAGTTGGAAACAATTCAATCCACTCACGATACTCCCAGCCAGTAAGTGGATGTGAATAGGAAATTAACCAGCTAATGAGCATTAAATAATGTTTTTGAATCATGAAACCTCTGCCATTAGCATCTCTCCCACAGCATCCATGGACACTTTTCTTTTGGGGCGGCAGGGAGGATGGACTGATGGAATGTAAAGATGGAAGCACTTTAAAAGGACGAGCACGGACGGGTCGGAGGATCATTATTTTTATGAATAAGGATGGAAGTGCTCAGGTCGCGAACGGAGGACAGACCAGCAAAATGGGGTAAAGGGCCCATCTCTGCCAAATAATAACCAGACATCACTAACTTCCACTTAGTGTGAACTGAAAAATGCATGTTCATGCGATTAGTGTGACCTTATAAGGAAGCATCTTTTGCCGTTGTCCTCCTGTCTAGTGTGCGCTACAATAAATTTGTAGCACGACAAAAGTGAAAATGAGACAAATTGTTTCAAAGCAGGTGGAATAGTAGGTAAGGAACCGTTTCTCTTGTGTTAAACTGGGTGTTTCATTTTAAATATGTGACAGCATTTCAGAGAGTGTGATTTCCCCTACTCGTGCCCTTCCAAGAGCATTGAGATCCCCTACCAGAATGAGGAAGTGCTCAGCAGAAGCTCCCTGCAGCAACCCCTCCTCTTAGCAGTTTGGGGGATGTGGAGAGAAATACACACAACAGAATATCAGCCCCAGCTATTCCTCAGCCTTCTCACTGTATTTTTAATGCATGCTGGCGGATTCTGTTTGAAGAATAATGTTTGTCCCAAATCAATCCCTTAGATTCATGGGCAGGGTTAGTAACGTTAAATAAAGTTGAATCGAGTTGCATTATAGTGACAGATGTTTTCTAAGGGATCCTAAGTGACGAGACACAAGGTCAAACAGTCGGAGCGGCGCGACATTCAAAGTTGTGTTTAAGAGGGTGTAATGAGACATTAACACCATTTAATATGGAGCTCAGACAGCTGCACATTTGGAAAGGACTCACCCAGCAGTGTGTCTTGGATTTCACTCTCTTTAGCTAATCTGTATATTCTTTTTCACTTCACCTTGACTCCAGAGTTGCAATATAAAATGTATTATGTATTTTCAGGATCTAAAGCGGAAATCAACCGAAACAAATTTTTTTCAAGAATATGTTCCCAGCATGCCCACTGGTTGAAACACGGCATTCTGATTAATAGTGTGTTTGTGCAATATGAGTTAAGCAGCAAAATTCACCAGTTTTTAGCCATCTCGGGGGGCGGACATTTTGTCATTTCTGTCGACTGAAAATGACATCACAGTTGCGCAGGGCTCAGGGAACGACCAATCACAGCTTGCTTGTTTTCTAAAGCTGAGCCGTGATTGGTTGTTACCTGAGCCCTGGGTAGTTGCGATGTCATATTCAGTAGACAGAAGTGACAAAATGGCCGCCCCCAGAGATGGCTAAAAATTAGTGGATTACCTCTTATTCCACAAATGCAATATTTATCAGAATACCTTGTTTCAACTAGTGGGCTTGCATAGAACATATTCTTGAAAAAAATATGTTTGGGTTGATTTCAACTTTACTGACTAGTTATTGCATTAAATAGAAATTACGCTGCTATGCATTCAAGTGACATTAAATGACATGCAATTTACTGCTGAGGACGGCAGGTGAATAAAAGTACATATGAATTGATCAAATAGATGATCATGTTTCTACGATTATTAGAACCAAGCTTTGCAAATCTAACTTTCTTTGCATAGCATTTTCTGCTTGTTTTGATTGGCAATGTTGAAAGCGACATGATGTCATGTGTTTGTTTTTGCCATTTTCGCCTCAACATGCCCTGTTAAACTTCAGGTCTGGTGTATTTTTGGACTAGATTAGAGGATTACAGTACAAAATCTCAAGTTATCAGGGAAATCTTTTTTTTCCGCATTGGAAAAGCAGAATTGCTGACAAATCAGCTTTTCTAAAGGGCATACTCAAATGTGTGCGTGGACGTGTGTAGGGGTGGGTGTGGTGGAGGGGCGCTCTGGTTCGACATTTTGAGATTATGGGGGCACCATTTTACATACGCTGTGACCCAAAGGCACAAAGGGCTCATAATGAGTAAAGCCTGTCAGATGGAGTCCTGCCCAAATCCTCAATCTTGCATGCACTGCGACAAGTTACAACCCTCTGTGATGACGCAATTGCAGCTGGTGAGCGGGCATAAATCAAGCTTCTCTAAATAGAGTAAAAAAACACAGGTACCATGCTGAGTGGTTGGTATTTGGAGGAATATCTAACTTGAGTCCTTGAAAAAGACAAGGTGGAACAAATTTGTACAGCTGAAATGACAAGGGTTTGTCCTCTGAGTCAGGGGCGTCATTAGGGTTTATGGACAGGGGGGTCTCAGCCCGCAGGGGATGCACAGGATATGAGCAAGTGCATCAAGCGAGCAAAAAATTTGCAGGCAGATAATCAGCATTGCTAATTATGCGTAGAAGTTTAAAGTCCATCCATCATCGATACCGCTTATCCTCACAAGGGTCGCGGGGCGTGCTGGAGCCTATCCCAGCTGTCTTCGGGCAGTAGGCAGGGGACACCCCGAATTGGTTGCCAGCCAATCGCAGGGCACACAGAGACAAACATCCACACTCACAATCACACCTAGGGGCAATTTAGAGAGTCCAATCAACTTACCATGCATGATTTTGGAATGTGGGAGGAAACCGGAGTACCCGGAGAAAACCCACGCAGGCACGGGGAGAACATGCAAACTCCACACAGGGATCGAACCCACGACCTCTGAACTGTGAGGCGGACGTGCTAACCAGTCGGCCACCGTGCCACAAGTTTAAAGTCAACAGATTCAATTTCTGGTGTTATTTCAGTGATTTTTTTAATATTGTGCCAAAACACAGGAAATAAGTGCCCAGCATAAACAGAACAAAAAAAAGGTGGACCGATCTGTCAGTCCGTCACTGACGGATGCCCATTTTGCTTACAATTGACGATAGACAGGTGACTAAAAAAAAAAAAAAAAAAAGACGAACTAAGCACTGATGGAAGTGGTTCGTCAGTGTAATCGTCACTAACCGGGTCCAGTACCACTCAGTCCATCACAGACGCCTGTTTCGCTGATGACTGACAGAAACACACTCCGCCTGTTTTGTGTGTGTTTGTTCACAGTAAGGTTGTGCGATACTGGGAATTTTGGTATCGATCCGATACCAAGTAAATACAGGCCGATACCGATACGATACCAATACGATATGATACTTTTTGCTTGAAAATGTCATGATCCCCTTTGAGTTAGTATACAGTATTATGTTTGTTTATATATATATATATTTTATACTTTGAGCGAAGTATCGAGCCCAGGACAATAGTATCGATCCGATCCAAGTACTTGCTTAGTATCGATAATATCGATATTTGGATCGATCCGCCCACCCCTAGTTCACAGAGGGTTCTAAGAGAGGACTGCATTGACTATTTGTGTGAGTGTTTCTGTTTTCAATAGGACTGCGGGGACTGTGATGGCCGACTGATGAACCGGAACCAGAAAACGTCACTTCACTTTGCTCTGACAACACAAATCTACAATGTTTGTTTGAGTCGAATATCATATGTCCCGGTATATGTATTTACTTGGATATAAACCTTTATGGTTATGGTTTTCTGTTAAGTCTTGGTGAAATTATTTATATTCTAGACTGTCTCGTGTGTTTGATTGCGGGGCATTGACTATAATGTATATGGAAACATTGGAGTGCGCTATGGATTGTGGTTAAGGTAAGCCATTTTAAAATTAAAATTAAAACATATTGCTGTTTTAGGAGTTTGCAGGCAGCCACCAGTGTCCTAGTACTTTTATAGTTCAATAGAATGGCAAATAAGTGCATGTGATTTAGCCCTTATGTGCCTAGATGGTTGAAGAAAAACATGACTCAATGATGTTTAAATAATAAAATAATAAAAGTAATATTAAAGTAGCAGTCTTGAAAACATTTGGGACAGAATAATTTGGCTTATATTTATATCTTGGCTATCTCCACTTTCTAATGATAACTTTTTGAAATAAAATGTCATGTAATATCAGTTTATGTTATGGGCCTTGCCTGAAATGTTTCATATCCATATTAAGTTCAATATGATTCCTAGTAGGGTTGGGAGAAATATCTTTCAAGGAAATTTGCGATGACTATTTTTGAAGCTTTGGGAAATAATTACTGAATATCTGTGACCGGTGCTTCTGAACAACAGAATTTTTATCGCACACAATATTTAAGTCGCCCTTATTTTCCAATTGAAACATGAACAAAGTGCAAATATAGGGCAACTGTGTAAGTGGCACAGTTTGAAATTGAAACAAAAAATGGCCAGGTAGTGTTATTCCTAGGAGGTCCAAAGGTAATATAACTCCTTAAAACTTTAAAATAATGTATTAATGAAGAAACCAGCATTTTAGAATTCATGTAAACAGAACCAAAGAAAAGACACATTTTCAAAAGTCATTGCCCCCGTTGTTTTGTTACACACAATTGTTATGCTCTTGCAGATTACATGAGCCAAGAAAATCTAACAATTAAGTTTTGTACATCGCATGCAAATGTTGTTGTTGTTGAAAATTATTTTTCCCTTGCGATTGTGTATGTTGACCAAACATTACCCGACCAATTCAGTATTATCCTACTGCCGTCTGCTGTTTTTTCTCTCTTTGTTGTAAGGAGTGCGTTTAATGAGTGCTCCAGCAGTGTACTCCGACATTGTTATGCAGTAGGGAACAAGGCGTGTAACGTATGGTCGCAAATTCACACAATGATGTATGACGTTACGGAATACGAATGTCATAGAAGGTATGATAAGGCACACTCCTAATTCCAAGACTTTCTACATTACTAATGGATATATTCATTGAAATCCTTTATACTGACATTTACAGAAGATATTGCATTCCCGCTTGCTCTCTCAATTAATGTCCTGATTCCTATAGTCCAATATGGACGGAGGAGTGATATTATTAGTCCATTGTTGTTATTGCGCGGCACGGTGGTCGACTGGTTAGCACGTCCGCCTCACAGTTCAGAGGTTGTGGGTTTGATCCCGGCTCCGGCCTCCCTGTGAGGAGTTTGCATGTTCTCCTCGTGCCTGCGTGGGTTTTCTCCGGGTACTCTCCACCAACATCCCAAAAACACGCTTGGTAGGTTGATTGGACACTCTGAATTGCCCCTAGGTGTGATTGTGAGTGCGGATGTTTTGTTTGGCTCTGTGTGCCCTGCGATTGGCTGGCAACCAATTCAGGGTGTCCCCTGCCTACTGCCCGAAGACAGCCGGGATAGGCTCCAGCACTCCCCGCGACCCTTGTGAGCATAAAGCGGTATAGATAATGGATGGATGGATGCTGTTATTGCTATTGCTATTATTATCCACTGATGACAATCTTAAGTGAGTGAGTTCAGCTCCTGTGTCAGAGTGTGAATGTAAGCATTGATCTTCATGTAAACAGCCAGAAGCTCCACAATGCATTTCAAACTACCAGTAATTATTGGCAAGATAGTAGTAAGCATGGTACTTTCTGATGTTAGGCAGGAGCTAACTAATTGTTACTGACAGCAGTGCTGAAGAGTTTTTTTGTACATCCTTCACGTTCTCCCTTTCCTGCTTTTAATTGTATCGTGGGCTAAGGCAAGCCATAGGCAACCAGTGCAAGCAAAGTCGCAAGGAAATCCTGGCGAGGACTTCCTGTGAATAAGGACATTCTCTATTTGATTAAGTGGAGTGCTCTTTACTTTACTCCCTGAATGAAAGAAACCTTCGGATATATGATCATATTTAAGTGAATAATCAGAGCTGTTTTATTGCCTTCCACCTACAGCCGAGGTACTCTTCTGCTGTCCGTGTATTCGTCATTTTGTCCGGCTGGGCCAAATAGTAATTGCCTATAGGCCGGACCGACTATCATTTTAAATGGGCTTCTGTTAGCGTTTACGACCCCACCACATTTATTAAAGAAGACGCATGTAGTCCGGCCACGGTGAGGTTTCCATGGCACGGTGAGTCTGATGTTTCAAATATGGGGGGTAATTAATTACATAGATGGGAAAAAATGGGCTTCCGACTACGCTTAGTCCGAATATTTTTTTAAAGTTTCCCATCTATCGTTTGTCGCCTTCAAAATGGGCATCCATCCGTCATAGTAGGATCAGCGGACGGGTCCGTTACATACAGGCGGTATGCCCAGCTCTGTGAATAATGATAGTCCATCCTTCACCTTCTTTACCTTATACTGCTTTCAGTCAGCACTTTCCCTGGCATTCATCAGCATTTACCGCTGCAATCAAGGTCACAAAGAAAACATGGACTGGAGTTTTAATCTTAGGCTAGGTTCACACCGCAGGCAGATCAGATTTTTTTATGACAGTCTGAACGGCTCAATTCCGATTTTTTCAAATCCGACCTATGTGGTCCTAGATCGGATATGTATCTTTTCCAATGCGACGACGGTCTAAACGGCCAGGTTGCATATACCCGATATTGACGTCATCCGGAGCCCAAAATGGAGCCCAGGCAGATGGAAACTGGACCGAATCTGCAAAGTTGTTTTGAGTAACATTATTGATTTGATATTTTACTTGAATTTAATCCGACTTGAAACATGAATCATAAAATGGACATTTATAGCGATAGTAGTAATCCAGCCACGGCTCAGATCGATTCATTTTTTACGCACGGTTATGACGTGACGTCATCGTTAGTGATGTCTCCATGAAATGAGAAACAAAAGCCTCGCCTCGTAATTCCCCCCAAATACTGTATTTATTTCTACCTCCTACCTAATCGCTTCACTGTATAAATGCCCCGACACGCTGAACCACATTTACTTCCGCAAACACGTCGGGAGTGACCTCGACCATCTCTTCTTCTGCGCATGCGGGTCACTTCGATGACACATGTGTTCATACAGCAGACAAGACCGAGGTCGGATTTATAATGTAATATGAACGCTTACACAAAAAAAAAATCGGATAAAAAAAAAAAAAAATCTGAATTGAGCATTAAGACCTGCGGTGTGAACCTAGCCATAAGGATGTTCTCAATACGATCAAAAGGGACGGATTAAATAATGACACATGACAAGGGCTGTCCTGGAGAAAAGGGAGAACCCATAGATTTCTGATCATATTTAATTGAATAATGCTAAGTCATTTTCTAGCCACTTTATATTGAACTTTTTGGTACTTTTTTGTCAAAAATAAATGTTAGAATAAATAAATAAAAATAATTGTAAAAAACGCAACCGAATCATTTAAGGGGATTTAAGAATATTCTTGGGAAGTTTCATACCCCCGAATACAGGCCTAATGACGCCATTGTATAGTCATTACCTCACACTTGATCTTGTTGTCTCCAAAGCAGAGGTGTTGGAGGTAGGCGGCAGCGTTAGACTGAACCGATGGGAACTGATGTTGTAACATTTGGATCACCTCCGGCAGCTCTGGATCCCTCCAACCAAACTCCCTGCAGGAAGACACACAGACAACATTACACGACATATTTGGCCATTTTTCTACTTTTTGATTGTGTGTGTCAAACTTGTGTTGAACTTTTACCAAAGCATCTTGCACCTGTACATACAGTGGCCCTCATTTGAAATGCTCACTCAGAAGAGACTAAGGCAGAAATGCAGAACGATTCAAATGCAAGGCACCTTACTAACATAGAATTGGACAATACATGTGTAATAGTACGATTTATTAGAAACGAGTTATGTGTAATATTTGAAAATTATAATAATCCCAGAAGGCAGTGACTGCAATAATAATGATCTTTGATAAAGACATTTTCCATGATGTGGACCCTTTAAAATAAATGCTAAAAGTGAAATGAAATGAAATCAAACCATGGTATCTTGGAGCTTGAATTAGTATAGTACTTTGGATTCTTGGCAAGTCATTCGTGGAGTCTATTCCATTATTAGTTCCAGGTGATGTCAAAAGGACTCAGTCTACTGTCAAAGTCCATCACAGTTGTGACTGAAACTCTTGATATTTTCTTGATCTCTTGTATATTTGACAAATTGTGATAATGAAGTCAAATAATACAAAACTGCCCAAGCAAATAATTTTCAGACAATCTAGTAGCACATAAATTCGGAATAGAGAATCCCTAACTTGATCCTGAATTCAGAGGCTGCGCGATTAGATTTCCACTCATACTTTGTATTATTAACAGAGCTGGTCATCGCCTAACCACCACTGCGTTCCGTCCTGTATATTTAATCGACCACGTGGTTCCGGACCATCCCTCGTCGGCAACAGCCAATCGGCGCGGAGAAGCGTAATCTTCACGTCACAAGCAGGCACCGCACTAGCAGACGCGTCGCCAAAGAAAAAATATCAAACTAAAACTACAGGCACATGCACAGCGTGGTGATCGGTGAAATAAAAAACAATATGGGGCACATGTCATTGCGTCTGTGGGACCGCAAGGTACACAACACTGTTTTATTTTTTCCTTACTCTGCCGTGTGTCAGGAGTGCGGCACCTGCGTGTGACGTGGTACAGGCTAAGTCCGTTCTCGACGTTGTTTGGCTGACTCGGACCGACTGGGACCACATGGGTCGATTAAATATGCAGAAGGGAAATAGGAGATGCACAGCTCAGATTATTAATATGGTAGTTAAGTTTTCTCTGAATATACTGTTATTGCTAAGATGATCCTTTTTTTTTAAATCACATCACCCATGAGAAAAATGTTGTCTTACACTAGCCAGCCAACCTAAAACATGATCAGAATAGTGGAATAGTCCATTCAGAAATGTAGACAAATGTTCCATGTTGTACTTGAAACTTTAGTATCTGCCTTCTAACATTCTGGTAATACAATTTTCCTCAGGAAGAAACAACCAATATTTGAATGTAGAACATTTTTACTATGAGGCAGGTGCGCTGAACACATACAGTATTCTTTGTGGCCAATACTGTTCTATTTCATCGTGTTTTGATTCATACTGCTAAGTGAAAACGTGACCCGACATGATGTGTTTTTTCATGACAAGCTTTATGTATTCAGCTGTCCATCTATCCATATTCCTATACCACATCTGCATCAGGGTCACATGTGGCTTATCAATTCTGCTAACCGAAAAGCAAATTCCACATGAACAAGTCCTTTCAGGTGCAAATGAGACTACCCCCCCCCCCCACACACACATTAGCCACATTCACTTTGGTTCTATCCTGCGAAAGGTTTTCTTAATGCATTTGCTCACAGGCACAATTACAGCGCATACAAACATTAACACACACGCACACACAAACACACATGCATCCACCCACACCCACAGGCAAGCGCACTAAGCTTATAAATATGTGAAAGGGTGTGTGTGATGAAAGACAGACAAATAATTAATGTGAGAATGATGTGACAAGAGAGAATAAAGTTAAAGCGAAATGAGAGTGGAGTTGAAGAAGGGGAGCTCAGGCTTATCAGATATTGAGAAGCTTCCTTCTTTCGGGAGACTTATCAATAATCAAAATAGATAAAAGCATCCTGTTTCTTGGAACCAACGGAAATTGGATCATTCCTTTTTGTTCCAGTCAATGTGATTTAGCATTGTAAATTAGAGACCAGAGGATATGGTGAAAGGATGAGGTTTTACTATGATTTTGTCTGTAGTACTTGTAATAGTTTAACTTTTGATAATCCATCTTGTACAACTTTCAATATGTGAGTTGGAGTTACTTTAGCACAGTTTGATTTATCTGAAAATATTTCTGAGAGTTCTAAGACGTTTTGGTTGCACATATAGTGAAGATACGTTTTTCTGCTTCAGTGTAAACTAGTTTACTTTCATCTTATTCTGAATGCAGCATCGGACAAACCCCCGTGGACATGCTCACATTTGAGAATCTGAACACAGATATTAATACGGACACCGCAAGACAACATTTTGAATCCGGCTAAGGGAAAGTGTTGTTCACATTATTATTACAAGCAGTCCTCGTATTACGACGTACGCGACCTACGACGCTTCGACTTTACGAGGCCCTTGCCTCCTCCTCCATTTTGTCCCCAGCACCATAGTGACTACGTTTACATGCAGTCAATATTCGGGTTAAAGTCAAAATTGTCCAAAAGACAAAAACATTCTGAATATCCCGTTTACATGATTGAGCGGACAGAGTTGCTCCGGCATTTGAATAACCCACCGTGTACGGCGACACACAGCGTCATGACTCAAATGGACGTCATTTCCGCTTGTTACTTTCAACTGTAAAACAATAAAACAATTGAGATTCATGTCACTCACCACATGAATGAAACAGCCGGTTTCCTCCTCGCGCCAAAAGTGTGCTTTTGTGCTGCGTCTCTGAGCTTGGTTACCTCTGCTAGTCTATTTGCGATGGGTTTGGCGCCAAACAACGCACTTCCGCATACAAGCACTGCCTGTACTACAAAGACCAGCAATCCTGGCGGTAGAGCAATGAGCATGCGCATAGTTTCTCGATCGTGTCTATTTGCGCGCCGGCAGTATCTTTGCCTTTTTCGCTTCTCCTCCTTCTCCATCCACTTCTCAGCAGTATTGCTAAGTACAGCATCTTACGCTTTTTATTTCAATGTATTTTCATTATTTTATACAAAGTATTTTGACATGAATTTCGACTTTCACGGTGAAATCCGACATACGCGAAAATTCGTGTTACATCGCCAGTGTAGGAACGGAACTCATTCATAAAATGGGGAATCCCTGTATAACTATTATTATTATTATTATTATTATTATTATTATTATTATTATTATTATTATTATTATTATTACTGTTATTATTATTTATTCCCCCACTTCAAGCACATTTCAATTAAAATAGCCACAGCAACAACATTAACAATGTAAACACTGCAGTGGCATGGCCTTCAGTCGAGATAATCAGAGATGACATAGCCTAGTTCAGGTCACCTTGTGGGTTAATTGTCCAATAAGTCTTCAAATGTTCAAGCTGAGTAAGGAGGCAGACGTGGATGTTTATTTGTGTCTGTTACATTTCATTACAGAGTCAAGCAGTAGCACCAAAAGCATCTGCATGAAGAATTGGACTCTCAATCATTTAATTAAAAAGATTAAACTGAAAAAGGACGAAATAAAAACCACAGACCCACACCTAACGCTATTCTTTTATCACTTACAGTAATAACTCCAATATTTGACTCATCTCACAATTACAATTTATTATTACAATTGATCACTATTGAATTGAAGGCCCAACATTAGATGAACTCCTCCTATCTGTCAGTACGAAAAAAGATCATTGCAGGTTGAGAGGTTACATGCCTTCTCAAGCGCAGTTTCTTGGTTCAAATATATGTTACAGCTCCTTATATAACTAATACACACACAATGAATAACTGAATAATGAATACTAATGTAAGTAAGTAAAGTAAAAATGGAAGTAAACAGTGTATATTTGCCACAGCGTTCAGCAGCTTTGAGGGCTTTTGATCAGACCTGAAATTTTCAGCTCTTTTCCGGTGTCAGTTGTATAGTGTTTTATGTTAATTTATTGGCTTCATTATTTATATTTTATTTATATTTATATATTATTTATGTCTATATTTATTAATACGTGTATCACAGCCATTTATTGTTTTTGTTCTATTTATTGTATTGTTTGTAAAGTGCTTTGTTACAGCTCTAGCTGTTATGAAATGCGCTATATAAATAAAATTGTATTGTCATTGTATTGTATAACAGTTTACAACTTCAAAGTGGATGAACAGCACATGAATAAGGGATTTACTCTGCCAAGAATAGAATGCTCCATACATTGACCATACATTAGTTACATGCAAGTTAACTAACGGGTTGAGGTCCAGTGATCTGCGATTATAGCAATACATTTGTCCGAATCCCTCACCAAAACGTTAAGTTTACCTCTCTTTTCACCGTCATCACTGCAGTGGTTTGTATGATGGGTCATTGGACGCTGTTTGAAAGACCTCAATTCAGGCCTTGTCTTCAACTATGTTGATCGGTCTCTGCAGTTCATCGCTATTCGCTTTGCAAGAACTTTCGGCAGCATGTCGGCCGCAGACTTGCTCATATGTGGGCTGTTCTTGAGTTGAGTTTGGCGAAGAACTTTGCAATGGCTCGCTACATTAGCATCTTCGTTGCTATCGCTAGCTGTGGCTTTAGTCGCAGCTGGTTATTTATGTGATAGGCTTGAACTGCTTCTTTGGTAAGCAAAGTCCTTCTCACAACGAAGGCATATCACTCTGCCTTTATCAATAGTGCCGTTAGGGCGTTTTTAAATGTACCATTCATTGGACTAACAACTCTCACATGCTCCTCCATTTTCACGTCTTCTCTCTGCTCCTGAACTTTCCCTCTCACCAAAAATAGGAGCCTATTAGGTTATACCAAACACAATGAGAGTCAATCAGTGTCCACTTCAGGGTGTGACATTGACTTGACCATTGTCTTTTACACCCCCAACAATTCAAGCACAATCCCCATGCATCGAAACAGATCTCATCATCATGCAGAAATATAAAAGTTAGAGCTAAAAATTTAGATTAACACGATTAAAAAAAAAACAATGCTTTAACTTTAACTGTAATTAATTGATTGCAATTAATGAACTATTTTAACACCCCTAACTAGGGCTGTGCAATTAATCGAAATGCAATTACAATCGAAATTACAATTACGATATTTAAACTCCGCGATTACAAAATTGGCATAATCGTAAAAAACACTTATCAATATTCATTTATATCCAATGCACTATGTTTGTTTACACAAGGAAATCATATTTGAATTTATATGTTTACACTGGTTTTTTTTTATTTTTAAATAACTAATTTTAGTAATTTAGTTAGGAACGTGCTTCCATTGATTTCTCTTTATACGTTTTTTACGTTTAAACATTTTGTGTTTTGTACCAAAAAAATGATCATTTGAATAATCAGGATTTTACTTATTTCCAAAATAATCATGACTAATATTTTTTTTTCATCATAGAGGAGCCCTACCCCTAACCAACATATTTGATAGCTATAGCCCTAACTCCAACACAATTTTGTGTTGTTTCAGGAAGGGGTCTGAGTCTATTACTCTTCAAACCAGAGCAATTATTCCCTCTTGTTGTGCTTGACTCCATCAAACAAGCAAACAATTACAATAGTGCTTCATACCTACGATATAACAAGGACTGGACAGGCAACACTTGTAATGAATGAAGTGACACTGTTGACACTCTGCACGCAAACAATATGATTCGCTCACACATGTTCCATTAACTCATGAACTTATCCTTTTTTATCAGAAAACAAGAACAAGAGAAAACACTGTGCAGACGTTATGGGACAAAGAGAGCATGGTAAACAAAACACAAAAAACACATCCAGCAAAACGACAGAAACACAGCCTGGAATAGCAAACACCCAAATAAAAAGTGGCACGTCATAGTGGATCAAACTCAAGCCTAATTCCTAAGGCTATGTTCTTCTTCAGGCAAGCACGCATACAACATACATGTTGTGCAATTCTCTGAATATATGGGGAATAGTGTAGCTATTCTGGGACCAAATCACCAGCAGCCATGACATTGCTCAGACTTGAGAGCAAATTAGAGTCAATCCAAAGTGTTACCTTCTTCTCTTCGCTATGTCCTGCCGAAAAGAATTGCACTAGAATGGTTCATTCATTCACTATGAATCTCAGCCCGGAGCTGTATTAGTTTTTTTTGCTCAGCAGCTGTCTCTCTTGCTGTGAATGTGTGTTCCAGAAAAATGGGAACACGAGGTGCTCTCAGCCCAAAACACTGTGTGACAATATCATAGCAGGATAAGTAAATACAACTGCACCATCTGTGAATATCAAGCAAGAGTAATTTCACTGTACGAATTTGAGTTAGTTAGCAGGGTTGTACAAAATCTACTCAACAGATTTCCATTAAAATTTGCGAAATAATGTCAATCAACAAACCATAAAGTGATTGTGTACATCAGGGGCGGAGCCTTGGAGGGGCCTGGATGTGCACAGGCCCACCCAGATTGACAGACTGCCCACCCAGTAAGATTCATGAAAAAATATCTACTTTTTTTGTGTGTAAATTATTATCAAATGATTTTTGAGTTTTTGTTTTATTGTGTTTTTGGATTTATTGAATATTATGAATGGCATAATTCTGGTTGTCTAAGGAAAATCTGAACTTCATATTATTCAGTTTGTCATTGTATTTGAATAAACGATGTTGGGACAGGAGGATTGTGCTCGGTGAGAGAAATATTTAGGCCCACCCTGATTTTTCCAGGCCCACCCATTAGCCACGTTCTGTCCCCGCCGCTGGTGTACATCGAGATAAAAATGTATGGACCATCCGCACTCTCCACCCGCCGTGATCAGAGGCAAAAGTCAGCTTTTGAAAATTGAGCGCTCAAGAAAAGAACATGGTTGTGCAAAATAACCCTTAATGCGATTTTATCATGAACAAACAAATTCGTAATGAATTTGTTTTGAATGATGAATATATGTGAACGTATAGAACGTGTATTTATGTTTTGTTCATTCATTTGTAAGTAGTCACTTAAGGTCAGGCAGCATGGCCCCGGTGACCTTCAAAAACAACATGAACGATATTGCCCATGCATGGCAAGCAGGCACGGTCGGGTTTTATTTCTAAATGCCAAAGCCAGTCATTAAATACTTCACTTAGGGGGAAGCAGATGTGCTTAAACACATTGCTCTGACACAGTGTTACTTATTTTAAGAAATCAAGCAGAATAAATCTGCTCACATGACTGCACATAAATGTAGAAATGTTGATGGCAAGATTAATGACCTCATCCCCGATATTTTCACTTCAAGGGACATCAAACAAATTGTCAAGTGATCTGTGTTGGTTACTTCTTGTCTTTTCTTTTCCATCAGCTTTTGTGTGTCCTATAAATAAGCTTGTTTTTGTTCAACCACAGCACATCTCCCTGCTGTTATGCCTGTGGATTTCTTGAATCTTAACTAAAGTAGGACTAAATAGAATACAGTCAAGGTGAAGGAAAAGAGATCTAGGAAAAGAAAAGCTGAATAACTCTTTTTGGGAAAGCAATGATTTTTCCCTCTGCAAAATACGTACATAATAAATGTGGGTGTGTGCGCATGTGTGTGTGTGTGTGTGTGTGTGTACGTGTCAGCAAAGAGAGCTTAATGTTTCATTTGGCAATTCAATGAACTGGGACTAAGTAGTGACGGACTGTCAATTCACTCTTTGTTTCTAAGCAACCAGGTGGGCTATCTTTCATGGCCACTTGTCTGTGAAGGGGTGTGCGCGAGTGTGTGCGTGTGTGTGTTTATGCTACAATTCAATATGTCAGGATGTAGGACACCCAAAAGAGGCCGAGACATTTCATGGGATAGGATTTTCTTTAAAAAAATCTAAAGTCTGCAGGAATACATTGTGGTGTTTGCGTGTGCGTGCGCGCGTGTATGTGTGTGTGTGTGTTCCGTTACTGACGCCTTCTAGGCCGACGCGACAGTTGGCCACGACTGCTTACGTCGGATTGGCGTGTAGAGGACTTTAGGGTGGAGGTGGGGTGGGAAGGGTTGATGACTCATTCCCTGATAGAAATCCGTAGAACAAACATGCACAACAAAATATAGAAAGGAAACACTAAAAATAAAACAATAGTTCTATCCGATTGTCGACAAACATCATAATTTTTGGAAGTGATTGAGTCTGAACTTGTGTCAATGAGGGTTCATGGTTATTTATTGACGATTTTAATGATGAGTACTTTGTCATATTAATTTGTTATCAGACTCATGATATAGAATTAATTGAGCGTGCAACTTCGATTTATATGTCGATTGCCTGGCTTTTTCTTAGTAGTTATAACAAACACCTAGCCAAACCTATTTTTCTAATTTTTCAAAACCATGTGGCTCAACTGTCCTTTGATTAGATGTATGATGTAGGGATGGACCGATTATCGGCTGGGACGATTATCGGCTCTGATATTCAGTGTTTTGATGAATATCGGCATCTGCCTTTTTTAACAAATCTAATGGATGATAATAAATCAATTTAAAACTGTGTTAACTTCAAGGAACTATTTACTTAAATGTTCAGTTAACTTTATAAGAGATTCTACTGACCCTGGGAAGACTTTGCGCCTTCTTTTTTTTTGCTTGAAATCAAAATGAAGATAAGTGAAATTTTGACATTTCTGTCACTTTCAAATTTTGGAGGACTTCCTTTCCTCCAAAACTATATGGAGCTATTGTTTGAGTTTTCATTTACATTTCAAAGACATGCTAATGACATTCTTGGTTTGAATTTTGCAACATGTATATTGGCAAACATTTATAATAATAACAATAAAAAAATCTGCATTATGTAAATTTAAAAAAATGTTCAGTATACATATGCTCAAAGATGTTTCAACAGAGTTTCCTTTTTTTTTTAGATTTTGACACCAATATTTTCCTTTTTGCTGAAAATAAATATCGGCTCCAAATATCGGTTATCGGCCTCCTTGACTATTAATAATCATATCGGTCTATCTCTAGTGTGATGTTGGGGACAATGACTCAGTCCCCACTGATCAATCCGTAATCATTTTGGGGTTAGTATGCTTGAAGTATTTTTGTTTACATATAGAGTAGGCCTATGCAACATTTCTTAATTGCATGCGATGTTTGTTGGCGTCGCAATGCTGCTTGTGACATTCCTTGCTTATTATGTACATCATAATTGATTAATTTTTGGAGATACAGTATCAAGTTTGATTGTTTTACAAAGACGTTCCTTATATTGGTGAGAATTCACACAACTGGCCCCTTTATATTGGGGATTGTTTTCCAATGCATAAATTCACTAAATAGGGACAGAATGCGTAATGTCAAATCGAATTTCGACTGGACCCGATGGAAACTGCTTTTGGGAGCAATTTAAGTTTAATAATGGACAAGCCAATCCCAATGTCTGAACGCAGATCTCGGGGAAATTATATCAGATAAGATTTAAGTCCTTATCGCATTTTGTTCCCTTGTATCCAATGTGGATCAAAATGTAACTGCTTACTTTTAGCAATAAAGTGCCCAGATTGCAGCCGTACACTCTGTTCCTTTAAACCTTGTCAGAGAGTTGTGTTCTTTCAGTGGTCTGATTTGATTGGATTTTTGTTTTTTTTTTGTTTTGTTTTACAGCCAACCTCAGCATCAACTCTTTTTATAACTGACACAAACTCATAAAATGGTAACATATAGTACATGGTCTTTGATTGAGATTTTAATTTTGATTTGAATTTCTAGAGTAGATAAACTGCTGCTGCTACAACTCTTACATGAGCCAAACTATGTTAAAATATAACAACAAAAGACCAAAAGTAAATACTGATTCTCCGCTGCTGAGCTCTAGAATTGTGACTTCTTAATTGTGGTTATTTTAAATCTAAAAAAGAAAAAAGGAAAGATACGTCTTTAATTGTTGCAGCTCCATCATGGGGTCACAGCCGCTTTCTTTTATTTGTACCTTGAAATATTGCAATTTGACTGACATCATGAAATTATAGTAGCTCTGTTGCCATTTTAAATTTAATCAAGGCTTATATCAAGCTTGATTATTTTCCACCTCATTCGCCGATTTCGTATACTGCAGTCCACACACTATTTAGTGTTTTTGTGAAAAGTCAAACTTGAAACGGCAGCATACAGTTTCACATATCGATGTCAAACAAGGGCGATGAGAAAAACAAGTGTGTGCTAGCTAAGATATGACAGCACGGTTGATTAACTGACATAAACCACAACACTCTGAGGCTGCAAGTGAATAGCACATCTGCACGCGCGCACACACTAACAAACACACACAAAGAGAACCAAGATGCACATGCGCATGAAAGACAATAAAACATTTGGCTGCATCGGATCAAGTCTAGCACAAACCTTTCATTGCTTTAACAACATTGCATACATAAATGACAGTATACTGTATTAAGTCAGGGCCTTGATCTGCCAAACACAATTGATCGATCAACAAATGAATCACTCAACCAGCAAACCAACCCACCTATCGGCCAACCCATCATCCATCCATTTATCCATCCACTAAATTCGAATCACTCAATGACAGGCATTTATCGCGTAAATGGTAACTCCATCATGTATAAAGACCGAATTGAAATATGTACAACAAAATGAAAACAGCTGCCGTTGTTTTCTTTTTAGCTTCAAGGTAAAACCAAATGCAAGTGCTGATGCATTGTCAATCCAACAGAATATTGTGTGCGTCAATCACAAAATATACTCAGAAATGACAAGCACACACAGACAATGAAGAAAAATGTCTGGCTAAATCAAGAGATGAAAGACACATGAATGAAGAGACTTGGGCTAGCAGGGCAGCCAAAGAAGAGATGGATGAATATTTATCTCATCAGAGGTTCTGGTCAGTCCAATGTCTCCAAATGTGAAAACAGTCTAGTTAGTTACTTATCTAATCCCATGGTTAATATTAGATGAATTTATTTGTTGTTAACTGTATTAAAAAGTCCAGTTTTAATTATGAGCAATTTTAGTCTGCAGAAGGAGTTATCCCAGGGTTATGTACTGCCACAATTTAATGCCGAGAACTTTAAAAAAGCAGCATCTGTTCTTCAAGTGGAAACTGGGCTCATTTAAATGGGAAGTCAACCCAAACATATTTTTTTTCCAGAATATGTTCGATGCAGGCCCACTAGTTGAAACAAGGCATTCAAATAAATATTGTGTTTGTGGAATAAGAATTAATCCACCTGTTTTTAGCCATCTGTGGGGGCGGCCATTTTCTCACTTCTGTCAACTGAAAATGACATCACAGTTGCTCAGGGCTCAGATAACGACCAAACTCTCTGACTGTCGACCTGTTTTCTGAAGCTGAGCCATGATTGGTCGTTATCTCAGCCCTGAGCATCTGTGATGTCATATTTAGTTGACAGAAGTGACAAAATGGCCGCCACCTGAGATGGCTAAAAAGGGATGGATTTTGCTGCTTAACTCATATTCCACAAACACAATATTAATCAGAACGCCGTGTTTCAACTAGTGGCCCTGCATAGAACATACTCTGGAAAAAAATATGTTTGGGTTGACTTCTTCTTTAAAGATGATTCCTTTTTGATATACCGCAATGCAAAATGGGTACATGGGTGATAAAACAAATGGAAATGTCCCATCAACACTTGTGTCTGTGTCATAAAGCGAAGATGGACAGATTCAGTGAATGAGACAAAGGTAAGATAAATGAACAAAATGTAGATATAAATATACAGAAATAAGTAGTGGGATTACTTTGTCATTCTTTGCTCGGCTTGATTTTGATTCCACACAAGGAATTCGGGGTCGTACCTATCGAGGTAGAGAGAAACAAGAGAGAGGTATATGTTGGCTGTCTGGCAAGAAAAGTGGAATCAGTAACTGTGATGATTAGTAAAGCGACTAGACTTGACTTTCTCTCAGCATTTGGTTATCAGGCAGTGGTGGAGGAGGTGGAGTGCATGCACACACAGCAGGTGGCGGAGGATGACATGTTATGGTCGGTTTTATTTCCACATTAACGCTTGAATGATGTCGTAGATATAACTACCATCAATACATTTCATTTGAGGAGCGATTCACAAATGATGAGGAACTTCAATATTGACTGCAGGAATTTAATTTATTACAAATTGTTGAATGATTTACATTTTTAGATTAGCCCTTACACCATTAATGGCTCCACTGTCAGTTTCATTTTGTTAAGTTTGTAGATTATATTATGTACCCGTGTTACTTCAATCAGCTCTTACTATTCCCTTAGCACATCAGAGCAACTACACATGACTGACGATGACTGTATGCCGAGGTGAAAATAAAGCATGCACCACAGTTCTGTACTAGATGTGTCATATCAGTGCATACGAGTGGTTGCCGCAAGCGACACGTCAACGATGCTGAAGCTTAAGAGTGAACCGACACACAATGTGGGTGCAATGTGCAGGAGAGCCCAGAGCGACAATGATGGCAGGAGGAAAGAGCAATGGCAACAACATGAGAAACCCCTTGGAGAGATAACCCCTCATTAGAAAGAGTACAATTGTGCCCCCAAAAAAGTTGTGGGGGCTAGGCTGACATTTCACAAGCAGAAACAACTTGAATTGGCTTGTGTCGCCATTCGACAGCTTGTTTGTACAATCATTAAGATGAAGGAAGTTGAGAAGAAACTCACAAACTAAATCTGTATCTTGTTTCTGAATGAATCCGTTACTTGGCTCGGTCTTGGCTTTGTTTCACACTCTCAATGTCTAAAACCAGACCTGATGCCGTTTCCTCATTACCTTCTGTACACACTATCATTGTGTGATACCTAGAGACGTTCCTCATTCCTGAAAAATAAATAAATTGGACCTATGGTGTGTGGAAGTGATTTGAACCGTCAAGCCAACTGGAACAGACAGTGAAAGATGTGGTGTGATGTGTGCGTCAAACTAAAGCCCAGATTCAGTTTTAATTGTCCTCAACCAAGAAATTCTGACAATTATCTTTTTGAGGAGCTTCAGAAATATGCCTCAATGCTGTCTCAAGGCACGACATCATAATCTAGTGTGACAGTTGTCAGGGTAACGTCATGTCCACAGTTCAGTTTCCTTGACCAAAATCAGTTGATGCAGTTTAACGCAGCATGGGGCACAATTGGGTTATTTTGAGGATGCGAATATATAGAGCTGGGCATTGCGTCTATGTGACGGACCGGTCTGTCTATCCGTCACTGACGGACGCCCGTTTTGCTGACGGTTGACGAATGACAGGAACAATTTTGAAATAGACCGATTAAGCATACACGCAAATCCCTTTATTTAGTCCTCCATTCGTCTGCAGTCCGTCATTCGTCTATTTTTCACGGCGAGGCTTCGATGGAAGAACTAATTAGTGCGTCGTTGTTGCTTGGGGGACAGATTTGAGTAAGGGACCAGGCTGTGAACAGGCTTCCAAAGCACAGTCTGTTACTATTTCTGTTCAAATATCGTCCAGCTTGCGGGGCGGGGGGTGCAAGTGAAAGTTTAGTCGGATTTGCCGGCTGACCAGCCTATAGACGGGTACTATTTTTTTCCCCCCGGAAAAAAAGGCAAATGACGGATGACGATTTTTCAGTAAAATGCCCTGCTCTGTGAATATAGTTTCATCTGCAGTGTTTACTCTTTACCACTACGTCACCATTATATCGTTTACGGCCACACCGGATTGGCTCATTTGCCAGTTGGAATGGATCAAGTTCGAATCGCGATCCTACCACAAATGATCCGCGATCACGCCTGACCGAACAAAGTGCACCGAGGGAGAAAACGAACTACAGTTGAGTTGAAGGGGACCTAATTGTGATATGTGAAAGTGGCCCAATGTTTTCTAGAGTCTTGATATGTTTGATTCTGTGAATCTGGACCTCAGTAAGTTAAGTGAGTGAGAGAGGGAAGGGACTAGAACAAAGTGCCTGATCAATAAGTCAGCTCCTTCCAAGTGAAAATTATTCACCTTGGATCCTTCTGGATGCTGTCCACAGATGGAGACCGGCCCAGGGCTGCTTCAGGAGGGAGGGCCGGGCCCGACTTGCTGTAAGGCGACTCGGTGGATGGGCAGAACTGCAACGTGCGGTAAGGGTTGCTGTAGTCAGGTCCGCCTCCTGTAGCGTAGCTGCCTCTTTGGAAGGTGGAAGCGGCACTCTGACTTCCCGTTCGCTGCAAGGGGATTGGATCAACACCGGGGGAAGGTGGGGCTACAGTGTAGGGACAGAGCAGATAGTTGAGGACCTCTTGGTACAGTTGGTTCACAACTAATGTAGTTGAATAGGAGCAGAGTGGAGGAAGAGGACGGTGTACCAAAGTGCCAAAACCGGGTTTTACACACATGCAACATCAACAGCACAAATGGTAGAAACAGCACAGAAGAAAATAATTGGAAAGGGAAGAAGCAAAACAACGTAAATAAATACATAAATAAATAAATAAATAAATAAACGAGCAGTTGTAAAAACACCGTGTGTAAATACGGCTGTGTAAGCTTGTGAACAGATGGGATGACTTCAGATTGAAAGCAAACTCACAGAAGGACTTGGCTTTCATTTGAAAAAAAAAAAGGCTGAAATCACTAAAGAATATCAGAAAACATAAAGCAGGCAGTCGAGACAAATGAGACAGATGCTCTTCGTTTGCGGGGAAGCCAACGTAGCAAACTTCTTTTGAAAAATAGATCAAGGCCATCTTGCTTAAGAGAAATTAACATGCACAAGCACATACCTAGACATAATATTAATAACTAAGCATAATGTTTAACATAATTAAATCTCTAATACAAATACTGTAATTACTGATTCTAAACAACAATAATCCAACAACTACACCAACGCAATAAAGTTGCAGCAATACAGTGATGTATTACTGAGTGATGTCACTTTAAATGTGCTAAACCAATTATGAGTGCAGAGAAGAGTGAGTGTGGGTCATCAGGGAAAAGCGGACGGTGCGTGCGGTGATTTTTCCATTTCGCCGGCAATGTGAGAGCACCCACGCAACACTTTTTGACTGAAGCTGGCAGCTCCTTATTTTGGATTTATTTTACATTAAGTGTCTTACATCTTCTTTGACATTACTGTAAAAACAAAGTTGGGTGAACTCAAAACTTTGATACAATTTTAAGTTGGGTCAACAGAATATGTTAAGTTTTGCTAATGTGTAAATTGGCTTCCCCACTTCATAAGAAAGAAATAAAGAGTTTACAGAACTAACTGTCTCATGTAATGTCCCCCAATAAATATTTGAGTTGTACTATCGCAAGAATAACACATTTTCATTTTTATTTATTACACAACAATAATCAGTTTGTCTTGAAACAGTAAAGATAAAATTGCCACACAAGGAAATTTAATGTGAAACCCAAGTAGCGATAGACCGTTATGTTTTTTTTTGTTTCAAGGGTGATACTGATATTAGTAGTAGTTTTTCTTAGACAATAGACATCTTTATTTTCAAATTCTAACAAAAAGTGAATTGAGCTCTCAGGCTCAGCAGCATGACTTAAAAAGTTAAATGAAAGCTTCAACAAATAAATAGATTCCTAAAGTTTTCCACAATAAATATAGTTTTCCAAAATTTCAGTATAACTGAAATTTCGGAAAACTATATTCATCGGTAGTACTGAAATTTCAGTATAACTGAAATTTTAATGGTTCACTTCACAGTAGCTTCGTTTTAAGTTGAAACAAAATCAAAGTGCAGGGAGTTCACAAACTGAGCAGCATCTGTTAGGACACTAAGTGAAAAAGAAAAAAAACCTAAATAGTACCCAATTTTACGATGGGCTCTTATCGACAGACTTATTTTTTATTTTTATTTTTTAAATTATTTCCGATGTTGATATGTGTCAAAATGCCCATAATCGGCCGGCCGAGAATCATTGTCCAATTGTACAATACTAAGCAACTTGTTAAATTCATGTCCTTTGGACAGTGTGAAGCAAAAGTTAGAATTATTATCTCTATAAAGATTTTTTGAGATACAACTTTAGAATATGCTAGTGTATCTTATGAAGTGTAAGATGGATTTAAAATCCTCTGAGATAAATAGATTCCCATTTATGTGCCTTCGCCTGCAAATATGGCAAAAAGGTGAACCAAAAGTGTTATTGGGTAACCTGAGTATATGTGAGTGGGTAAAATTCCGGCGTTCCACAATACATATCTTATAATTGGTCATTCTTTATACTGCAATAAAAAGTTCTATGAATCCTCTAGCAGGAGATAGCCAGTACTTCACTGCAAACATTTTAGGACAAGGGTGATTTGCCTTTATTACAAAGCACCCAAGCCAATGCCCAGAGGATTAATTCTGATTAATTGTCAGCCTTAAAAGTAATTATCTACCAGACTGTGACTGCGAGAAAATTTGCCTTCAAGACCCCAATTAGATTTGCCTACCTGATCTAGTAAATAGTACGACACAATCAGATGTAACGTGCCTATGTCTTCACTACAACATTATTAAAATAAACTCCCACACCTTTGAAAACTTCCTGAGTGAGTGCCTGCTGCGTCACTCTGTTCTACTTTTATTCTCCCCTTTCTTCACACTATCATGTGATGTCTTGTTCACAGTAGTTTCTAAATTGAGATGGTTCACAGCATGATGTTGCTATATATAGTTTGGGGCTATTTAAATCTTTTTCAAGAGTGTTACTAGAGAGTTTGATGCCTCCCGCGGGCAGTTGTAGACAGTTTTACCTGGCGTAGCGAGGCGTTTTTATTGATATGCGCTGCCGTGGAGTGAAGGGGTTGTGACCTGTTCTTTGAGTACTTTCATGCGAGTTCGTGAACGCAACGCAAGGTCGAGAGAGAGAGAGAGAGAGAGAGAGAGCGCCCTTTTCGTATTTCAGCTTGTCATGCAGTAGCTGTGCTTAGTTGTAAATAAACGTGTTTACTGTCTAACTTCTCCTGTGAACCTCCTATAGGCAGGCAAAAAGCCTCGATGTAAGATAGATAGCGCTGCTCCTCATATCTAAAAATACTGCTACTAACTAAATTTCATTTCACATTAAACATGGACAAAAGCAACTACAAATATAATATAGCTTAGCTGACCGTCTGCGATCCAACCGGGATGGTCAAGTTAAATTGCACGTGACTTTTACTTATTTATTTTTTAATAATTTGTAGCACGGTCGGATGCAACCATTTCTTGATGAAAGAAGGGGGGATTGGAGTAGGAGTCCATTCTAAACACACGTTTTATAGACACTATATGCTAAACACACGTTTTATAGACACTATGGAGACAGTGTAAAGAACATTTATGATAAAATTTTGAATTTAGTATCGATAGATTCATTGCCAACAGAGGTGGCAAATCATTTGGTAATGGTGGCAGCTGCCACCCCTTGCCACCCGTTAAACTGCCTATTTTCTCCACTGTCTTTCTCTATTTGCTTCAACTGTCTTATTACTCAACTTTATAAAGGGTTTTACAGTTGGAACACATTTCTTTATTAAAGTTGCAAAGTGGTGTTTAATGGAAGGGATCATTAATGTGTAGACTAGAGTTTCTTCAAATACTGTCACTCTAGGTACTTGCGTTCAGCATTGTGTTTTAGGGTGTAATCTGTCCCTAATCTGTCCCTCATCTGTCCATTTAGTGTCTGCTTTTTCCTCGGTTTCACAATGCTTTATAGGGTTGTTGTGATCCTTTTGCCAATCAAAATTTCCACGGTGGTTGCTGACGGCTTGGTTTGACTCGTGATTAGATCGTGGTTAAATGACCAAAACGTCCACAAAAAGATTTATTTTCTTCCCATTTTCTTGAGGCGGGACCAAACTTCCGCCTTTGTCTTTTACTCTTTTCCAATATTGAAACTATATAAGTGTCCACCTGTTTCACCACACTACCACGCCACCATGACACCACGGTCCAAAACCGTTTGCACCTTCCACACTCGCAACACCTGGGTCTCGTCATTGCCTTAATTATATAGACCCTTGGAAGTGGCAAATTGACTCCACTGCTCTCCCGAGTGGTTGGAGGTTGAATATACCAAAATAAATCCACATAACAGAAATGGCTCGTACAACGGTATTTAGTGGATGCGTTTAGTATTGTAGATAAGAGCGTTTTGCCCGCATAGTTCCTGTGTACATTCCACCTCCACCGAAACCTCATTTTATCTCACCTTGTCCTCTTAGGTTTGGTTTGGTGTAGACTCTGTCTTCGTAGATGGGATCGATGTGATGCTCTGGAGACTGCAGCGGTCGCAACTCAGAGCCCAGGTGACTGTGCTGGCTGCTGTAAGAACCTCTGGAGCCTGTGGCACACAACATTGATGAAGGTTACAAATTATCAAAGGCCAAATGATTCACATGAACTGAAGACACTGAGGTAATATACTGCACAGGGGGACATTGAGATCCAGGTAACCTTTTTGTGCTCCCTTTGAATTCCCATTTTCAAATAATATTACATAAATAATAGACATAATTGTTTTTTAAGGTCCTAAAAAACACTGTAGATTTTTGCCTAGTTTTTGAATATAATATGCGTTATCTTCTTGAACGCAAACCATTTCCCGTCATCATTACAAAATACGTACAGTTTCCGTAATTTCCGGACTATAAACCACTACTTTTTTGACACTCTTTGAACCCTTTTGAATATATTTTGGTCTTTTTTTTTTTTGAATTAGGAGGTGCATCTCATATTAAGGTCTGCTCAATAGTCCGGAAAGTACAGTAGTTCTTTTTGCAAAATGTAACACATTCAAAGATGGTGCTCATATGCCTTGTTGTTGAGTGCCTTGGCTATTCACATTGAGCTGAAATAAAGAAAGAAAAAAATTCAACAAATTCCAGTATGTGTATTGTTTTTATACAGTATTACAAGGTAAAATAAAGTACAGGTAACTGCAATATACAGGAAGGGAAATGCAGCCGGTGGAAAAGTAAATACAGAATACAGAATGTAGCTTTGAATTTATTCTAATAGCATGAAGAAATATACAGCAGTTGCTTTATTTGTGTATAATTTCATTTGATGTGTGTAATTTTCAAAGATTTTTGACTTTTGGTGGTCTGAAGTGATCATTGAGTATATAGTAATTAGCATCTGACACAATATAATGATATCTTAACACTAACAATAAGGATTTTGCCTTCACAAACTGACATTTGATTGGTCCCGTGGAAGTGCCATGGATTGAGTAAGAACATAGTTAAAAGCAATTCATGTTCAAACGTTTTAAAAAGCTCCGTCTAACATTATTCAGGGCACAATGAAAAATATAGCGCTTTAAATGTGTTAAACCACCTGTCATAGGAGAATAGACCCTCAAGCATGTGCTTTAATGCTCATTTTCAATTTCAGTGAGCTCTCACCGTCTTGCCATTTTGAACTGGAATGAGGAATAGGGTGAAGAATACAGCAAATTCACCGTTTAAATTCACTAAGATTTTCGGTGAAGTAAAGCATTACATTCAACTACTGAAACATTTTTTCTTTACATCCAAGAATGCAAGTAAGTAACGATAATCCATTCATCTTAATCAATGAATAATAATTTGATTGACAATTTTTTTGTTGTTGTTTTTGAACTTACAAGACCTAATTCCAATTCGGTTGGGACGTTGTGTAAAATGTAAATAAAAACTAAAAACAGATTACAGTAATTTGCAAATCCTTTTCAATTTATATTCAGTAGAAGACACTACAAAGACAAGATATTTAATGGTCCAACTGATGAATATTATTGTTTTTTGTTTTTTTTTGTGCAAATTTTCCCTCATTTTGAATTTGGGGAAAAGGGCAATACAAGACTGGAAAGTTAAGGAATACACAGAAATCAACTGTTTGGAACATTCCACAGGTGAATAGGTTAATTGGAAACAGTCATGAGTGTCATGACTGGGTGTAAAAGGAGCGTCCTCGAAAGGCTCAGCAAAGCTGGTTTTAACAATAAATACCTTGGGGTTTTAGTGTTTTCAGTTAAATATAGGTTGAAATTGACTTGCAAACCATTGATCTAATTTTATTTATTTATATATATAGATTTAGACAACATGCCAACGTCATTGGAAATGGAGTTTGTACATTTATGTTTTAGTATTTGAAAATGTGATTTTGTTTAAAGAGCTTCTCCATACTGTTGTATTAGGTTTGTTTGTCTGTTAGGCACTGTATATAAAGAAAATTTATTTTAATTAAATTTTTAATTGGAAAGTATAACTTGCTGTTAGAAAGTGGGTTGACATGCTCAGAACCCCCTGAAATGACATGTGGATGAACAGGCATCATTTTCTTTTTGAATGTAGTAGTAAAACTAAACACTATTTAAAAATCTCCATACAGTACATATTTCTACATATTTAAGTAAAACAATTTCAAATGAGACTAGAGTATCTGCAGTGGCACCGTTCCTCATTCAAAAATACAGATGTGTGTCATGACAGCACTTCACACATGGAAATATGAAAAAGGTAATGAAAATCATCTTGACCTCTACCTGCCAGGCTCCCAGGCCTTTTCAGGGTTGCGTTGGCGTACAGCTCATGGGAAATCTTGTAGGTTTCTCCTCCGATGTGATGCAGCATGCGCTTGGTGGGCGACAAGGTGGCGTAGCTGCCCACTACTGAGCTCAGTTGGTGGATGGGCGATGACGTGTGGTTTCCTCCTGATGGGGCTGCCATGGAAAGTGGGGAGGAGGGGCCGCCGGCACCCGGTGGCACCATGTTGATGGGTGATGAGGTGCTGCAAGGAAAGTACGTTTAACATTCCTAGCCAGTAGTAAAGCTTGATCTGTTAAGCAATTGTGACAAGGTTTTGAAACGCTACATGATTGAATGAGCTCTGTATTAAAAATTCAGTATTTTGCTCTAGTCATACTTCCTTTCCAAGGTTAATGATTACCAGATTTGACTGACAATGTCAGAGGGGTATTCATTTAAATAGGGAAATCAACCCAAACATACTTTTTTCAAGAGTATGTTCCGAGCAGGCCCACTAGTTGAAAGACGTCAGTCTGATTAATATTGTGTTTGTGGAATATGAGTGAAGCAGCAAAAACCACCCCTTTTTAGCCATCTCAGGGGGCGGCCATTTTGTCACTTCTGTCGACTGAAAATGATGGAAAATCACAGATGCACAGGACTCAGATAATCAATCATGTCTCAGCTTCAGAAAACAGTTGAGCTGTAATTGGTCGTTATCTGAGCCCTGAGCAACTGTGATGGCATTTTCAGTCGACAGAAGTGACAAAATGGCTGACCCACAGACTGCTAAAAACGGGTAGATTAACTCTTATTCCACAAACGCAATATTTATCAGAATGCCTTGTTTCAACTAGTGGGCTTGCATAGAACATGTTCTTAAAAAATATATATGTTTTGGTTGACTTCCCCTCTAACTAAATGTTGTAGTTTGCAGTGGTTGAGCACTGCTTGACACATCACAAGTGTTTGTAATGTTTTGGTTACCTCATTTAGTTGTAGTTATTATGCGGTACAGTTCTCCACCACTGCCTACTACAACTTTCCAATGATAAACATCGTTATTACTGGCTCATTAGATAGCACAGGCGCAGTTATTGTTGCTGTTGTGTAATGTTCGTTTGTGCAATGGGGCAGCTAAAATACTACAGTATGTGGACTAAAAAACAGTTGATTGAAATTAGCTTGGGAGAATGAACGCGGACCAACCTGTAGGACTTGGCAAGACGACTAGGGGACTGTTTGGGCGATGACACCCGCTGCAGTGTGGCATAGCTGGGCATGTCGGAGGACGCGGTACCCAGGCGCTGCAGCTTGGTAGGAGATCCCACCACCTGCAGAGGGGAGCTCACACGCTGAAAGAGAAAGGGTGTACTTCATTGAAACGAATGTCACTAAGCTTAAATATTAATCTACCCGTGTAGTCATTATATTCATAGAGATGAATCGTGCTGGGGACTGACACTCTAATGTGCTACTGCAGCTTTATGTTGAGTTACCTGAACAAATGAACTGACATTCACAGAACGAATGAGCCACCAAATTATGCTCCTTCATGCATGTGCTACAGATCTTAAATTATTTAAATTGCAAAGAGTTTGCTCAAAACTGGGTTGGAAAAGAATATGTATTGATGATTATTGTGATTTTTTTTTTTTGTCTACCTCAGGGATCACAATCCTTTTTGAAACCGAGAATTACTTCTCAAGTATATTACTGCGAAGGGCTACCAATTTTATACCCACGTCAGAAATAACAAATTTGCTCAAATTACCCTTAATTATAGTGTGTATATTATTATAAATAATTAATGATATTCATCTATTTAAAGACAAAGATCGTGTTAAGGCTTCCTTACAGTAATTATAAACAGATAGTAGATAAGTAAATATACACTTTACATAATATAACACTTTATGTATATCTGCAAGTGTTTATATTTTCAAATGACCACTTCCCCAAGATTTGGTACTATCACAATGTCCTGTCACTGGTCAGCCATTTTCAGAACAGTGTTCATGTGGTCCTTGCTGGTGGCGTGTTGGTGACCCCTGGTCTACATACTGGATTGCTATTAATTATATTCCACATGTATACAGAATCTCTGGTCTTCAGTAATTTTACCAAATCTTTTATAAAAAGTAATGTGGTTCGTTTGGCTTGTACATCTGCCTCAGAATGAATCGTTCTGGGCTTGAATCTCAGCTTAGACCTTTCTGCATTGACTTTGAATGTTCTCCCTATGCTTGGATTGTTTATGGTTTCTCTGGTTTCTCCCCGTTTTCCAAAAACATGCATGCGGCATGAAAACTCTAAATTGCCCTTTGGTATGAATAGTAGTCTGTCTTTATGTTTTCTTTGGATTTGTTTGAGTTCTTTTTGTCCATTTCTACCCTGCGCCACACATTCTTCACTCATCATCAGATATTTGGTTGAAGACATATTTTATTGTTTACATGTTTACTATGATGGGTCGCTGATAGTGTAGTGGTACACACGCCTGAGTTGTGTGCGGGCAGCGTGGGATAAGTTCCCGCTCAGTGATGGTGTCTGTGCGTGTGCCCTGCGACTGGCTGGCTACCAGTTCAGGGTGTAGTCTGCCTTTCGCCTATTGTCAGCTGAGATAGGCTCCAGCACCTCCCCGCGACCCTGTACAGGATAAGCGGTGTGGAAGATGACATGACATGACGTTTAATGACAACTATTAACTTCCTTTCACATTAACATGACAGTTTAGATTGTTGCAGTGTAGAAGTTCCTCATATATGAAATATAGATAACAGGTTTGCTGCTGCATTGCGGCTGCCCAATGGAAGAAATTAAACCTGATAATACATGCAAGAATTGTGCATGAGCTATGACATTAACAAATACCAAGGCTACAGTTCTGTTATATCTGCAGCTTTATGCCACATGACACTGAATGAATCTTCCTCTCTCTTGTGTGTGTGTGGGGGTGTGTGGGTGTGTGTGTGTGAGAGAGAGAGGGACTGCAGGTGTATATGCTGGAGCCAGAGCAGCTGCCTCCACTGCTACAAATACTCAGCCCTGACACCAGATCTTCACCTCTGCCTGCAATTAAATCAGAGACTCAGACCACACCATATTATTTCCAATAACCTTTTACACCCAGTGCCAGTTTATGTGTCTGCACTTCAGTTCAGTTGTTTTCCTCTGGCATTAATAGGATGGATAGCAACCACGAACTAATTAAAGCCTACAGCCAGTGACCTAAGCACAATTTGCAATAATCTTTGATTGGCAAGTAGTTCCGGGGTCCGACATAAAACCTTTTTGGGTAGGTCATGAGCTAAGTTGTAGGGCTGCACAATATATCGAAAAATGCAGATATCGCTGTATATGAGGTGGCTCGTGCATCTGATTAGGATGCCTTGTGGATGTCTTCTTCGTGATGTGTTCCGCGGATGTCCCACCGGGAAGAGGCTCCGGGGACGAGCCAGGACACGCTGGAGAGACTTTGTCTCCCAGTTGGCCTGGCAATGCCTTGGAATTCCCCCGGAAGAGCTGGACGAAGTGAATGGGGAGTGAGAGGTCTGGGCTGCTGCCCCTGTGACTCGACCCCAGATAAGCGGAAGTAAATGGATGGGTAGTAAATTGATCATTGTCATTTGGCACATATTCGGTGATAGTACAGGAAAATAGAACTGTGTTACTGTCACAGTTTGTATTGTAAAGTCTTGCTCATTAAATATTGACTAAGTCTCTTATTATCAAATATAACTTCAGTTCACTGCCTCGCACAAGCCTTGCGTGCAAAAATATGTGATGCTAGAGGCTTGATGATGAAGGATGTCACAGGATTTGTTGTTAGAGAACTGTGCCTGACAAAATGAAAACTGTAATGTGCTTCAAAGGGCATGCCAACACTTCAAGAACAATTCATAGCGGGCGTTCTTGACACCTAAATTTCAGTTCATTTGACCCACAAAAATTTGGCCCTACACAACACTAAGCTTGGACATCTACCCTAAATGTGTCCTAATTAGATCAATTAGATTTCAATCATATCCCTCCCTATGCAAAATAAGAAAAATGGCAAAGAAAAGGAAAGTTGCAGTAATGCGGCCTTGCATTGTGAAATGGTATAACAAATAATGTGATGAAGTGGAGATGAGTGCGATACAGGAAAGGAGTAATCATGCTGAAGCATGGTACGATATTACTGGTCCACTGTAAGCATGCCTTAAAGGTCAGGGTGCAAACATTTTTCAGAGTCTGTTAAAATTCATATTCTCATTGGTAATAGGTTTTATAATACATACAAGTCACTTCCTGCAAGTTGTCAACCACAGATCGATTAGAAAATAGGTTTTGCATACTCATTCCGAGTGTTTCCGAACCTCATGGAAGCTTGCGGAATCGTGGCTCTAGCCACCGGAAGTGACGTATTCAGTAAACAGGTCAGCCGTGATGGGTCATTGTGAGCAGTTGTGATGTCATTTTCAGTCGAGAGAAGACAAAATGGCCACCCCCAGAGATGGCTAAAAACGAGTGCATTTTGCTGCTTAATTTATACTCCATAAACGCAAAATTAATCAGAATACCGTGTTCCAACTAGTGGGCTTGCTGGGAACATATTCTTGAAAAAAATATGTTTGTGTTGACTTCCGCTTTAAGTCACCATTGCTTCCTCCCAGAGTCCGAAACTACAGAATTACTGTATGTACTGTACAACTAACTGACTCGACTCTCGTTACCTTTAGCAGCAATGCTAAATTGCAATTGCCCTTTTTATGGAATAAATAGAACCTAAGGAGCTCGGTGAATGGCTTTCCACAGGTTTTATGGTTTGTGTTATGCTAAAAAGCAAATGTATTTATCGTGGATGGAGAGATTTCTGTACCTGTGCAGGCAAGGTGGCACAGGAGTAATACATGGATGGTCCAGCAGGTGTAGGTCCGCCGTCACTGGGCATGTGGAAGGCGCTTCCAATGGCCTGTTGGGCAAATGAATCTCTGTGGGGCTGGGAGGGGGAGTCTGTCCCCATCAGTTGGGCAGCTGCCCGGCTGGATGTCACCTGGAGTGGACAATGTGTGGAGAAACATGACTTGACTATTGTGTGGGAAGTAAGTAGGAGGTGCGACTGAAAGGATTGTAGTGTTTGTGTACTTGGTTGTAGCTGTGAACAGCCCCGCCAACGTGTCCGCTGCGACCCGTGACCACTTCACCGAGAGCCATTGCTTGGTTACTATGGTAACCGGCAGCTGCATAGGCATCCTGGTTGTTGAGCTGCAGAGCGCTATGAGAGAGAAGTCCTTGTCCTGAAGGGCGAAAGGCAAAAGATAAAGAGAGAAGTGTATAACATCAAGACAGATTAATTTGAATTTGAATAAATATGTCATAACTACACATTAAAGAAGTGTCTGTTTTCCCCTTTATGCAGGGGGAAAAAGACAGTTGGGTTTGACAGATGTTTGGTGATTTCTTAGCTCAAGAGTCATGAGTTGAAAGAAACTTTTGATCATAGTCAAAATCCACTAAGTATTGGCTTATCTCCTGTCATGTTCCTTTTTAAAAGTGTTCTCAGAAGTTTTTTTTTTTCCTAAATTATTATTATTATAAAACTGACTGTGTAAAGATTTATTCTCTTCATGGCCTTCAAGGCGTTTTGTAACCCACTTTGTGTCCCGCGTGTTCTGAAATGTATTTGTATTTTTTATGGGTAAAGAGTGACTACAGCAAATGCATGCCACAGGATCAGTTTGAAATAGACTTCAGAAAAAAAAGATTGAAAGCTAGTATGAAATAAAACAATTTGGTGTACTCTTTTTTCCTCAAGACAGCCATTTGCTTTTTATCTACTATGTTATTCAAACCTCTAATGCTCTGTGACCCTAAAAGGTTCCCGACCTCCTTTTAAAAGATTCTTTTTCTAGCCTCACTTTGCAGCTTCTCTGCATCTGTCTTACTTTATACGCCTCACCTGCTGTTATGATTTCTGCCCCAGATCACTTGGAAATCAGCTGTGGGTATATACTTTAATATGTATTATTGAATGAGGATAGTATGACATTTCACTCCATGACAATAAAATTGGTGTAAGAAATGCAATGAGGAAGTCTCACCTGCCTCCCAATAGTCATTAACCAACTGCATTTTGTAAGAACAACTTAATATTTAGGTATCATAACTAAAGTAACCAGAGGAAACCTACTTAAAGACATTGGGAGGAAAACCAAAGAGGTGTTTGGGAAAAAAAGTTAAACGTACAGTATTTCAAGACATTTGTGTTCCTTCTTTTCTCCTTTGTTAAATTCTCTGGCGATTTACCCACCGTTACCATTTACTCAATCCTGTTCCTCGAGGTCTGCTGTCCTGCCTGTTTTCCATCCCTCCCTGCTGCAACACATCTGATTCAAAAGCTGGATAATGATCCTGGCCTTTTAAATCAGGTGTGTTGCAGCAGGGAGGGATGGAAAAGTGGAAAACAGGCAGCGCAGTGGACCTCGAGGAACAGGATTGAAGACCCCTGCAATACAGAATGTAGATTCTCTCGGACTACAGCATACTGCAGTCATTCCCGACCATGCCGTGAGATACCATCAAGGGCTGGAAATTTTCACTTGTTTTGTCTGATAGCTATCCTTTTATGATTACAAATGCAATGTTGTTCATCTATCTATGCCAGCAATGTATAGTGACAGGCAGAACAAGTAAATGCTCTTCAATTCAATGGCAAAAGGTACAATAAACCTGCGTGTCTACCTGTTGCCAGTCATAGCAAAATAATAGTTTTGTGTTCAACTAAATAGGTCCAGATTTCACATTGCATAAGTACAGTGAATTTGTGAGTATTTTAAGACAGGATCGTCTTATTTCAGTAATCACACCTTTTGTGACATTTGTGTTTGATGGCGTCTCACGAGATTTTTCAAATGTAAAATAGATGCCCACGCTGAATAAAGGTTGGGAAACACGGAATTAGTAGACATGTCAGAATGACTGATAACTGCTGTGTAATTCACTACATCACTTACACTTTCAGAATAAAGCATAGAATTCAGACATTCCAAAGGAGGATTCATTCTATCATCGTTTTAGTCATTGAATTAGCCTCCCTGCAAAGATAAATGAACAGTTATTTTTTCAGCCATCAGGTTTGTCATGATCGGTGTTTTCGTTTAGTTTTCTTTCAAGTAATGTCTTGCTTTCTTGTGGTTCACGTCTTGTCCTGGCTCGTTTGGCTATTTTGTCCACCCAGGTCTTTATTGTCTCGTCGGTTTGTTTGTATTTACTCCCCTGCTTTCGGTCAGTCTTGGTTGAATCATTATCGTTGACCCTTGTCCAATCTTTGTCTTGTGCTGTTGGGTGTTTTTGTTGCCCGGTGTTTCTTTGTTTACTTTGAGTTTTGATTTTGAATAGGACCTTGATGTTGTATTTAGATCTTACTCCAGTGCCCGTGCTATTGTTTTTGATCATAAATATTGTTCAGACCACCCTGCCCTCCTGACTTGCTTCACCTGCTTCCATGCATTAGTCTCCTCAACACTGCCTACATCCTGGCAGAATTGTTTTAAACTTTTATATACCAGTCGTCTGGCTCTAATTTAGATTCCTTTTTTGAGTTTGTTCTTAAACTTTGCAAGTGTTCTGCTTCATAGCCTTTTTCTTCCATACATAGTCTAATTCATGCTTTTGATGCAAATACAGTCTTGTGACACATTGGAAGTTTCTCTCCCATCAATGAAACAAACATTGTATGTAGCTATGCGTGCATGTGCCAAATATGTATTCATCATATTATTTAAGATATCATTTATAACCCATTCCAAATAATCATCGAAAGGGACAGCTGAGGTCTATACCATAATTCTGATCAGTGAGAATGTGTCATAAAATGTCTCAGGTAACGACCAATCACACTCACCTGTTTTCTCAAGTTGAGCCGTGATTGGTCGTTCCCTGAGCCCTGAGCAGTTGTAATGTCGTTTTCAGTCGGCAAAAGTGACAAAATGGCCACCCCCTGAGATGGCTAAAAACGGGTGGATGAACTTTTATTACACAAATGCAATATTTGTCAGAATGCTATGTTTCAACTAGTGGGCTTGCATAGAACATATTCTTGAAAAAAATATGTTTGGGTTGACTTCCGCTTTAACCCGATAGAATACACAATTTTTGAAGACCATGCAAAAGAAATCTATGCTCTGGTAAACGGTAAAATAAAACAAAACAATTACCCAATAAATCTGTTGATTGTAAGGGCTGTATTTCCCCAGGTGGATACTAAAGTTTAAAATGAACTTAAATTAATCATCAAAGGAGGAAAGCAGCAGAGAGCCAAAGCTTTCCCATTACTCTTATTAGCTGTTAAATTTTTCATGTGTCCTTGATTAATTCACTTTGGGGATGATAGTAATGATGTGTCCCATCAAGGGCTTTTAATTATAGACATGTTACTTTTTTTTTACATACAGTACACTGTACAATATTAGAGAAACTTGGCAGAGCAGAAACTATGTAACAAATTGAGACCTGTGGGTCTATGAGACAATTATACTTGATCAACTTTTAAGATAAAAAGTGAGACTCAAACCTTTCTTTTTTCGACTCAACTTGCTAGACACAGCAAAGAAAAAAATTATAGTGGAACAGTCCAGTGATGTACATTTCTTTTTTGGGGGCATATTTTACCCACTTTAATGTTTATCATCATCAAACAAATGTAATGATCACAAAACGATAAGCCAAGTAAACATAGAATAATTTGAAAGTGGTGATTTTATTTATTGATGGGGAAAAACATATTCAAAGCTACCTGACCCGTTGTGAAAAAATGATTGACACCATTAACAGCAACTATCAAGCGTTTTCTACAACTGGTAGTGAGTCTTTCACATCTTTGTGTAAATATTTTGACCCACTCCTCCATGCAAATTACTTTAATTTAGCAACACTGGAGGGTTTTGAAGCATGACCAACCTCTTTACGGTCAGGCCACAGCATTTTCATTGGTAGCGTGAAATTTTTACTGAATAAATATATAAATAAAATAACTAAAACTTTAAAAACTGCATTTTATATTTACCAGAGTTATTTTTGCCTGATATTTATATTTGTATCATTTATATTTATGTCGGATATATTATGTCTGATATATTTATTTAAAGGTATTACGCTTTAAATTGGGGAAAATGTTCAAAAAAAGTAATAATTTGGGAAGAGGCCAAATACTTCTTCATGATTCTGTAGCTTGGACACAACAATTTTGGGAAAAAAATGCTTCTAAAGTTGCATAAAAGTCTAGCGCGCATACTGTTGGCGACGCCATCCATAACCTACCCAAAAAAATGTATTTGAAATACAAACAAATCACAAGTCACCTAGCACCCTAGAGAGGATCATGGTTAATCTCTGAGGTTCCACTATAACATACAATATGCATGAAATAAATAAGGAATAGTTGTATGGGACAATACTGGAAGCTAACTGTAATTGAGTCACCGTGGAAATGCTTTTTGGCAACATGCATCTTGGGCAAAGTGAAAAGTCACTATTAAATACATCAAAAGGCTCCAGTCGGACATGCATTATTTAAAGTGCAGTATTAAGCAAGGGGAGCTGGGGGAGTTTACTAGGTCAAGGCCTTCCTGTCCAATATATAGACTCATATTGGGTCAAAAGCCACTAATGCAATTCATGCAGTGAAGGGCTTGGTGCCTTAGTTGAAGTCACACTCGTGCACTCAACCTGTGTTTCTGTGTACACAGCCAGGGAATGTTGTTTTGTATGCCATTTTAGGTGTATTTCATATGGTAGTGGATCGTGGGGTGGAGTGGGGTGGGGTGTGGTGCGGTAGGGGGGTCATAAATATATTATCACTGAGATGGCAAACACTGAAGGCTCTACTGAATCCACCTAACGTGACCGAGTGGGAGAAAGTGCAAGGACCAGGAGAGTTTGGAGGAAAAGATATCTAAGTGAGGGTAATGGAGCGTGGTAAAATTGTCTCTTATTGTGCATTTTAATATATTTTCAGATTTGGATGGACGCACACACTTGCCCTTCTCCTTCCAAGGGTGATGATGACGAACATGCACATACAGTACATTCATCTGCACGTGCGGTTGTGGACAGCACTGATTCCTTCATCTCTTTTTTTAAATGGAGCTCACAGTACACACAAGCAAACACACTCGCACAAAAGCTGAGTGTCTTTCCTTCCACATCATAGCCAACATTCTCTATTGACACATTTGAATATTTCATAAGTTTTCTATTTTCAGATACCCTTTAGAGGGGTTTGCATTCAAGAGCACGCACACAAAAACACACAGATGTGTGCACACCACTGCATGCACGGTCCCAAGTAACTGCGTAGGACAGACTCACACAGATTAACATGCACACTGCAGAGCTAGCATCAAGCATGAAAAAAAGTTAACTCTGCTGCGTTGCTCCCCTAATCTGCTCAGCAGTCAGAGTGTTGGAGTGGATTTCGGATTTGGGCTTCTTCTATATATGTGAACTGGGTGTGTGTATATAAATATATATATATATATATATATATATATATATATATATATATATATATATACAATTGGAATTCTTTTTTTAATTCATTAAAAAAGACAACAATACATCCCTTGAGCACAATACAAGAAACAGTACTGTATACTTTAAGATGATGATTTCAATTTGTTTGCACATCTATACAAGCTTTGACAAACAACCCAGACAGTCTACTTGAAACACCACAAAGTAGGATACCACAATCCGACTTCTTAAGTCTAGTACCTAGTAAATGTTCAACCTTTGGAAATGAATTGGTGTACATCATTGTTAACTGTCTTTCCATAATGCATTTTAAAGCTGGATATTTGAAAAATATGTTTTTTTATTATGCATCATTAAACAGCAAATATTATTTTTACATATTTACTAATTAGCTGGGAAAACGCTTCCTACTGCCACATAGCAAGTGGTATATTTTGAATTCAAATTTAGTGAAAAAGGATGCCCTTGCCCAATAAGGATCCTACAAATCTAACAGAGCAATTATTCCTAGTCATTAATGATTATGATTTCAGTAAATGTATATGTATTTGGAGCCAGTCAACATTTATTTAAAACATTTTAAAAGCAGTTAGCAGTTAGAATAGAAAATGATTAAAAATGGTGGTGGTGAAAGAGAATTTTTATGCAGCAAGACGATATGAAGGCATTCATGACATTGCATGTACTACAATATCCAGTCAAGTGGGAAAAATAACACATACTGTAAGTAAAGAAGCATGTCAAATCCTGAATGGCAAATATTATTTAGATTTGACAGAAATGATTGTCATTTCTCTTTCAATTTGTCCATAATGGAAAGTATTGATTCTTATGGTATGATCCATTTATTCTACCAATAGAGTAATGGCTCTTGAAGGTCATACATTATGAACTCGGAAAAACATGCATACTGATATATTTGCCAACAAAATCTTTTAACGGTAATAAAACAGCACTTAGACAATGCTAAATCCTTCTGCTTTCCTTATTTCTTGAAAAGTCTGATGGTGACGGCAAGACGTCCAATAGGGCAATATAATACAAACGATAAATATTGTTCAAAACTGATAGCATCTATAGCACATTAGTAAAGGTAAACATGATCCTCTTGGCAAATGAGATGCTGTTCAATGCTTATTTTACGATGAGACTAGTGGATGCACTTCTACATTGGACAACTTCAACCTATCTTTCTAAATGCAATAATATAAAATGTCTGTCCTACCGGGGCCTTGAGTTCTACATGTATGTTCCTGTGCATGATAGCATGTGTTTGTAAACAGCTCATGTGTCTATCTGTATGTATACCTATACACTGTAAATGCATGCCAGTGTGTGTGCGTGTAGGTGTGTGCGCCTCTTTGTACTGTGAGCAGCAGGCCAGCTGACACCTCGGCGAGGATGGATTAGCATATCAAACTATTGGAACGACTCTGCATGTCTCCCGACAGTTACTTCACTCCCATGGGGTGGACTGGAGCAAAGACACGGGTATGATATCCATGACTGAAGGCGTTGGCGTTTTTATCGACTAAATGAAGGACACCACCTACTCATTTTGGAGACATGAAGCAAGACGGGAATCATGCAACATTTGGACTATTGCAGGCTACATCAAAGCATACCTATGTGCAGGTTGAATTTGGGATGCGAGGTTAGCTCGCCCCATCATTCCAGAACATTTTGAGTAAAAATAAAATGCTGTTTTGAAAATGTTATTCCCAGGCATAAAGTGAGACCATTTTTTTTAGCCACAGCTCTCCTGTGTATACTGCTCTCAGTCACCCATTCACATAAATGATAGTATGAATGAAAATAATGTATTTACCGGTGCTTACTCAAAACTACTCATTCAATCTTCACATCGCTGTGTCACTTTTGCACGCCAAAAGAACAACTTCTCATTTATTTGACTCAAGTTGCAAATGCACATCCATGCAAATAATTACGTCAAATTCTCTGCTCTTTCCAACACTATCAATTGTTTATGTCATGTTGATCAAAATATATAATAATTGGTCTCTGTTGAATGGTCTCACACCCTCAATTTTTTAGCGTTTGTTCATTGTATGGCTCCATGCAAAATGGGTGAACAAATTGTCATCATAATATGGCAAGCATATTTATAAACATTTAGACTTTACTTTTTTCTATTTCTAACAAAGGGAAACGTGTGAAGCATTAGATCAGGGGTGCCCAAATTTGGTCCTCGAGATGCCCTATGCAGCCTGTTTTATATGTCTCCCTCCTCCAACATATCTGATTCAAATGATCAGGATAGTTATCAGGCTTCTGCAAAGCTTGTTGATGAGCTGATCATTTGAATCAGGTGTGTTGGAGGAGGTAGACATCTAAAACAGGCTGGATAGTTCATGCAAATTTGGATAGGTGTTCTCGGGGACAGGACTTGGGCACCCCTGCATTAGATCAACCAATGATTGATCAGTTGTCTGAAATAGCTCAGCGCAGTGAATAACACTTTTGTGTGTGTGTGTGGGGGGGGGGGGGGATGTATTATATAGGGGCTTGATAAAAAAATGAAACATTTAATATTTTTTTACCTAGGCAGTACCAATCTAGGGTTTGTAGAAAAAAATAAAATAAAATAAAATAAAAAAAATAGAATCACTGAGTCATAGAACAATTCATAAACAGTGTAAGCCAAGATGCTTCACATTCTATAACTAAAAGAAAATTTAATAGCAGTTCCAAACATAGTTAGAGCGATTTAAAAGCAAAGTAAAGGAATAGAAAATAGCTTACTAAAATTACTAATAGAACATACTGTGCAAGAATAAGATTTTCAAAAACATGCATATACATACCTTAATTATTGGTCTGGGAAAATAGCATAGTTTATAAACTGGATTTTTACACTTTATTGGTGTGTTTTGAATCTTTATTCATTCGTGTTATTCACTCTGACGATAAAGAATGCCAGCAAATCGGAGGACTGTATTATACACTATAGTTGTTGTTATATTGTTGAGGGGGCGGGGAGTGATATTATACACGGGGCGTTTTATTCACTGGATTTTATGGTAATTCTTATGATGTAGATGACAATTTGTGGTCCAAAGGAAGAAGGAAGACTGCACTGTAATTCCTACAGTGTTGCATGTGCAAGGACAGTATTCCCTAAGATTGTCCCATGTTCACACTTAACTGTTTTTTTTAGTTTTTTTCTGTGCTAGGGATTGCTGTCCTTTCCCTTCTCTATCACAATGAGATGGTTTGTTAACAAACTATAGTGCAAACAGTAAAAGTAATATGTGAATCTTCCCCAGTCTCTTGCAATCAATCTTCCACTTACACGATGATGTAACTTTCAATTTAAAATACAGATTTTTTTTTATCAAAAAATACGCGGCAGTTGACATCAGAACATTCCTTCAGAGTACACTGTTATATTGACGACATGATGACATCTGTACACATTGACACTGACTTATATTTATTTTTAAGAGATGTAGCCTACTACGGATTTTGAGAAAGAAAAAGGCTTTTGCAAGAGAACCTCTATTTTTATGAATTGTTTTGGGAAATGCACTTAATGTTTTGCACATTTCAATTCTGATCCAAGAAATGTACCAAAGCAACTGAGAAAAACTGTAATGAAGTCATGTATTAATAATCACAACAATGGTCTTACTATCTCCCGTAGAGGTGTCCTGCGAATCCAAAATGCCTGATTCCTGGAGCGATCTGATACAGGAATCCACCAACTCCAGGCCTGTTGTCAGCTCCTCCTCTATGTCCTTCTGTCCATCTGCATGTACAGGCAACAATACCAGATGAAAAACATTACAGGGTACTGCTTTCTGTGACACCTCAAGGCTGTCCATCTGTGTGTACAATGTTATACTATAGGGGAGTGCTTGATAAAAAAATAAGATAAAATAAAAATAAAAAATCTAGACTGAATGGTCACAAGTATATATGGTCAGCTTTGTGGAAACAGTTCAGGGAAGGCCCTTTATTTACTTTTCAAGCATGACTGCCACAGTGCACAAGACAAACCTCAAAAATGCATCATCAATGGGTGGAGGTAAGTTAGTCTGCAAGGACTTGGTTCGTATACTATATGGATGTAGAATTAAGCCGTGCTACGAGTGGAATTAACTAATGTGCGGAACGTCAATGTAGACCATTTCTGTATCTATTTCTCAAATACTGTTGCGTTTGAGTGCAACACACTCAGTCCATTTCTCTCTGATGCATGTCCATAGAAGCCTATTTGCATGTGTTTGTATCTCGACCTATGTAGCATGGACAAAGTGTAAGTTGAATGTCAGTACTTAGTTTTCTTTTGTGTCCGAAGGTCTGACCTCATAAATAATGCTCTTGGATAGTTAAAAAAAATCCCAAAGGCAAAATTCAAATCCTTGTTGATAGATTTCCTACAAGAGTGGAAGCTGAGAACAATGCCAGTCAGTGTGGGTTAATGACCAGGTACCTAAATATTTCTGTCCATGAAATGTATTTTTCCTTGTGGTTCTTCAGCCTGTTGAACTAGTCTCTTTTCGTCCAGTCAAAGTCACAAAACGTACTTACTAAATAGCATTATTGTGAATGAAAGTCGAAATATTGCCTTAAAAGCCTAATGAATACAAAATGGGTTTACTAATGGTTTGAACATTTTAAAAAAAGGGTGCAAGCTTGATTGCTCACGCAAACAGATGTGGAAGCTCAGCAAAATAGGCATATGAAGGATTGCATCTGCCAAATGTGCAACACATTTCATTTTTTTGTTGTCGAGGAGAATGCACAAATAAATGTACTCAGCATGGGCAATGTGATTTAGCATGCATGAGACAAATTGCGGAGGCTCATTTAACGTCTTTAAATACCGCATCTGAAAGGCAGGTGTAAATGGCATCGCCATGCATGACTACGACGAGGAGACGAAGGCAAAATGAGATTTGATGGGGGAGAATGTATCTTACGAAAGATTGAAAGAGTGACTGATTTCACCAATGTCAAAACTGCATTTCCTTGCACCTAGGTCATTTTAGTGCACTGTGACAATCGTCATTTATTTTAAGGGTGTGTTGTCCCAAGTTTTAAATGCGGCGTCAAGCCCTTTTCCACACTGAACTCGCTCAGTGAACTCGCTCAGTGTGAAAGTGTCGTGCGGCAGAGCGGCAAGATGACGGCGCCTCGGTTGCCAATGTGCCAATATTTGGAAGTGCTGATGTAGCAGCCTAACAGAAGTAAGTACGAAGACTTTTGCTACTGGTTTAGAAGAGAAAAAGACCACACCTCGACAAGATATACCTAGCATTGTTGCAAAACAAAGCCATACGTATGCTCACTTTAAGAATGAGGAAGGGACAAGCAGCGAAAAAGAAACTGGGTGCTTCCTTTACTAATGGCACAGCGGGAACTTGGGGGGCCCTATTTTTGTAGAGGTACCCATGCGGGCCCAGCCGGACAACATGGGTCCCCCTTCTCATGGCCTCACCATCTGTGAGAGGGGCCGGAGACGTCGGGTGCAGTGTAAGCTTGGCGGTGGCCGGATGCAGGGACCTTGGCGGTCTGATCCCCGGCTACTGAAGCTGGCTCTGGGGATGTGGAATGTCACTTCTCTGGCAGGGAAAGAACCCGAGCTGGTGTGCGAGGTCAAGAAGACATAGACATAGTTGGGCTTGCTTCAACACATAGCTTGGGCTCTGCTACCAGTCCTCTTGAGAGGGGTTGGACTCTCTTCCTCCACTCTGGAGTTGCCCATGGTGAGAGATGCAGAGCAGGTGTAGGCATACTTATTGCCTCTGGGTGGGGGAACGGGCCCTGTCAGTACCCAGTCAGCAGTAGTTCAACTCCCACCTCCGGTAGAACTTCACCCACGTTCCAGAGACTCAAGAGTCGAGCAGTGGCTCGTCCGCACTGAGAGGAGCCAGGTGAGGTGGCTCGGGCATCTGGTTAGGATGCCTCCTGGACGCCTCCCTGGTGAGGTGTTCCGCAAGGTGGGATCTTGCAGTTTAGCTGTATGAGCGCAATTTGCGCGCATCAATGTCAGGCGCGGACTCCAGCGAGTCTTTCGTTTTCTGCATTATGAAGCATGGCGTACACTCCAACCACCCTGATTTTAATGCAAATGAGAGATGCCGCTACGATTGGCTGGGAGTCCTCTACGTTCCATCCTACAACGGCGCAAACGCCCAATTCTACATGTGTAAAATCTAAGAAAATACGGAAAGAAAAAAAACCCATATGCAAAGTTCAACTGTGCTTTGCGCTAAACTTGTTATACTGCTCATGCAAATAGGGCCCAGAGATTTTCATTGCTGAGGTACAAGTCCGCCAAGACCACTTCAAGGTGTATTTCAGGCTGAACAGGGAGCAGTGTCTTAAACACGTCACCGTATGTCTCAAATCTCAATAACCTGAGAAACCACATTTATTCACGCTTCCTCCGTTATCCTCATACCATTAACTGTATATATGCCTGCCAAAATAGCACTAAATCATTCTGCCAGTTGACATCATGGTGACGCCGCTCTCCTATACATCTTTTAATTGCTCACTTGCTGCTGTGGCAGAAATCCTCTTGCTGTACTGTGCTATTCCGCGCCACCCAGCAGCGCTCCATTTGAGGGTCCCCACCCCTCACCACATACACAGCGAATGGGTTTGCCGACTGCATGCTGTGCCCTACTAAGTGCAGTGTGAAAAGGGCTTTACACATGATCGGCGCTTGTGATGAGATACATCAAACAAAACATGACTTTTATACGTTTGCTGGCTTTACCAAAATCATCAGAGCGATTAAGACTTATTTTCTGTATCTCAGTCATATTGTTTTGTTGTCTTCTAATCATACTTCCAATTCCATCACTTCAAACTTCATTTGCATCTGCATTGCAAATGTGATTTTAGCCTCTGATTTCAGCCTCGCAACAGCATTTTTATTTTATTCCTATAACACTTCATGAAAAGATTGATTACTTTTTGTGTTTAATCACAATAATATATTCGTAAACCTCTGTTTCAGCACTCCCGCGATCCTAGTGAGGATAAACGGTTCAGATAATGGATGGATCGGTGTTCGATTAATAAATAGAATAATGGATAGAATAATCGAATTGAAAAATAATCAATAGTGACAGCCCTAAATCAGGGCTACCTAAAATGCACTGTGTCCACTATTTTTACACCTGAGCCAACAGGACACACAATTCGTTAGATAGTGAACACACAAGTTAGCGCCCGCAGGTCTGAAGAGTGGAGCTTGAGTCATGGGGGAAATATAATTAATGACCCTGCAAAAAATCTTGTGGCATTGATTTCTACTGGTTAGCCTTGCCTTAGCAGCCAAGAGGACAAATCCATCCAAACGAGTCCTAGGAGCAACATTAGTCTCTTGTTGAGAGAAAGGGAGACAAATGGTAATAGAAAAGGTTTTAGTGAGTGGATTACAGAGGACAGTTTTATTGACTTCAGTTGATGCTATCCCGCAGATGACACTGGGTGAAACCAATTCCAGTGTTGCCTTTGCATGGGGGTTTTATAACTACAAAGTATTTTAATAATATTTTAGTGTTAGCATCACCCCACCCCAAATTCATTTAATTTTTGAAACATTTTATTCAGAGAGGATGGGTTCTTAATGGTAAACGGAGTTATGACAAGATCAAAAGGAATTGGGGTGAGAAAGTCTTTCTTCTTCACCAAACTAATTTAATCAAACATTTCAGAAGGCTGTGCTGGCATTCGTACAGCAGAGGTCTAAGCAGTCACTTTAAAAGACTTAAGATTGAAATGTTTTTGAACGAATTTATGAGTTTCCTTGAGGTCCGAATCTTTACACAGACATCACTTACATGTCAAAGCTCAATAGAAACAGATTGATGTGCCAAGCATAATCTGTTTGAAAGACAAATTGATTAGAAAGCATATGCTTGCGCGGTTTTTACTCAACCTTCCGTCAGAAATGCAGGACTACTTGAGAGAAGAATTTATGTTCTTTCTGTGCCTGCACACGCAGAGCTCACAAGACCTTTTCTACAGCAGCCATCACGTTTCTTGTACAGAATTGAATCTGAACAATGGGGAAAGCATGATTCAATATGCACAGTCAGCACAAAGCCGTGGCAGAATCCAAACAATGGCGCACTAGATTAAATTTATGATGAGATTTTAGTAGAAGGATTTACTACCTTGGTTGTTCCACCGAAATTTCTCCTCTGCTGAACTGCAAGAGAAAAACGACAGAAAGCAAACAAGGTTAGAACCATTGGCATAAGAAAAGAGAATGCACACTTACAATTTATTGTGTTTTTATTGTCTCTGCTGGACCCCTTTACAACACACTCTATCAATAAAGTCACCAGCATCATATTGTATAAAATAGCCTACATCTATTAGTTGTAGGAGTTATGGTTTCAAATTGAGCTGAAAAATGACCAATAATCTCCAGTCCACTGCTGTCAAGACAACAAAGGTTGTTCTCACGTGTTTTGTTTTAAAAACGACGCGCATCATTTGTTTCTTCGTCCAAGCTACTTGCTTGCTGGTAATGAGGATGGCCATTTTGATTGAGGGTTGGACTGTACCATTCACATCATAACATCTCTGAAAGTATTTTAGTGAGTACCTAACAACCCAGGACATTTTCCACTGTCACAATTCTTCAATCAACTCTATTACAAGTACAGCTCTATGTTCCGTATTTTGGAAACAAGTCAATATTTGCATGGCCCTGTAGTAAAACATAATGATATCAAGGACCACAGGCACAAAGCTATGTTGCTAATTAGCTTTCAATAGTTATGGTCAAGTACAGATCGGTCAGCATGGCATCACTTTAACATGAAAACCACAAGCAATGTGCAGTCCTCTGTTCTGGGTGAATTCAAACGGATTGCTTGATCGAGTTTGAACCACCTTGTAGTGTTACTGTCTAACGTCTTGAGACAGCAGGCTTTATTTCTGATGTTTTAACACTGCGTCTGCAACACTGTGTGTAATGAAAGTGACTTCAACTGAGTAGTATTTGTTTATGTTTTGTCAGTTCCTGGTCAACATTACTGCGTCCCTTCTTAATTTTAGGCAGACACTTTGCTGCAAGCTGTGTGCCCTGTGTCTCCCGCTTCTTGTTGGTCTGTTATCTCGGAATAAATGTAAGAACAATGTTTTGTTGTGTCTTCCTAGTTTAAAAATGAAAATGAAATGAAAAAAAAAAAAGTCACACATTGTTTGAGGAACGTACCAACAACCATCAGGTTAGGAAATGGCCACTCTACCACATGAGCCATGTCACACCTACTGTGAGTTGGTAAATTACTGGTACCTCCAAATGGAGAACCCCCAAAAATGGAGAACCCCCACTCAAATTGAACCCCCCCCCAATCCCACACCACCACCACCACTAAATCCTGACGTACAAGATACAAATATTCCGCCTGACATCAGTGATTTACAAAAGTCACATTAAGAGCGCAATGGTTCAGGTGGTAGGGTAGCCGTCTTCCAACCTGCAGTTTGTTGGTACAGTCATCAAACCTTGTGTGACTTTTTTTTTTTTATTAAACTAATACAATCCAAGTTAAATTTACTCAAAACTCTCCTTGTAAAATTTACTTGGAATTTCTGAGTGAAAAAAACTTTATTAGTTTTTTCAAAGTAAATAACACTCTAAATGTTTTTCTGTGTAACATTTACATTGGACTTGGACCAAATATAGTCTTTTTAGAGTAAAATGTACTCTACGAAATGTACTGTTTAGGCCATAAGTTAATTTTGGAAGACGTTTTTAATATGCGTGTAGATTTTATTGTATCGGCTACACCAGAGCTGGGCATTCCGTGCATGTGACAGACCGGTCCGTCTTTCTGCCTATGACGGACGCCCGTTTTGCTGGTATAGACTCCAGCTCACCATCAACCCTATTGAGGAGAAGCTGTACAGAAAATGAATGGTTGGATAAATAGGGTCCATCTTCAGCATATTCACACCATTCTGAAACACCTTATTGACCGTTTGGCCCACAAACAGACTTCAACTGCTATGTGCCACTATAATTACTGGGTTGAGGGAAAACTAATCGACACTGTGATCAACACTGCAGCAGCATTGCATACACCACCAATGATATATTGCTATGTGTATGTGTGCGCGCAGGGTTAAGCATCAACCCAATGTAATTGTATTTATTGTGCAATCCGCCTCCCTTATATTGTAGTTGCACAATGGACTGTTTATTACAAGGATTTGGGTGCAGGATGATGCTTTTCTGGTGTCAATTGTATATAGTGTTTTGTCAATTTATTGGCTTTATTTATTTTTATTTTTATTATATTTTATATATTATTTATGTCTATATTTATTAATACATGTACCACAGCATTTTATTGTTTTTGTTTTATTGTATTGTAAAGTGCTTTGTTACAGCCCTAGCTGTTATGAAATGCGCTATATAAATAAAATTGTATTGTATTGTATTGTATTGTATTGCCACTAAAAAAATTAACTTGAACTAGATGTTAGGAGAACTGGTCAAGAATCAAGCTGTGATTCGGGAAGATGAGGTTCTGGATGTTTCATCTAAATCATACTTATTATAACAACCAGTTTTGATACTGTGAGTGAGTTTACAAGCGACGTGGGCATTAAAAGCAGCATGAAGCCATGCATGTAATTGTTGTTCTCTAATAAACATGAAAAATAAGTTGTGAGCTGGCCATTAACTTACAACTTAAAGGTTACCAAATACTTCACAATTAGTTGGATTAGTATGGCGGTATTCCAAGTTAATAATGAGGGTCATAAAAAACAAAGTTATAGTCTCTGGTAATTTTACTGCTTTGTTATTTCGCACCAAGAAGTCCTGCAATTGAGATATCAACAAAAGAGAATGTTCTGCTGAAAAGCCAGAGGTGCCAGAATGTGACCAAACATTGAAATTTACAGTAGGCCTACGTATCACCCACTTTTGGACCATGATATTCTGAAAAAAAACAAAAAAAAAAACATCATACCTACGATAAATTAGGTAAAAGGTATTATTTTAGCAACTGTCTATCACTACTAGCTTTAAAATAACTTTAAATGTGGGTGTTTATTGCTACTTGGGAATATTACAGTAAAAAAATGGGGGACAGGAAGATATCACTGCCCTCTTGTCAGATCTGAGTTTCTGTATGAAAGAGCTTTGAGGGAAAATAACGAACATTGAGAAAAAGGGATGCTGGAGACGGCGAGATGGACGGAGAGGGAGCATAAAACACAAAGAGAGAAACCGCCAGAAAATGAGAATTTGTAGCAAAACAAAGCAAACCCTGCTAAATCCAATGAGGCTTAAAAGAGCGAATGCCAGATATAGCAATGAAAATCCTGTTATTTTACCCACCCAATATACACATGCTGAACTCAGTCTGTACTGTAGTGTATAATCCATCTATTACTGTGCCTGCATAGTATCTCTTATCAGTGCTGAGCACAATGGGCAGCCTTGATGTCAACACAGCGGTGAGATTATAGGGCCACCGACTGAGCAAAAAGCACACAAACAAGGAAGAAACGATCCAGATAGATCTTATGAACTATCAGCAATAATGCTGCCATTGACAATGTCACTGCTCGGATTTGGATTTAAAGCCAAAGTCCCATTGTGGTTCATTTACTCTGAACTGCTTTTTAGATACAAAGGAACCCAAAATGAAAGGCTTTAGCATTGTAATGTTGCACAAATAATAATTTGAGCGGGCAATGCAGGACTCTGCAATCGAACTGATTTGTAAGGAAAACAATGTAGCGATTAAGCCATAGTTTTAAAACAGAGCCAGACTGACATAGAATGAGACATGTCATTCCAGTATGCACCAACACAGAGAAACTTCACTGTTGGAGTAATTGCTGAGTCACCACACTCTTATCTTGATCCTCTGTCTACAGCCAACAAAAGCTGCAAACTGACCATAACGTTCTCATAATGTACTCAGCCTATGCAATCGTGGTGACAGTGGTAATATCTCTCACTCGACAACTCTCCTGCTTCCACTTTAGATGCAATAAGATGGGGTGAACTGTGAAAATTCTGTCATATCCCATTTCCACTTCATGGCCCTCAAGTACATCATGTTCACTCTGGCGAGCTGGGGAATGCCGGCCTGTCACGGGATATGAAGAACAAAACTCAACTAAGTGCAGAGAGTCTGAGTGGTAACAACCCTATCCATGATAGGAACGTCAGCAGTAGTCACAACGCTGACGTGTAGGATAATTAAACCAGGCAGTATCCATAATGCCACTACATGTGGTGCTCATCTTCAGCATCTTAAGTACATCTCTGATCACCCTCTGAGAAGGACAGCAGCTGCAAACGTTTGTCACTTACGGTTCTAGAGTGAATGCTTAAAAGTCGTATTGAATGTCTGAAGGGGGTCATTTGAATCTAGAACCGGCAGCTAAAGGAGCTTTTAAGGTGACACTCTATTCAGTGATAGATTGAGAATCGAGCAAGTGAATTGCAATACAGATTGATTGCACGATCGGATAGATCTGATTGCTTCCGAGGTATGTTTAATGCTGCAAGACGGGAAATGCTAAGGAGAAGCTTGATTTTTAACACGTGGATAAAATAATGCAGCAAGAAGGGAACGCATTACAATGTAGAAATCCGGTGGGTAAAACAGGTGTTTTCGGACACAAGCATCTAATGGACTACTACTACAGAAAAGGGACAAACTATTAATACAAAACGCCTTTGGAGGGTGTTAATTCGACCTTAAATGAGAAATGTGTATTCTTGAAACCATTTTGTAGACATTTACCATACCCAGTCAATGTCAAATAGTTGTTGAATGAAGTTAGGTCCACGTCTCTCAAGCACTTTGCTTTGTGCCTGTAGCCTCACAGGGGATCCTCAGTTTTACTTCTCATGGACAAGAGCCACATTCATTATTGAGAATGACTTGTTGCGACATATGACATTTGCGTTGGGTAATAATAAGTCGTCACACAGCACTTAACCCCCTTCCATTGAGGAAGCCAGCCACAGGAATAAAGGTAAGGAAGTAATTACTTTTTTTCCTGTTCCTTTTTTTGCATGTTTTGCATGTGATTGTTTCATATTTCAGACCTAGAAGTGGTTTTAATCCGCCCACATCGTCAGAACAAATGTTCTGGGAGCGCATGAAACTGTGACTGGGAGCGAGAGAAGCAGAAATCCCCTTTGACCTACAAAATTGGTCGGTGGGAGGCGACCATTTTGACTTGAAGCCAGAAGTTAAATCGATGCAAGGAGGACATGTTGGTTTTCTGTATGAAAATAACAGAACCACCCTGTGAATGGCCTAGAGGCATTTACTGATGACCAGAATATATGGGATTTGGAGACTTCTATTACACCTGTCTGTAAAATATATTGTTACGTTCTGTTCAAATGTTCATCCTAAATCATTATCAAATGGGGTAATCTTGAAGTCACTCCACATTTGTGCCATTCTCTATGTCCTTGATCTAGCATTGTTATTATCCTGAAGTGACTTTCTCAGGCTTTGTATAGCGAAAAGAGAATTATGCTTTGGGGTTACAAGTTACAACATCTTCTTTGGCATGTGCTTGAGAGTCTCACACATGTTTTAATGTGGAGAGTTTTCTTTTAAAATGCACATATTACATAAAGACATAGCATTAAACATCAGGCAATTTTCCCTTTCATTGAAGCTGTGCCAATCAACTCTTTCAATGCTAGACTTTATGCCAGGGGTTTCCAACTCCGGTCGTCAAGGGCCCCGATCCAGCATGTTTTAGATGTTTCCTATTTCCAACACACTTGATTCAAATGATCAGCTCATCAGCAAGCTCTGAGAAGCCTGATAACAATCCTGATAATTTGAATCAGGTGTGTTGGAGGAGGGAGACATTTGAAAGTTGGACACCCGTGCTATAAGCTCATGGCACGTCTTTGCACTTGTTGCACACACACATTTGCACCACACACCCACTATACACACACATACTCTAAAGCCAGGGCTGTGAGCCAGGTGCCTCATCCGTATTGATTGGGCCCAGCCAAGCTGCCCAAAAACATGGCAGACATCCAGAGCTAAATTAAAGAAAACATAATTGAAGAGCCAAAATGACCACCTGTCACAAAGCTTGCTGCAGCTGACGGACAGGTGTGCCCAGCTTTGGATTTACCATAATAGTATTAACATAATTAAATACATTATTATTTTCCAGTTTTTTTCGAGTGGTGCATGGTTTCCTATCCACTCTCATATATGTGTAACTGAGTTGGCATCCAATGAATGATATCATTGCCAAATAGATAGCCTCAAGATCTTTAGTGAGGTAGCTGGAGATGGTTAAAATAAATTAATGTATATAGTCAAGTGGCATACAAGCAAATAGTTAAGCCCCAAATTATATGATGGCCAAATTTGAAGTTAATGTGGATTCTTTGTTGGACATGTATCTTCGGGCTGGAAATCTCACACGAACATATCAAAAGATTATATGCAGTTGTATAAGAGAATTGTATAAAAACTATAATCCATTTTTCAATTATTCATTACCCATATTATCAGACAATTCTGAGCAAAGAAAAAGATCATCGCAACTTCTAGCATAATCTAGAGCAGGGATACTCAGTTATTAAAGTATAGGAGTGGTAGGCAGGCCCTAATTGAAAAATGTTTTGATTCTGTCAGCAGTTGCCTTCATCCCAACAATACACAGACAGCCTATAGAAATTTTCCCAAAGTCAACCCAAACATATTTTTTTCTACTATATGTTCTATGCAGGCCCACTTGTTGAAATATTAGTTGAAGCATTCTGATTAATTTTGTGTTTGTGGAATATTAAGTTAAGCAGCAAAATTCACCCATTTTTAGCCATCTCAGGGGGCGGCCATTTCGTCACTTTTGTCGACTGAAAATGACATCACAGATGCTCAGGGGTCGGATAACGACCAATCATGGCTCAGCTTCAGAAAACAGGTGGGCTCTGATTGATTGTTACCTGAGCCCTGAGCAACTGTGATGTCATTTTTAATCGACAGTTGTGACAAAATGGCTGCCCCCTCCCAGAGATGGCTAAAAACAGGTGTTTTAACTCTTATTGCGTAATGTGCTCATCTCTATAATGTAGTTATTTATTTCTTTTGTGTACATTTATATAGAGTATTTGTTATTCAAGGAGACATGTGGCTTGTGCATGGTCAGTGGCTAGGGGGGCTATAGTGTGTGTGTGTGCGTGAGTGCGCATGTGTGTACAGGCTTCTAAATTTCGTTCAGCTGTGCGCCTCAATGACGAAATGAGTAGTGACACCCAAGTGCCTTGTTATTACCATTAGCTATTACTTGTTGCACCAGCATGATGGGTCCTAACTGCTGTTTGTGCTTA
>NC_141226.1:5752500-5917500 GCF_054856515.1 Filicampus tigris
TTGATGGTTTTGGCAAATATTAGCCTCTCAAACCCCACAAATAAACAGAAACACTGAGTTTGAAAAACTGTGCATTATTTTTATGTTGCACTATTAACAACAGTTAACTCCTTTTTACACTTGTGTGATTGCTAAGAATTTGAAGTTACTTCAGATATTGTCTGTACGGTTAGTTAAAGTTATGCCTCGAGTTGCCCTGGCTCATTAAAGGTTGGGAAACCAACTCTACACTGCAACAAACTGTGACCCCAACAATAAATTTAAAGTATATGTAAATTAATAATTCGGCAATGCTAAACATAGGAATATAATTCACTATGCAAGATGAGCTAGTTACAGCTTCAGCATATTTCAACCATAAGAAGAGGCAAGAAAATTTGAATCCTACGGGAAAAAAAACACGTTTGTAATACATTAGCAAGATGGCAACCAATGATGATAATTTGTGCTACTGGCTGACAACGATGCTGCTTCAAGTCTTTCACAGCCTGCACATTGCTGCTGTTATTTTTCAAACAGAACTCTCTGTGAACATATTGTGGAGCTAAATGTGTGGAGCGGCCAAACTCAGTCATTGATCAGTCCCTGCAAAGAGCATTTTCACGCTTTTTCTTCTTCACTTCACTTTGTTCACTTCTCAAGGTGACATGAGAATTACAATGCTGATGAGAAGCAATTAGTCCGAGACGGAGGGCATTCCTTCTCACTTAACTGAATCAAAGTGAGAATTGGGTGTCATTCTGCATGTGCGTGATTGAAAGAGACTCAGCCAAAGGATTTTTAACCACCTTACATTGTGTTGCCAGGAAGGCTGAGTACTTGACCATTATTATGTCAGAAAGAGATGTAATGTGTGGAATATTCACTGTGGAATCAAAGTGAAGATAAAGTCCGGGTCCAAAGCACATGATAAAACAGACAATTCATCATGCACAGTTTGCCTAACCTCATCAAATCAAGAAAGTCTTGACTGGACACAATGGAATGAAAGCTGCAATGAGGGTGATTAACTTACGTTGCCTGTAAGCCGAACGGCGAGGTAAAAACTGCTATGTTGTTCTTTGTTGCTCCAGTAATGGACTTTATAGATTATGTTCTTATGCCCGATTAGGATCATTGCTAGTGTTCACACTCATCTTCTTGCCACACATTATTTTTTTGATTAATTGTGGTCACATTATGCGAACAGCAATAGCAATAGGCCATTTGTGTTCTGAGGATTGTTTTGATTCAGTCAGCCGGTTTTGTCACCCTTGACCAACAAAAACATTAGACACACACTTCACCCACTGCAAATCATTTCTAAAATGGTAGTTGCACAACGTTTGCACATCCAGAAAAATAACATACCCCTGGACATGAACACAGACTACGACTGACAGTCAGTCCTGCAAATATAAACACAGTTGAAGTCATGTAGACAGACGGATGTGCTAACTTCACTAGCGTGTCTAACAAATTGGCTACAGTGTGTCTGCTACTGAGCCGAAAAATGCTGTACAACTAAGAAGACATCATGTTACAGGACCACAATCAACAGTGCCTCTGCTGGATGGAGCCAAGTAGTGCATATTGCATTATGCCTCGTTTGCATACCATTATGACTAATACACAACAGGGGCGGAGCCAGAATGTGTGCAAATATAAACACAGTTGAAGTCATGTAGACAGACGGATGTGCTAACTTCACTAGCGTGTCTAACAAATTGGCTACAGTGTGTCTGCTACTGAGCCGAAAAATGCTGTACAACTAAGAAGACATCATGTTACAGGACCACAATCAACAGTGCCTCTGCTGGATGGAGCCAAGTAGTGCATATTGCATTATGCCTCGTTTGCATACCATTATGACTAATACACAACAGGGGCGGAGCCAGAATGTGGCTGATGGGTGGGCCTGGAAAAATCAGGGTGGGCCTGAACATTCCTCTCATTGAGCACAATTCTCCTGTTCCGACACATCGAATTTCAAATAAAATGACAAATTGAATAATATGAAGTGCAGATCTTCCTTAGACAACCACAATTATGCCATTCTTAATATTCAATCAAATAAAAAGCATCAAAACACAAATCCCAAAACAATTTAATAATAATTTACTAAAAATTAAAAAGTATATACTTTTTCATGAATCTCACTGGGTAGGGAGTCTTATCAATCTGGGTGGGTCAATCTGGGTGGGTGGGCCACCCATAGCTGCGCCCCTGATACACAATCAGTTCCCAACAGTCAATGAATTGACTATGGTAAGAAGTTAGTTTTCCCATCACGTCATGTTTTATACATTGATGTTTCTTGTGCTGTTAATTTATTTTAACCTTGATTTGACTGTTTGATTGCATGGCCCTTGAGTACCGCAAGAGGCTCCTTTAAATAGAATATGTTTTTATTATTTAGATTAAGGTGAGCACACTTGGCAAGTCTTGTGAAAATTGAATTTGGACAATTTTAGATTTATTATAAATGTATTTATTTATGTATTTATTTAAAATCATACATCTCTAGGGTGAAATAGAAGATGAGAAAGTGATGCAGGCCATAGAAAAGGTTTGGTAACTGCTGCAATAAATGTAAATAAGCCATATGATATGCAGTAGTTCCTTTAATTTAGACCAATGGCTTTACATCATTCAATTGTGGCACAACCAGTTTATCTGGGAGGGAAAAATATGGATGATACACTATTTCATTTCTGAAATTGTTACGAAATGTTTCTTTGGGAATCACATAAAAGGATAAGCGCACATTTTGTCATAGAAAAGCCTCCATCCATTTTCAACACCGCTTTTCCTGTTCAGGATAACGGGGTTCTGGAGCCATCTTTTGTCACAGTGCACATGGAGACACGGGCAACCTTTCACAATCGCGTTAACACCATCACTGAATGGGAAATGAACCCACGCTTTCTGCACAGAAGTCAAGCAAGTAAACCACTACGCCATCAGTGACATACAAAATCTTATTCCAACAATCATTCAGAGATTTAAATTACAGTATTGGACTAGCTGTGGGATATATTATTTTTACAAAATTCATATGTAGCGCCAAAAAATAATATAAATTATATGAGAACAGGCTGCCACCTGACATGGTATTCTCTCCAATTCAAATCCAATGAATTTATTAGCATTGATCATGTGGTCAGCCTTCAAAACAAATACTGTATTGTGGCCTGTATAATATGGGTTGAGTGTATCGATTGATCATTTTTTGAGAGACAGGGAAAGCCACAGATATCACATTACTGTATATTACGGCCCTATATTCATATCAGAGTTTGCGAAGTGTGCATTGTGGAATTGTACAGTGGTTAGCATAAGACCAAGTGTGATTTTTTTTTTTTCCTCGAGATTAATCCTGGACATGAATCAAACAGGGAAGCTTTAAATATAACCTGCTGGAAAATCCAGTCACCTGCTAGTGCACAGATGATACTCATGTGTGTTCATAGAAGAGGGTCTGATGGATTTCATACACATACAAGCACACACATGTATACTGTAGCATACACACACGAGCCTGCACACACACGAAAACACATGTACTGCGCACACACCTGATGCTCGTCATGCTTCCAGCCTCAGAGCCAAGCTTGCATCTCTCCAGCTGACTGGCAACAATCTGTCGTTCGGCTTCAAGCTCCCTGGTGAGACGTTCAAACTGCAACTCCTGGAGTGAAAGAGAGAGATGGAGAATGTGTCAAAATTGTTCTATTTAGACTCACGCTAAATTTCTATTATGGATCCACCGTTCAGCACACATTTATAATTGTTGTGAAATTGTTGTCGGTGGGGAAACACTCCATATTTTATCACTTGTATGATAATATTAGAAGAGTTTACAAAACTCTTCTTATCTTGCATCCATCCATTTGCCTATATTTTAATACAGGAAAAGTAATGCTGTCTAGAAGATTATTTTAAAACGTTTTACATTGTTTTCTAACAAAGAGCACATATTGCAAAATTTGGTGAGTTTTGTTCTTCACAGTGCTGTGAAGTGTCATAAACATGGGGCATTGTGAGATATAAATATACACTGTATACTGTATCTCTCTTTCTCTCTGGAAAAACTGTAGAGGTGGTAAACTTTTATTTTCAAGGGAACATTTTGTTCAAATGATGTCAAGTTTTTTCAAACTAGTGGAAGAATTCTGCTGGTGGAGAATTATGTGTACAAGGCCGGAACACAAAGCCAGCCAACAGCCAATTATAATGTTAATGTCAAATGCAGAAATCATTATGGCTAATTTAACATAACCAATTACCTCAAATTATGCAAAACACTGACTGGTTGTCAAATTCCACAAAAGACCATGCAATGCCTGCAGTGTGGTTTAAAATTATGGTTTGTATTATCAAACTCATTGATGACAGTCTACTGGTGGGATTCTACAACAAGTCATGTCATGGTTTTTACATAATCAATCTTTACTATGAAAGATTTTAAAATACAGACAATATGCACCCTTTACATATTTATTTATTTACACTTTCAAAACACGTTAGTGGATACACTCATAAAATCTAATGTCATCCAAGCATTTTCCAAGTTTATAATGCTTTAGTAGGCTGGCTTTTATTTTTTGTCTTCACATATGTACACCTCTGTAAAAGCTCCATAAATTCGCATCAGTCAATTAGTTGTCTTTTCACTATATTGTCACTATTTTTCATTACATAGAGACCCATAAGTTTACATACATGGGACAAATGACTATTTTCTGAAAATAATGATAAACAGTTCAGAAAACGGATGGATTTTTATAATATTTACGTATAATATAGTATTTCAGTGCATGCCCTCCACTGCTGAAAATAGCCTATTAGAACAGCTGGATACCCCATGGCCTTAAAAAAATAAAAATAAATAAAAATAAATAAAATAAAAATCAAGAGGTGTCAGATATGGGAGGCCAATCCACAGGCACACAGACCAATCGAAACATCTGTAAAGTGCTGCTCTAACCACTGACGAACAAAAATACCATCATGAAAGGAAGCTCCATCTTGCTGAAAGAAAATTGGGAAGTTCCTTGTTTAGCAGGGACGGAAATATCTCTTTTTGCATCATGCGAACATACAGTACTTCACGGCATTAAGATTTCCATCAACAAAAGTCCAATCATCCTGTCACCCCATATCCTGACCCACACCATCAGGAGGTACCTTGCATCTTATTATTCCAATAACATACGCTTTGTCAACATCTCCACCAGTGAAGACCACATATAAAAAAGTGTTTTCAAAACAATGCTAGCCATGTAGATGGCTACAAATGCTACACATTTGTTTCATTTAAAAAAAGTGTATTTTTCCCATGTATTGAGATTCATAGGACACCCCATACAGTAATTACTCCAAAAGAACTATACAAATGTAAGTATCTGTCCTATTATAGGGATATATATGCATATATGATGTGGCTAAATTCACAACACAACAAACAATGAGCACATATATTTTTGCTCTTTCGTCAGAGAATATTATTGAGAGGGATGATAATGAATCTCATTAATCTATTGGATCTTATCCACCCGAGGCAGCTCTAGGCTCACTTCCATATTGATACAATATGATTATAATAAGTTATTGCTGGAGTCAATAATGTAACGCATTCAGGGCCCACTTCCTCTGTAATTGTCCATCTTCCTATTTTTAGTAGCAACTACACACACATCTGCTTATACTCATTTAAAAGAGGCATTAGCATTCATATATATAAACACAATTTTCATGTCGTCCAAACAGAAAAAGGGGGTCTAATAACCAGAGCTGGGCATTTTACTAAAAAAATCGCAGTCCGACTCCAGCCGGCGTAGCCTCCTGCCGAACGTCAAACCGCCTTTTTGTCCGGCCGCCAAAAACAGTTATCGCCCATAGGCCAGTCCGCCTATGATTTTAAACGCTTCCGTTAGCGTTTCGGACTACCAACTTCGACAAACCACTAGCCTACTACTACTACCAGCTCTGCTAATAACAATGCTAATGTTGTATGAAGTTACCCTTGAGGAAGACTGCAAGACTACAAAATGACGTGGTAATGCAAACACCATGTCCGTTGTAGCAGAAAATGTTCTGAGTGCACAGCAGAGTTGATGTTAACATGCTGCACCACACACACACACAGATGGGCTTGCACATGCTGCTGGGGTTGCTCAATTGAAAACACTGTTGACCAGGAAGGGCCACATGCACCCTCTTCCCTCTTAATAGCTTTAACATGATGAAACATGAATGTGTTTATACAACACTCTAAAACACAAATCATCCTGCAAAGCCTCTACTTAACTGATATACTGAAGCAATACACACAGTTATCCAAATTTTGTTAAGAAAATGAGAAAGAAAATATTTAGAAAATTGAATGTCATGCAGAATGAATGTTTTTTCAGTTGTTGTTTTTTCCCAAAAAGGCTTATAAAAGAAGTGGCGTTTAAGCAGGTGCACAACTCAACCTGCCATAGACTGCAAAGGTGCAAGAAAGCTATAAGACATTCCATCACATGCAGTTAAAACTCACAATCCATGGTATGAACCCTATTTACATTTTACAAACTACTGCATCAAAGAAAACAGCTTGCTTCCTCCTCTGTGATATGACACTAATACAATCATCCTCATTAGTTGATGCTACGAACATAAAAAAACCCACCTACTTCACTGAAACAATATCACGGCTGACGAAGGAAAAGATGAAAGAAAGGTGTTGTGCTTGTTTGTTGCATCTACCGTCGAGAGCACCGGGCTACTGAGAGGTGAAGCTGAGATGAATAACTGCGTGGATGGCGAGAATTCTGTTGAAAAACCCAAACAAAAGGCTCTGTTCCCTCCTTTCCTCCTTTCCCCCCTGCCTCAACCAATCTCTGCTGCCTCCAAATGAAGGCCTGACAGGCAGACACCTGTTACTGCAGGCTGAGGCGCACCATGAAAATTTCAAGGGGAAATTTTTAAGAAAAGTTACAAAGTAAAGCCATGAGGCAGAAGAAGTGTGAGTGAATCCACATACCTTCACATGGACCATACTTCACAGAGCAGACTTCAGTCTCGCTTTTCTCTTTGCTACCCTCTGGCCAAAAACATTTCCTCTACTACCTCCAAAAGCTCATCTGCCTTGGGTCGAGGCACAGCAAAAGGAGAGAGAGACAGAAGGGGAGAGAGACTACAAGTGTCACTTGAGCCTTCTCTCGGATTTCTCCATGTCTCTTTATCACTCCCTCCATGGGGGCCATGGACACACTCACACACACACACACACACACCCACACACACACACACGCACACACACACACTCACACACACACACACAAATGCAGTGTTCAGCGAGGCACAAAGGTCCCCATGGCAACGGAGCATTTATAAGCCCAGTGGCATTATTCATGCAACGTTGCATCACAATGGGCCTTCCTACTGGCCCACCCAGCAAAAAAGACCATTGCACACCAATCTCTCTCTCTCTCTCTCTCTCTCTCTCTCTCTCATAGCATATATACACCACCTCCTCCACTGAAAAGTGAGGAGGGGCTTGAGGACGAAGGTGAGGCAAGGTGAAAACTGAGCAAAATGTATAGACCCTTCTCACTGATGTCATTTTACCTAATAATGCTTAGTTTCCGGCGCCATATTTGAGGGCCCGGAAGCAAGCTGAATACACGAAGAGAAACCTTCTCCATTGTTAGCGCTTTTGGTCATCAGTCTACTTATGTCTAGTTTTGTGAAAAATTTCCCTTTTAGGACATCGGCCCATCAGAGGTGGCCATTCCGTTTGACCGACGGACCGTCCGTCTGTCCGTCACCGATGGAGGCCCGTTTTGCTGATGCTAGATGATAGACAGGAAACGCACTAAGCACAGGTGAAAGTGGATTTTCGTCCGTCCGTGCAATCATCACTAACCTGGCCAAGTCCGAATGGACCTCACAGTCCATCACTGACTCCCGTTTAGCTGACGAGAGACGGAAACGCGACCCAGACTTTATTGACTTTATATGTATAGCTTGTGGCAGTATTCACCAAAGAGAGATTCATGAGTTACTCAGGCTGACTAAGAAGTAATAAAATAGCTTTGAATACAGAGACAGTTAGACAGAGAAGTTCTTGTGTGTTAAGTTTTATATTTCCATATTTATTTTTGGAAAGCGTGGGGTTAGAGGTTGTGAATCGTTATTTTGCCGGTCTGCACTCCATATCAGAAGGTGGCAGTATTGCACCAATATTTGTTTTCTAATTGCTAAAACACAGAAGAAGAAGAAGAAGAAGAAGAAGAAGCAGAAAAAGAGGGAGAAGAAAAAGAAGAAGAAAAAGATGAATTTGAAGAAAAAAAAAATTCTTTTATTGTAATGGGTATTTCATTTCCGTTTTCACAAAGATTAGGAAGCATTCTAATGCTGCATTCACACCAATTCCGTTGGGAGCGTTTCTGGCGGCGCGTATCAATTGGAGTCAATGCAGTTCGTGCAGGCGGGCGCGGTTGCGTGCTGGGTGGCGCGAACGGCGCGGCAGCCAATCAGCATCGGGCATACTACATCACACACAGCCACACAGCGTCATGTTCACTCTTCAACTTTACCAAGACAGCAATATTGTTTGCATTAGCATAGTGTCGGCCACTTGATTGCGATGTTGAAAAATGCTGTCGTCGTCTACTACCAAGCGAAGGCCCTCCCCTCTCTGCTGTGACGCGAATGAGCGGCTGCAGCATTTCGCTTTCTAATTTCCTGGGGTCAAATGCGAGCGAATGAAGCGAAGCGGAACGCTTCATCGGCGATTGGTGTGAACGTAACATAATCCACCAGGATTGTACCTTTGGCAACAATGTGACACGGGATTCTGGTTAAGGTGTTCAGAACTTTAAAGTAAAACCTTTAAGAGTTAAAGGGGCAGCAGGCTCTTACGAGTTCAATAGTTTGGCAAATAAGCGTAAGTTATGTGAAATGTAAAATGTATGTGTGTCAAGTGTTTGAGTAGCAAGCCGACACATTATGAAGTACATAGTGCACTCCGTTTACCATTTTAATCAGATTGTTTCAGATAATGGATGGTCGATCACAATTTGGTTCGGCTTGAAAAATAGATGCATCCAGACGGGTACTCAGGCTGCTGATGGATGACGAATGAAAGACTGGCAAACTTTAGTAAAATGGCCATATATTCTGTGCAATACACAGTGGAACCAGTCGTTCGAAATCAATATGTAGAAAAGCTGAAGATGGTCGGAGAGACATGATGACGGCAAAATACCAACTCCTCTGAGAAACTTCCAAAATCAGACTAGTGCAATGAAGCTAGTTTGTTTCCCGAAGTGAGTTATCACAACATCGTGAATTACTTGATTGTAAAGAAAAGTGCCTACACTTGGGATGACTTTGATGCTCTCAAGAGCCCGGCGTCTTGTAATGACTTTGTGTCCAGATGTGTGAAGGATGTCTGCTGAATTCAACACAACAATCTTAGTCTCATGATAGAAAAGATATGTTGCTTTTGGTTGTCACAGTATGTTGATCAAGACCCGTTGCCAGAACCCAGCCTTAAGGGGGGCACATGAAATGCACGGGGGGCCCAATTATTATTAATACCCTACAGCAGGCATGTCCAACTCCGGTCTCGAAAGTCGCCGTTTTATGTCTCCCAACTCCAACAACACACCTTGATTCAAATGACCAGCTCATCAGCAAGCTCAGAAGTAGCCTGATAACAATCTTGCTCATCATGAATCAGGTGTTGGGAGTAAGGAGACATATAAAACACGCAGGACAGCAGCCCTTGAGGACTGGTGTTGTGTCTATAAATGGACAATTTCTTGCGATCTCCATTTGCTAGGGGGTGCTAGAGAGAATAAGAAAAAGGAGAAGGAGGTGTGCTGTTGTAGAGGGGAGACAAGAGAGTAAAGAGCGGGAACAGACTAAATGCTGGCATCCGAGTGTTTCATCTTGCACCAACACAAATACCGGGTTTGCGCCATATATTGGGATATCATCGCATAGCACTCCTAGTCAATAGCCTTGAATGGTGCCCTTTGCAACAACCGCTGACAAGTATTATCACAGACAACATTTACAATGCATATACATAGACGGACACCATATTGAGTACGTCGACCCCGCAGCCAAAGTGAAGCTATTTGTGAAGATGCCTCGTTCACTTGCTCCTTGGAGATGTATCATCAAACAAGAACGTCGCTTAATATGTCCGAAAAACTGTGAGCATTAGTCACCAAAATGTATGATAACATCTCAACTTAAGGTCACTTCAACTTCTGGAAATATATCAGAATGATCGCCCAAGTAGGACAGATTTTATGGAGATGGTGTTTTCCTTTCCATAGAGGCACTCACTACAAAGCTTATGTCACTCAAAGAGAGAAACGCTTTGTCCATAAAATACAAAATATTGGGTTGATATTTTTGGAGGTTGATGTGGGCAAAGGTAGAGGTGTCCACATTTTGGTGACGTAAGCTTTTCTTAAGTTGACTATTAGACTGCTGCCCCAAGTGCTAGTCTACTGCAGTGTCCTTGGCTCTCTTAATTTATAAATACATGCATATTGTACAGACATGCCTTGCCGCATTACTTAATGCCACACAAAAAAAGCGTGCATTCGGAGTATTCCGCCTGACACCAGCAGTTTACTAACACACAGTATAGGAGCAGCATGGCTCAGGTGGTAGCGTGGCCGTGTCCCAACCTGAGTCTTCTGGTTTTGTCCCTCAACCCTTGAGTGACTCTTTTTTTTAATAAACTAATACAATGCAAGTAATTTGTTTTTTTAAGAAACTAAGAAATGTTTCCCCCTGTTTTAACGTATAAACTCATATTTTTTTATACACTTTAAAAACAGTTGGGTTAAAAATAACCCAATTTTGAGTCAAACATGGACCCATCCACTAATTGGGTCAATTTGACCCACCTTCTTGCATTGGTTTGTACAAAATAGCCCAATTTTTGAGGGGGTTCCTATTAAACTACACATTTTTGGGGTTGTTTTGTGCAAAAACAACCCAGAAAGTGGATCAGTCCATTGTGTGTACCCAAAATTGTGCTGTTTTTAACCCAACTGTTTTTAGAGTGCACTTTTACATACTAACTACAAATCCAATTATTCCTCAGTCAAACCACATTTTCCAACAACTGAACCATCACATACAGCATTGCTTGATTTTGAGCTCAAATTGACACATCATGAAAGGGCTTGGAAATCTGCCACCAAATTATAATACAGTCCACAAAGCAAAATGTGATGCTACATGTGTTCACCCTCTTTCTTTGTAGGCTATGGGCGGTAATCTAGAATGTCTGGATAATTGTACATTTCTACAATATAAACAGCTAGTTCATGATGTATACTTTGCCCAGAAAGATAATACGCTTTGACGCTTTGATGTTTGCCAAAGTAGTGAAGAAGAATGTCATTCATAACACGTCTGAAATTCAAGTAAAATTCAACCATGTAAAAACATCACTTACCATGATGCAGTAAGCCTGGTAATTAGAACCCATTGCCTTCCCAACAGGGGGCAGTTGCTCCTGAGAAGATTGCCGCACCTCCTACTGAGTCAGACTAAAATGCAGACTTCTTTTTGTATTTGTTTATGTGACGTGTGCTGCTCACACCAAATAAACCAGTCATGACTGGCCAGCAAACACACAAGGCATATGCAAAGCACGGGCTAGCCTGTAGTCATATAATTCATTCAAATTGGTATCCGCCCATCTTGTGTGACTCTTTGAATATATGGACAAAATGCATGTATATGTGAAATGACTGTCAAGCTAAGTGGTTCAGGTTTATTCGTATAATGATAATGCTTGCAACATGCTTGACTGCATTGTACTGCAATGTGTTAGGGCTATGTTCACACTGCAACTCAAATCTTTTCTTTTTTCCCAAATGAGAAACGCCGTTTATTTAATCAAAAACAAGATATTGCAATTAGCAAACAAATTAGCAATTTTTACTGCATATACAAATAGTTTTGCCTGCCGAGTCATCAAACATGAAATTTATTAACCAAGTAAATCTTTAGTTATTAGGGAAATTTTCTGTAAGCAAGTCATTTTGCATTTCTACCCAAGTTGGTAGGTCGCACAAAGTTTTTAATCTATCCATACCAACTTCAGGTCGCTGAGCATCGTAATCTTCCACTGTAAGCCTTTGAACAACCTTGAAGCGGAAGTCATCCCAAACATATTTTTTCATGTTCTATGCAGGCCCACTAGTTGAAACAAGGTATTCTGATAAATATTTTGTTTGTGGAATAGGACTTATCCACCTGTTTTTTAGCCATCTCTGGGGGCGGCCATTTTGTCACTTCTGTCGACTGAAAATGACATCACAGTTGCTCAGGGCTAAGGTAAAAACCAATCACGTCTCACCTGTTTTCTGAAGCTGAGCCGAAATTGGTCGTTACTCGAGCCCTCAGTATTTTTGATGTCATTTGATGACAGATGTGACAAAATGGCTGCCCCCTGAGATGGCTAAAAATTGGTGGATTTTGCTACTAAACTCATATTCCACAAACACAATATTAATCAGAATGCTTTGTTTTAATTGGTGGACCTGCATAGAACATATTCTTGTCAAAAATATGTTTGGGTTAACTTATGCTTTATGACTCTCCAAACTAGGGTTGCCTACCGTCCCTTGAAAAACGGAATCGTCCCGTATTTAGGAACGTAAGTATGCGGCCCGTATTGAGTTGTAAAGGGACGCACTTTGTCCTGTAATATCGCAGAGTAAAAAATAGCATGTAAAATGTCGATGGAGTTAATGGAAAAACAGTTCTTTAACACACCACCTCCGCAACGCCATCCCGAAGTTATATTCAGTCGCGAATTTAGGTCGCTAACAAACCGCGAGTTAATTACGCTGGCATTGCATGATACGGCACAAGTCTCCGGCGTTAGTAGCAAGCAGCTGTTATCATTAGCAACAAGTGCCTGGCTGGTACTTCAACAGCTGTTCCTTGCTTTTTTTTTAACTTCTTTTTCAATATTGTGGAGATTATTTTGTAATGCGCTGTCCATGTGTAAAGGAAGGTGCCTTAAATTGCACTTCAAGGTAAAAAAAATCAAACAAAACCTCGTCCTTGTTTATTTTATAAAAACACTTTTGCTCATTAAAAACTTTTAAGAAAACAATCAGCTCAAAATGTCTGGCATAATACTTTGTTATTTTATACACTGTACCACATGGTACAGTGTATAAAATAACAAGGTATTGCGTTCTTAAATCCTAAACGGCCATGTTAGAGATTAGGATTTTTTTTTAATGGGCAAAAGTGTTTTATAAAATAAATGAAGTAAAAGTTTGAATCATCTTTTTCTCCCTTTTTTCTTTTGCTGATCCGAAACACAATCCGATCTCTGACTCAAAATCCGTGACCGATCTGAATCGTGACTTCAGTGATCCGTTGAACCACTAGTGAGTACCAAAGTCAATCTTCTGGTACTAATGTGAGTAACCCATGAAAAAAATGATGTGCACCCCTGTTAATATGGGAATGTACAATGAATGTCAGCATTATATGGACAAACAACATATAATAATTTTGGGGTGGAATAAACAAGTACAGTTGATTGACAAGTATGTTAAATAGATTAATAATACATAAAAGTAATAAATTGATGCATAATAGATAAAGAATACACTCACCGCCTTACTTTAACTACAAGTTCAAACGGATATGCATGATTTTTACTGTACAGGCAGTCGATATACTACATTTATATATATATACTAAACTTATCGATATACTAAACTATAAATATAGTAAATAGTAAGTGGACAAATATGTCAAAATGTTCTGCTGAGCTGATTAAAGGTGAGCTCATCTTAAGCCTCAACTATGACGTGTTTTAATCTGCAGTTGTCAAAGACATTTCTGCCAAGGCAGAAAGCTCTTTGCCCTTGGCAACACATAGTGAATATGCTGATTGGATAATAACAATAGAATCTTCTAAATCATAGATTAATATATATATAAACCGATGTCTATAAAATATATATATATATATTATATATATGAATTAATTGCAAATATCACGACTTTATTTTGAGGATCAATACTTAAAATTGAGCACTATGGATCGGAATATCGATATTTTGGTTTCGATACGCCCATCCCTCGTTGACCCTCGTTGAAGGCAGTCAGGTCGGCCGTCCCAGCCGGATAGGTGTCCCTTATTTATTTTTCAGGCAACCCAACTCCGAACCCTCTGAAGAATCTGAATCGAACTTTCATTGATGCTGAGCTCCAGCGCAGCGATCTGGATAGACTTTTATTGGCTTTGCACAAACACCTGCTCAGGGAGTTCCGTGTTGTCATCAGTGGTTTTGGTAGCACGCCATCCATTGCGTAGTTTGTCAAGAATGGATCTTGTTTTGAGAAACTTGCCACGACTAGCGCAAATAGCATTATGTGTGTGTGTACGTGCATGGGTGTGCATATGTGTGCGTGTAAAGGCTATTACGCTTCTCAAATTGGCAAAATAGCAGTCAGGGACATAAAACTTTTTGCCATGCAGCAATTTTGTAATGCTGCTCCAATGTCAATTGGTGAGCCCAGGGCAAAGGAACGATATGTATACAAAAACTGTGAAGCTTAAGCTGCCAAGTGCTAATGAAAATGGTACCTCAAACAAAATAGAAAAGAGGATAGAAGTGTATAATGACGACTCATGGAACACCCTGTAGGCCCTATTTAGTGATCTGAGTGACTGTCTGTGTGACTGTTAGGATTAGTTGATTGTCTTTAATGAACCACTCTCTCTTATATATATATATATATATATATATATATATATATATATATATATATCAGTCCCTCCAGGATTTCGCGAAGTTGTGATCGCAACTATTAACGTAAAATCAATATTTCATGTAAATTTGGTTGTTATTTCATCTGAAAAAGCTCCGTGTGTGTCATGTTTTGGCCTGTCTCCCTTGGCTGGGAACTTGGGGGCGTTTCCTACTTTGCCGCACTTGTGGTGCATTAGCAATCAGTGACTTTAAAAGGACTGCCACCGCGTCAGATCTTCGTCGGATTATTCCTCCTTGCTTGCATTCCTTTCCAAAAGTGAAACGATTTTCTAGACATCATAGCTTGTATATTTGTATATATTCTTGTATAGCTGTTTTGTTTCATTTATGCTGACGGGTTTTTGTTTATTTCTAATTGGCTTTTTTCCCTTGTTCCGTGGTTAACAAGTGATTTCGCATTTTCTCGTTTTCCCTCGCATTTTAGTGGGCGTCTTTTGTTGTTCGTGTTTTTCCCTGGCAGTGTTTCGTCAGCGACTTCTGTTGAACTTTATCTGTATTTATCGTGATTGTAAATACATTTTTGTTAAATCAAGTTTTTGTGTTCTCTCTGTCTACGTTTGTGGGATCCACCCTATTCCAGTTGTCACTGGAACGTGACAGAGGGCGCCCTACTGGAAATAGAGGGAGAGATGAAATCACGAAGAAGAAAATCCCTACGTCAAATCCTGTTTCAGTCGATGAGGTACGTTGATGGCAGAGAGACGCTTTGGTATGCATATGTGCTAATGATCGCAGCTTGGTAAGCAATTAAGGAGTAAGTAATGCGGGGACACAATTAGCGTGTGTTAATGAACAGGTTCCACAATCAAGAGCTTGTCAACCGGCCGCATTACTTAATATGGTGCTGCAACTGATCTTATTATTGATGGAAGACAGATCGACAGTTACAGCCTCAAGCTCACAGGCACAGCCCAGCCTCCATTAAAGAAATTAGTCAAATAAAAGAAGTGGGTGGTTGAACAAAAGGCTGCATTGTGAGGATGGATTCTCTGCATGTGTGTCTAAGATGTAACTGTCCCTCCCTCTCTTTTTCTTGCATAAAGATGTCTAATTGTGTGCTGTGGTGTCTGCCTGGCATTTAGTTATTTAGGAAAGGGGGGGTGCTAGTTCGATGAAAAAAAAAAAAAAAAATGTCACACTGTCTTTGTAGCTAGGATCGATGCTGTCCACAGTTTTGGGCAGAAAATTATTTGGTACACCGAGTCAATGACAAAGTTGTCCCTGAGGCGAAGGGAAACAAGCCAACAGGAGAAGGTGGACCGTGATAGCGCGCAGGGAGTGATATTGGAGCGACATTGAATAAAGAAGAGGAAAACTTCAGAGCAGCAAGGGGGAGGACAGATTCAGGGAGATTTAGTGTTATGTTGATCCCAGAGCTACTTAAATGTTCATCCCAACCAGACAGATTTGTCTTGTTTTCAGAGGACTTTGCTTGTGGAGCAATGTTTTAATTCCTTCCCTTTATCACCCCCCCCCCCCCCAATTTGACCCCCCCCCATGCTGGAACGGGTTTTAAGGATAATGTAAAGACATATGAAGTCAAGTCGAATATTCATCTTTAACAGTCACCGTCATATTACCGTAGCAGAGATACCACATATACAGTACAGATACATACATTTTGATCCTGGAATTAGCCAGTCACCCTAAAACGTAAAGGGTTCGCTCTAGAAACAAAGGCCCCGCACAATGTCTGATTGCTCATTTACTTTATCATGCTGTATGCCGTGAGACAATGAGTGACACAAAGTGTGATGTGCTGCATTACAAAGTTAAAAATCCTAAGTCATCCATCATTTAAACTTCAGTGGTCTTGAGACACAGTTTCATGAAATAGTTATGATTCTGAGGAAGCAACGTGATAATATTTGAATCCTGGTTCAGGGCGATATTGCTGACTAATTCTCTTTCTTCATTGACCGAAATGAAATAATCATCATCCACAATGAGACGAAGACTCATCAAATATAAACGAACATATCTCTTCCTTTGCAGTGTCAACCGTCTGCTCGGCATACTGCAACTCACTTGACTGTTTAACTCAAGCCTGGAGGGCTGGATTCAACGTGGAGCTTGAGAATAATGCATTGATTATTCATTCGTCGCAGTCCTGTGAAAAACACATATGTCCAATTTTGTCTTTTTTTTTTTTCCACGTTAATGGCATATCTGTAACGCAGAAACCCAATTCTAACTTTGTGCATGGGTGATGTTTCTTTTATGTTTTCCTAGACTTTGCACAGGTATAAATAGGCGTAAGTGGACGTTTACTTTGCTCTGTTGTGGGATGCAATGTAGCTGACTCCCAGCCGATGGTAGCGGATCTCTTCATTTGCATTCAAATGAGGGTTGTCGAAGTGCACGCAGTGTTTGACTTTGCAGAAATAGACTCGCCGGGGTCCGTACATGACATGGGCATGCACAAAGTTCGTTAATACAGGTAAACTGCAAGATGCAGAGGATGTAGCCTGTCGCGCATGTGATGTGGACACTTGCAGACCGCCTTGGACCCACGACAACGCATGTGACAATTACACCTCACCCCCACCTCCAATAGTTGTGTAGCATGGTCAGGGGGTGATATAAAAATATTTTTAAGATGATAATAAATATAATTCTTCAATAAATGGATTCCTACAAGAGGAATGACATACGATGACATCCACAACACACGTCAGCGGAGCGCCAATTCTGTCTGCGTGCACCTTGGTCAAATACAGCAAAATCTCATTACACCACCTGTGCCACCATTTTGACCTGCTTATAGGTAGTCTAAAACTTGTTCTCACCAATTTGGCAGGTGCGCTTGGGGACTATGATAAAAAAACACCCTCTGTCTGCTGGGGGGCCTAACAATCTAAACTAGACTTGCCCCAGTAAATTGGAGATTAACCAGTTTTTATGCCGAGCACTGTCTACTTTCTGTGATGAAATTGTCAGGTGTGTTGGGGATGAGGCAGTTTCCCAATTCCCTTGTTGTAGTTGTACATGATTGGGCACACTTTTTGGTTAAATTTTAAAGTGCACTAAATATTTAAAGCTAAAAATGTTAGAGAAGTACACCTGTATTTTAATATGCACGTCCATATATAAATATCTTAAAACGTGTCAGCAATAATGGCACATGCTTCAAGCTGGAAGCTAATGAAGGTCATATAAGAGCAGCCGCTTGCTGGTGCAATAATCTACAATTTACATATGATATGATTAGTCAACTAATTGTAAAAATAATGACTAACTAGTCGACTATAATCTCCCAAATTGATTAATCAATTGTTTTATAGGTAACAAAACTGTTGAGTGGCTAGTAACTCAGGGAAACTAGTAGCCATCGTGGCTGGTTAGCAAAAAAGGCTAAAGTCAAGCCCTAAATGCAACACAACAGCAAGCAGCTTAACACAGAGATACAGATACAACTATCGTGGTGTTGCAAATTCATACTTGGTGCTTAAAGAAACATGTCTCGTTCATAAAATGTCTGTAAAAATAAACAGAAACAATAAAATAAACAAAAATAAAAATGAAATACGCCACCCAGCTTGACAACAAATTTGGCTCATCTGGATATTGTACAAAGTGCACTTTGCCTTGTGCACTTCATGTGTGATATAGTTTAAGTAGTTTAAATCATGTTCAGAATTTTATCCTGTAGAAGCATATACTTAAGGCTTGAAATGAAGGTTTCCAAACAGCAGGCAAACATTAGTCAGTCAATACCCAGTAGAGTTTTCACTTAATGTGCCATCAAAGGGACAATAGATCAAAATGGCAGCTCTCTCTTTTAAGGCTGGCACACTACACACAGCGCTGCCGTCAAAACAGATAGGTTTGTAGTAAAAATGATGAATGATAGCCTGACAAAAGTAAGAAATATTGTCTTGAATTACTAATCAATCTTTTCCTGTATGTGTTGAATGAAATGAAGAAAAAAAAACAGCAAGCATCTTAACGTACAGTAATTGGATGTTTGTATGTAAGCATGAGATTGCAGATACACATTTAAATTAACGTGCCTATGTGCCTTGAAATGATTTCAGCAGGTCAGATCGCCTGCTAGAGTGTGAAAGACAAGCTGTTAGGGGTATAAGAGCCTACAGGAGAGGGATGCACAAGCTGCCGAAACGTGGCATGAAAGTTCAGAATGAAGGGCACTCCAGTAAGTTCCCTGGAAAAAAACAAAACAAGCCGTAACTAATGTACGTGCTCAGCAGCCTATGCAGCGAAACGAAGTGAGTGTAAAAGCATCTCCCGGAAGAGTGATGGCCATTGCTTGGTTGTTAATGGAGTAAAGGTGAACCAACTTTATTCTCACGACATTTGAAGGGGGAAGTTTTTCACTTACAGGGAATTATAGACTTTGATATAGTCATTCATGTTGCTTTTTCCTATTGTGTATTTACACGGATACTTTCAAGAAGATGTGCAGTGTTGCTAACACTTCTTAGAAATGCTTCGGACACCTCATGATTCTTTCACTCTGGAACTTCGGACAGCCTGGATGTCATTAGCTGAGATAGTTGCAGTGGGATGATTATTGTTTGAATTACATCCACGGTTTTTACAACTGAAGGAATGCTCAGGGTTACATTGCAGCAGGAAAAAAAAGTGAACAATGTTTTACGCTGTGTGTGCGAAAGCACAAACGAGTGTTCCATGCCCATGCTGTGAACCAAAGCACAGTGCATGAACCGAGGCAATCATTCCTGAAAAACTCAGTACTGATTTATGATTTGTGTTTTTTATGACTACGCAAGGCAAGCATTGTAATATTGTTTCCTGGCTTGCTTTGTCTTTTCTGTTGTCACCTAGGGCCTTATTTTAGTAAACTGGCTCCCGTGAGCTCGACGTAAAAAACGCCGTAACTTCAGTTTCATAGTAACGCAAGTATAGTCCAGCATCTTTGGGGCCGGGTTTGGAGCGTTTCGGTGCACGGAGCTGCCTCGACCCCGAGTCATCCGGCAATTTGGTAATAGAAGGTAGTCTTTGCTCAGCGTAAAAATGGACGATTTGTCATTTTCAAGCCGACATAATGAACTAATTCAGCACGTTTGTGAATTTGGTAGACGCGCTATGGCTCACTGGGTGTCTGCCTCAGGCCCCAGCGCATCTGACAAATTTGGTCACAAAAAGAGTCAATTTTAGACTTCTCAAAAGCAGTGCAGGTGGTCTAACACGATTTGGGTTAATCGAGGCGCAGGATGACAGATTCAGGCCTACGTGGATCTGTGTAGTGCACATCGTTCATAAATATGACACCAGCATGGGCACGCCCCCTGAATTATTGTTGAAATCAATTCATTGAACGAATTATAATCATTATCATCTTCAAAACATTTTAATAGCACCCGCGTTACCTGTCACTTGTGGGTGTGGGTGAGTGTGGGCGGGTGGCAACTACAGCAAAACCCACCCAGCCCACCGCACACAATTCCCCCGTTGACATAAATGTATTAGGTGCACTTATTAAGGGCTGATCTATAATAGATTAATATTCATGTTGAAGGGCATTTTGCTTGGATAGAGGGGCCGTATACTTTGGGAAAGTAACCGAATATGAAAATGTATTACAGTTGTACCTTGCATCGTGGTGACAATTCGGTGAGCCGGCGGCCCAGAATTTTAGCTCAGCGGTTAGTGCGCTTCCAAGCCAATGGTCTGGTTATTGATATTTTGTTTCCACAATGTCAGGCACGGCGTAATCGGGTTTGCGCTTCAACCGCTCTGATTTTGAGGCAAATGAGGGACATCGTGGGGATTGGCTGGGAAAAGTCCACTTCCATCCCACAACAACGCACAAAGGCGCAAACGCCCCATTACGCCCAATTCTATCGGTGCAAAGTCTAGCAAAAAAAAAACTCCACCCATGCACATGGTTAGACTGCACTTTACACTAGACTTGCACCAAGAACGAAAATAGGGCCCTGGTCTCTAAAAACGGTGAACAATTGTCACCAAAATTCATACGCACAGCCTTACTCATGTCCACTTCAACCTGTGAAAATGTAAAAGCGGTCGGCACGATATTTTGGATATTGACATTTCCAAATGTCAATATATATATATATATGACATATATTTCCAAATGTATGTCAATATGTTATTGACATTTCCAGCGCTGGGCACTTGACCCTTTTTTGCCGGTCTGTCTTCCCTCCCCCGTCCGTGACCTGGGTACCCTTCCGCCCTCGTCCGCCCGTCCTTATTCATAAAAAAAAATCGTCCTCCAACCCTGTCTGTCCACGTCCTTTTAAAGCGCCTCCATCCGTAAATTCCAGCGATCCGCCACCCCCATCACTCAAAAAAAACAAAAACTAATTCTGTGCACTCATAAACATTATTTAAAGATCATTAGCTGGCTAATATCCTGTGCACATCTACTTACGGGCTGGGAGAATCCTGAGTGGATTGAATTGTTTAACTGCTTAACCAAGAAACCAAGATAGCATTTAATTGGAACACAAGACCGTCAAATGTGAAAAAGATGATGATGATGATGATACCAATGCAAGCCAGGTGACATCAGGACAACATTCAACATTGAGTAATAATGCAATATTATTACATTTATCGCAAAACTTTTGCGTTTTAGATGTTTTCAGTTTTTATAAAATAATGATTGCAAAATAACGCCATGTTATTTTAAGATGAAACTAGACTAAAGACTAAAAGACTCTGGTAGAGATTTTTACGGTCTAAAGATGTCCCACACAAGGACGTACTTCGCAAGCTAAGAGATAAGGTACTAAATGTGAACAATTAGTTGAAAAAATTATCCCGAATTACACACAAAAGACAGGCTAGTCATGTTTCTGTCAGTGAGGTGAAATGGCTGACTCCTGTGGCATTACCCATGGTATTACATGTGTTGAACCACAAGAGGGCAGAATATGCATGTGCAATGTGACTACTGGGAAGCATATGAAAAGCGTTGTGCAGGCAATTAATGAAGGCGGCTCCGTAGAAGAGAACACGTTCGGTCGATACTTGACCCGGCTAGGGACGAATAGAGGCACGGACAAAAACCCACCTCCATCCCTGCTTAGTCCATCCTTTTTTAAAGACTTCTAATCCTCTGTCCGTCCGTCCACAAAATGGGCGTCTGTCCGGGATGGAGGGACAGACCGTTCTATCCCTAGGACGGAATTCCCAGCTCTGGAAATTTTTCAACCTTTGTTCATAGACAGACGCCTATACACTTTGGGATCGCGTCGTGCCTCATGTTACGTCACATGCTCGGCCGATTACATCATCGAAACTGGTTTCTTACCGGCCAGAGATGGAGCTCCGCATCACCGTGCGGTGTGCGCTCGTTGATGTGGCTGCTTTGAGTGCACCAATATTGGATAGGCAGCTGTGCAAGGATCCGCAGAGGGTGGCCTAACCTTACTACCCTTTTCTAATGTTTGTAGTAATTACGGTGTTATTTTCTCAAATACATTCATCCACATAAAATAAAATAAAAATCTTTCGATGGTTCTACAGTTTTTTGCATTTAACGTGATACATGTGCAACATATCAACACTTTTACAAATTTACGATATTAACAAATATGTGGCAAAGTTATGAAGAGTAACTGCTGATTACATTAGATATTAATTTAACCCCACTAGAAACCTAAAAGCATAAAGTGGACATGTGACAGTGGTAATCATTGAACGACAGAGATGGTTGATTTGTTACAACAGTCATTGATGTGACATCAGCTTTAATTGCAGTCGACGGGAAACATTTTTCCCTCCTGCTGCCCTCTGTCAAGCTACTCATGGAATTTCTGGTGAGTGGCGCTAACATGTAAACAGAGGAGGGAAGAATGAGGACCTTTGCAAATAGAGGAATAAGATGAGATACGTGTCACTTCATTGATGCATTCCGTCCACGTTAGAAGTGGTTTTTTTGTAATACAAACAAATACAGAAGAAGATTAGATTTAACAAAAAAAAAAATCCCAATAAGGCATCATGCCCTGCAGTGTGGCTATAGTCTAAGTACAAGCTCTCTCGTTCCTTCCGAGTGATGCGCACGCTTTCATGGCTGCTGGAGAGGCAGTCCTTGTGCTTCCAGGCAGCCTTCTCCTCCCGGGCCAATTGCCAGCTGGTGCGGTGTGAGGAAATTTTGGCTCGAGGCTCATTTGCCCGTGTCAAGGCACCACCTTTGCTTAGTTCAGCGGGCCACCGCCACAATCTTGCATCATCACAACATTCTGTTTCAGCCGTGCTCTTTCTGTGACTAAAGTCTTTCAAAACACAAAATTCTCTTTTCAGTGGCTGAATTTTCGATACAGCTGTACTGTCATGTCATTTTTTTCCATTATGATTGGTATTATATGAGTAAGCTGATTTGAAGTACTTTTAAAAACAAGCATAATGTGATTTTAGGGTGGCAATGTTGGTGATTAGTGGTACAGCCCATCTGTCCAACATTTGGGCCCAGACTGAAATATCTGGTGGGTGGATAATAATGATGCATTATTGGTCATCAGGAGTTGAGTTTAGTAGATCCCCCACTTTTGATTTTGGCCACAGTTAGAGTGAAAGATGTGAAAATTTGACTCAGTAACAGAAACATTACAGCTTCCATTTAAAATGCTATGTGTGAAAACAAGCTCCTGATAGCTTTGCTACCAAGTTCTACCCTACCAAACTCATCGAACCAGGCATGGGGGACTTTTTCCTAATTGATTCCACAAAAGTTAGAAGCATACAAATATCCAAATTGTCTTGGGAAGAGGACAAATGAAGATCAAGTAGATTGACCTAAGGGGCTCATACCAACCTCTGATTGATACAGTAATTACTACGGATGTCACAATATCTGCAATATTGTGATATTAAGATTGCCACAATATATTGTAGTCATCGTCATGTCACAATTTAAATAGAAACAAATCTTTTTAAAAGCCCAAGTTGTTTTCGATTTGTGTAGTTTCCGCACCCTTCCGGTGGTTAGTATATTAATGCAATTTAATTTGATACCACCTATGTTTAAGACCCACGCTAAACTCCAATCGGAGCGCATGACTGGCCAAGCCTATTTCTTAATGTTGTTATTATGTACAAAAACAGAATATTGTGATTTTTTTTTTTTCAAACATGAGCTCTGTTTGTTTTTTGTTTTTTACAATATCGTGAGCTTTTATACAGTCTTGTGAGCATTTTATATATCGCCAACTTCCCCACAATATCATGGTAATGATCATATCATGAGGTTCATATCATGATATTATCGTATCGTGACATCTCTAGTGATTACTTTATAGGGTGTGAAAAAAATACAATCAAGTTCAATTGCATCACAATAAGCTATCTTGTCTGGTGTCTTGTGACATAAAACTGCCAAATGCAAAACAAAGAAAAAAAAATCATGTCATCACCACGCAAGAAAAATGATTAATACAACCATATTACGGCATCTCCCCCCCCCCACACACACACACACACATTTGCGCAGTTCATACCTGTTCCTTGACAGAAGCCAGGATGGCAGAGGTGGTTTCTGACTCTGATCCATCTCCGTTGGAGGCATTGAGAACGGGGCTCAACATGGTGGCAGCGCTGGCAGTGTCAGACAACACTTCAGGCACTGGCATCACTCCTAGAAAACAAGGGAACGTGCAACTCTTACTATTATTTCTCAGCTAACACGCTGTGGTTTGGGTTGAAGGACAGACAGTCATACTATCTGAGTCTCATGGACATCTAGACACTGTTGTCAACATGAGATGTGATGAAAATTGATGATTAAGGTACAGATGACTGATGTGTTTGGAAAGCTGTTTGATTTGATTTAAAAACTTGGTTGCAAATACACCAAAAAATTGTACTCAACTGAAAGTAGCCCTTCTGGAAGAAATGTAAAGTACACATACACAGTACAGTAGCTCTATTATTGCGCTGTCTGTGAATCAGTTAGGAGTGACTCACTGTGTATAGTAAACTTGCAACTACCACAGTGCTCCACTTCTTGTGAAAGTTGTACATAAAGGTTTTGGCTGGTCCATGTCTGTTTATTTTTATTTATTTTTTTTTTTTAAAAAGAAAAAAAGAGAAGACAAAGTACCATAACATACCACTTTATTTATATAGCACATTTAAAAACAACAAAGTTCAACCAAAGTGCTGTACCTGTTAAAGGACAAAACAAACATAAAAATATAAAATACATATCGTGTCACATGAGTAGACACTCGGGATATATTTCAAAAGCTAAGTCATAAAAATGTGTCTTTAAGTGTGATTTAGACACCTGCAAATTATGGGCTTGCCTAACATTCAGAGGCAGCTTGTTTCACAGCTTTGGAGCTGGCACTTTAAAAGCCCGGTCTCCCCACAGCTTCAACCTGGATTTAGGGTCCATGAGAAGCTGATCGCAGGACCTGACGACCTGGGTTCCAACAGGTCGGTGAGATAATTGAGCACTTACAACCAAACAGTAACATTTTTAAGTCAATCCTGAAAATCACGGAGGACTCACATACAAGGAATCACAATAGTCAAAGTGGGATGCCGTATGCAAACATGCATAACTGTTTCAAAAACGGAACGCAACAAAAAAGAATTGACTCAAGACAGCCTCCTAAAATGAACAAGCTATTTCTCACCACGGCAGTTATCTGCTTGTCCATTTTTACGCCAGAGTCAATTATCACCCCTAGATTGGTAGCACTTGGATTTATGAAAGGTTCAAGGGACCCAGATTACATGGAAACACATGTACATTGATGAGATAAAACACCATGACTTGAGTTTTGTTATTATTGAAATTTAAAACCTTTAGAGCCAGCCATGCTTTGACATTTTTCAATTATGCAAACAAAGGTTTAAAGGCGTCATCTGCAGAACAGTGGAAGGAGACAACATTTTTTCTAAAAATATATGATAGGGGGAGCAAGTACAGCATGAATAAAATTAGCCCAAGAATTGAGCCTTGAGGCACTCCGCAGTCGAGAGACGGCTTGGGGGATACAGCGCCCCACAGACTAACACAGAAGCGCCTTTGAAACAGGTTTAAAAACTAAACAAAACTCCAGAGCTGAAAAAGTAACATCCAGTAACACAAAATCCATAACTAGCATGTCATTTTTTATTTTAATTCCATAAATCCACAATACCTGTTCTTATGTATGCGGCCCTAGTTCCGTGTTCTCCTGTCGTAATATGTTCAAGTGACTTCAGACAAGATAGGCTGTAGAAACCTGGCTAAGCCCCATTCATTATGGCTGCCATGTAGACGCGGCTGCCTCCATGTCTTAATGGATGTGGCAAGTTCCCGTCGAAGGCAGGAGTCATTCAAATCGTCTGGAGCCAGACCGGAAATGATGTCGGCCTTTACAAACATTATTGGCTGTGGGTGGTGGAATTCGATGCCCAACTGTGCCCAACACGTGTGTATTGCACAAGGACGGACTGTGCATCATGCCTTTAACGAGCATCTTTTGGCGATGTCCTGTGCGCCCAAACCAGACGTAACATCATCATTTGAGATGCCACAGATTAACAAATCAATTTCATTCACCTAGAAGTGTACACTCTTTATCCTGCTCATCTAAAAAAAAAAGATTTCCATATATTTTTAAGTATTTCTATTGTAATTTTTCATTTTCATTGTTTATATTTTTTGTACTGTAACTCAACTGGGCGGGAGGATTGTCACCACTGGACACCAGTCCTTCTGACACAGCTCGTATATTATACAACACTATAATAGCATCGATAATAATATAGACCATGAAAGTGGGTAGTTTGAGGTTGCAGTGGCAATGACAGCAATGCACTTATCGTTATTACAAACTAGCACCACAGTGTGCTGTACAATGGATTTAGAACTTGACTCTACTGTCACATTATTACACAGATCTTCTAAACTTGTTTGTGTAAAGCGGAGATTATTTCCGGCATCGTTTGAAAACCATGTGGGGAGAAAAAGCTTTTAAAATTAGGCATGCATGGACACATTAGCCTCGTGACAAGCTATTTAGTTGGAACGCTTGAGTGGAATAAGCATGATTAGCAATAGACTCTCTGACATGAGATAATCCTAATCTATTAACAAAGAAGTTTGGTTTGCATACTCTCAATCTGGCAATAAACAGAGCTGGACAGTCCGTCCCTGGGCCGGACCGGTCGGCCAATTTTTGGGGTGGGGGCTGACAAATTTTTAAAAAGGGGCTGGACTAAGCATGACCAGAAGTGGATTTTAGTACGGCCCACTAATCGGCCCTCATGCGTGTGACGTGACGCTCGCGAGGCGGCCAAATTTCATCTCAGCCTACTCGGTGAAAGGCTTCTTTTTAGGCTTCTTTCTACTCCCGCAATGGCAAGGGCGACAACTGCCGCACTGATTCACATGACCGACGCATTGTGCTGTTAGCGACAGCTCTGCAACACATGCCACGCACACATCAGGAATTGTTGCTGCTCTGATCACATGCTGCGATGACATACAGTTTCCCACACGGATGAGAGAATGCAGCACGCAGCTCGTTGCTGCTGCAAAGCAAACTAGTTTGGCAGCGACGTATGTGTAAAAAGAAGCTACTCACCTACGTTCCTCCTTAGCCGCCACCTTCCAGATCATTTTCGCCATAAAATGAAATGCATCGTCTAGTCATCTCGGTCCCTTTATGGTTGTATCAGGCACGATATCTATTGTTGTCGTTGTTTTTGAAGCGACGCCCCCCCGACTTGGAACGTAACTGTTTCAAAACAACTTGTGTCCACGAGTATAGTCAAGCTGCGTGCAGCACTCAAGGATGACGCCGGCACATCAAGGTGGAGTTCATACACTTCTTCTGTCTCGTCTTCCCTACTTGCGGAAATACGCCGTAGCAAACCTGCCATGTATATTGGTTTGCTGGTATGCTTTTATTTTGAAGGCCGGGAAGTGTGAAGGAGGGGAAGTGTGGAAAATAAGTAACTTGTTGACTACGACTTCTGGCCGTCTGTTGGACCCAAATAATTATACATACAATACGACAAATCCAACCCCGGGGCTCGCAATGCAAGTAAGCACACGCAGTTGAGTAAGTACTACTGCCGCATTTGAAGCGTGTCCACAGCGGGTTCGAATTGTAAATTAGCCAGCTAATGATCTTTAAAAAGCCTCTGCCGTTAGCATCACTCCCGCGGCGACGTCAATCACGGACGCTTTTCTTTGGGGGGTCAGGGGGCGGAACGGACAATGTTTATGAATATGGCCGGAGGGTCGCGGCCGGAAGGGTACCCAGGTCAAGGGCGGAGGGTCGCGGCTGGACCGGAAAAAAAAGGCAAAGTGCCCAGCTCTGGCAATAAAGAAACTACATGTATTGCCTCAGAGACTCTTGCAACAATACACACACACAGACAAGGACGCCATGTGCCATCCTGTATTAGACCATGAGTGGGAGGACACAGGCATCATATGCACCTTGTAATCCTGATGCAGCACGGAGCTGGCGTAACGGCTGCATCAGCCATCTTTACACGCTGATGAAAGACTTGTCATGAGGACTTGACAAATGCACATACACACACACTGTAATGCAGACGCATAGCTGGCTGTCGGCATGAGACAGCAACAGCCTAGGGCCGCGCAGCAAAAAAAATGAAAACCGAGCTGTGAGCATTAAAGAAAGATGGGAGTGGAAAGGTGATGAGTGGAAGCAAGAAAGGAGGCAAACAAGAAGATGACAAAGCTCATCTTGCGAACGTTTTCATATTGCTAATGTCTTCAGTCTATTATTTTCACATTTACATATTTCATTACCATCCACCTTGCTGTCTTGCCCTCCTTTCCATGTCACGTTCTGTCTCTTCCTCCACCATGCTGCCTTTCAAATGCTGAATTCTCTTGTTTCTCTTGCTATCTCTGTTCCCTGCTTCTCTCCACTTGACCCATTTTCACTGTCTCTTCGCCTTTTCAGTGCATTTCTGCTTTATCCAGAGTCCAGTGGAGGGTGACAGAAGCAGGATGGCCTCAAAGGTTGCAGGTAACGTTTGAATCTGCAACGCTAGAGTGCACCTGAGCCCTTGTAGAACTTTCCCCTGTTTTTCACAAATGCTTGGCTGCTCACTTCTGGGCATGAAGACTTCATGTTTTGTATTCGTTGCCCCATGCAGTTTTTTATTTTCTTTTTCTGTTCTGATAGCTTTTCCTTGTTTTTTTCTGCTACGTGTACAATCTGTCACTAGGTCATACAAGTTAGTTGTCTAGTTTTGTTGCTAGTAAGAAAATGCTGTACAAGCGCCAGTATGAGCAGATTGCAAAACTAATTCTACCATAAGTAATGGGAGTGAAATGTGTGCTAGCGTGGCAACACATTTTAGCACCTCACAGTCGAGAGTTGGTTGGAATCTCAGCACAGGCCCTCCTGTGAGGATGTTCTCTAGCTTCCTCATACATTGCAAAAATAAATGACTAAAATACATTAAATCACAGGTGTCAAAGTCATTTTAGCTCAGTGGCCACATGGATGAAAATCTATTCCCAAGTGACCAGTAAAATCATGGCGTACAACTTAAATCAGTTGGCGTCAATAACACGCACATTTTCACTATTTACGGGCCCCCTGGTCCCTATTCCCCGTGAATAGAGGGGTTCAACCGTAAATACGGTGGCTTGCGAAAGTATTTGGCCCCCCTTTAACTCAAAGGTACTGTTAAATGTTAACTCTGTTTATTTCTATGAAAATGCTTTTTTTTGCCTTGTGAATTCTTGACTAAATCTTGATCAGCCAGTGTATGTCTTTCGGTGTATGTATCTTGTCAATGCTTTCTAGAATGTAGTTTTGGCTTGCATGAAAGAGGGTAATCTCGTGTTTGGATTTCTTTTTTATAGACATGCGCGTACCCATAGTGAAGTCCCAATGAGTATGTTTATCCATAAAGTGTTCCTATCACCAACCAGGTTTTTGATTTACAATAAATAAATCATGTCAGATGTTCATGAATAATTTCATCAAAGTGAGGGAAAATAAAGCGTGGGTTTGAATGTTCCATTAGTAAAAAAAAAAAAAACAAGAGCAAAGCTAGGATATTAACCACCCACCCAGACAGGGAAGGCAGCCAAATATAGGTCAACTCAGCCAAGCATATCCAACCCCTTCCTACAACTGACCAGTACAAAGCAGCTTTCCCCAATAACAGCCTTCACAACTGGGTTATGGAGGCCAACGGGGTAGCTAGAGACTAGACTTTGAATATGGATTATGCCTAATGGCTTTATTTTACTCAAGTATAAGCTTGTATATTTATCTAATTTTTGTCTATATTTCAACATCGTAATGTAGGGGTATTTAGAATTGAATTTCAAAGGGGTAATCTCCTATACTGCTACAACAGCTGTAAAAGCATCACACCACTCTATGATTGACATGAGTGACATGAGGAATTCCGTGCTTAATCTTTTGACCGTTTAAGCTCATCATCACGGTCTGAGACTGGGGTGTTTTATGGCAAAGACAGAATTCATCACAGACAAATCAGACAAAAATCCAAGTGGGCATGTTATCTTGCTGCAGTGTGTGTTATTTCTATGCACAACTACATCTCTTTATTGCAACACAATTCCGTGTGTGAGTGCGTGCATTCCTTCTGAGATGGGTTTCTTTTGTGTTTCTCTCAGAGTCCCCCGTCACCTCATTAAAACTTGCTGCAGTGTTTTGGCTTCAGCAGTCATCTGTCCCTTTGCCGGCTGCCTGTACCCAAGACTTGCCTTTCAAATTAACAGCAATTTAGCATTCATATATATATATATATATATATATATATATATATATATATATATATATATATATATATATATATATATAATGTAATTAACACTGTCTGTAGAAACGTTTATTTATTATTTATTTACAACTAACCAGTCACATAGATACTGCAGTGTTGTATTATGTGTTGTCTATTCTGGCAACCATCCGATAAGTGCTAGATGAATGCAACTTGAAATCCGGAATCTTAGTTACATTATCAAGACCACAGTGATTTCTTATCCAAAATCTGTGCCATGTTGTCACAGTGTAGTGAGGAACAGTGTGATTTTACAACATTAATGGACTCGATGTAAAATAAGAAGCACAAACTTAACCCAGGCAATTGCATAGGAAGGTGTAAATTGCGTGGCTATTTGATACTCACTAAAAATGTGAAAATTCATCTGTATGGGTGGAACGTATGTTTGTCTTTCAAATGGAGTGATATTACAATGGACTTCTTATTGTGAAAAGCAAACAATGGCAGATGGCCTCTGAGTGTGGGTCCACCATTAACCAAATCTATGCCTGGTCGGCTCCAGATGCTAATGGGCATTGAGATACCCTCTGCCTTTTAATACACCCATAAATCTGACAATAGATTCATATGTAAGCCATTTAGGGAGACAACCTCTGATGACAAGCCATTAAGAGATGACTGGCTGCAATAAGTATCTATTAAAAATGTAAAAAAAAAAAAACACACTTAAAGTGTAAGTCAACGCAAAAAATTTTTTTTTCAAGAATATGTTCTATGCAAGCCCACTAGTTGAAACAGGGCATTCTGATAAATATTGTGTTTGTGAAATAAGTGTTAATCCACTCGTTTTTAGCCATCTCCGGGGACAGCCATTTTGTCTTCTGTCGACCAGTCACGGCTCAGATTCAGAAAACAGGACAGCCGTCAGGTCTGCCAGAGATGGCTAAAAACGAGTGCAGTTTGCTGCTTAAGTTATATTCCCCAAACACAAAATTAATCATAATGCCGTGTTTCAACTAGTGGGCCTGCTGGGAACATATTCTTGAAAAAAATATGTTTGGGTTGACTTTCGCTTTAAAATGTTTAAAAATTACACAGTTAATTGAAATCTCAGACTTCATAAATATGGCATCACCTTTCTTCTGACTTGAATTTATGTCCATTTAATCTAGTTTTTTTTTTTTTTAAATGAGTATGCAGACATTTTAGACAGTCTGGAATACTATATACGTTTTAACTGCAGGTAATTAGTTTCTGTTGTCATGGGATGACAATCATGAGAATGTTTTTTTTTTTTTTTTTAATCAAAATTAGTCGATAACCATTGCAAACATTGAGAATTCATTCACCAACAATTCTTCTAAAGTCCTACTTATAGACTTTTGTAAAATCCTGAAGTGGACCATCTCCATGGTTAAGCAACAATAACAAAAACACCCAAAATGACAATGGAATACTTCATACCTGATTTGAAGTCATTAAAGCTGTGTGTATTCAGCACACCCACTCACAGATGATTTGGCCCAACTCAATGGGCCAGGGAGCTGTGCATGAGTAAACATTAATATCATTTCATGGTTCTGTAGTTGAAAGTTTCTGGTATGATTATTCTAAATATAAACTTCGCAAAGGCTAAAATAAACATCTAACGGTGGGATTTAATTAAATACGTTCCTCTGTGATGCTTATCTGCTGTTTTAATTAGTGTTGCCAGGAAAATCACCCATGTGCACGTACATATACACCACACACACACATAACCCACACACACCCACGCACACACACCCACGCACACACCCACACCCACACACACACACACAATCAATGCAAATCTAGCTATTATCTAATATCGCCCAGCACAGAAATATGGCCAGTTATGTGCCCAACATCTACAGAGCTTCTGGAAAGCTAACTGACCACAGCTCCGATGTCACCATTGATGCAAATTGTGTTAAATATTGTTAAAAGAACTAGACAAACTGTACTGTGCACCAGCTCGTTTGGGCCCTACAGTCTGGTTTTAATTACTGTTGTTACTTTTTGTTTTAGTTTAGTTGTTATTAGTTTTAGTATTACTTTTAGTTTTTTTAATATACAGAATGTTTATCGAGTGCAGTTTTAAAAAAAAGTCATTTGTGGTATTGCATAATAAAGTAAAAATTACAACAATTCTCAAACGACCGTTTGACCCTCCTTCTCCTTCTATCCTGACGTACAACAATACTGAAATAAATACATTTGAAATGAAGAGGGGAAGCTCAGGTATGATATTAATTGACAAAGATGAAAACAAAGGACGTTTTTGTTGAAATTATAGTTAGTTTTAATTAGTTTTATAAATGTAGTTTGTTAGTTTTAGTTTTTCTTTTGAAGCATTTTTCGTTTTTTATATTAATTTGTTAACAAAAAATGTTTTTCAATTACAGTTTTAGTTATTTCTTTTTTTATTTTTGTTAACTATAATAACCTTGGTGTGCGTCCAAAGTACATGGTCCAGCATGGTTAGGTAAGTAGGCATCGTCTCAGGGAAGTGTAACGTCCACAGTAACATGAACGCAGATGATTTGCTTCCCAGCCAATGGAAGCGGCTATCATTCCCTTTAAATTCAGCGTAGGAGATGCGCAAGCATAAAACGACTTGCTGGAGTCCATTCAGGAGATCGACGTATGCAAAGTACGTTTATAAAGAACTGCTAGAACATCTCCACTTGTAGACGATGTAAAGTTGTCTGCTGTGACGTGGTCACTTGGAGACCGCCTTCCACCCTCAATCGTACGTCAGTGTGCGACAACCGTTTCCAAACTTCCCTCCTACCTAGGGGTGGGCAATATGACGATATTAGATCATTAAGGAATTTAACGTGTTGACGATCTCATAAAGCCAAAAGATCGTTTGCTCGTCGACAGGGCGCATTCTATACAGTTTAGCTCAAAGCCGCTGACGCATACCCGACCAACCAATCACAGCACGCACAGTGCACCGTACGTGACAGTCCTGCCTCCCTGTTTGTTTGTATAGCGGGAAGCTATAGCGGAAAGTCACCACGAAGCAGAGTTGGTCCCGAAAAGAAACTCCACATCCACAGTGTCGATTTGGTTTGGCTTTTCCTCGGAGGAGAAAGCGCAAAGCAGTTATTTGCAAAGCTTTCAGAGACTCGGTTCAGATGGCAATGCGACAAACCTGTTTAATCAGTTGCGGAGACAGCACCCAAAAAAACTACACCGACAGCCAAAGCAATACAATACAATACAATACAATACAATACAATTTCAAACAGTTATCAGACATATGGTAGCCAGAGACAGCCGCTAGCTAAAAGCTAAAGCAACCCATGGTAACACAGTCATTTAACAAGGGCCCTCCATATGAAAAAACAACCAAGCCGTGTAAAGAAACTAACTGAGGCAGTGACTTATTACCTTGCTGCATATGGTTCCCATTAAAACAGTGGAAAACGAGGGCTTTAAAAGACTCTTCAAAGTACTAGACCCGCGTTAAGAGCTGTGTTTTTGTTTACATTATTTTACCTTTTATGTTCACATTCACTGCACATTTTGATAAAAATTGGTGCTGTTCAAATTAAAACCTGTTCAGAAGGTTTAGCTGTCTTAAAATGTCTTTTTTTTTCTTTTAGGGTTTTATATACATTTTAAATATGTTTTATATGTTTAACATGGGGTCCACTGATAGTGTAGTGGTACACACGCCCGAGTTGTGTGCGGGCAGCGTGGGATCGATTCCCGTTCAGTGACGGTGTCTGTGTGTGCCCTGCGACTGGCTAGCGACCAGTTCGGGGTGTGGTCTGCCTTCGCCCGTTGACGGCTGGGATAGGCTCCAGCAACTCCCCGCGACCCTATATAGGATAAGCGGTTTGAAAGATGACATGACATGACATGTTTAACATGACCCTTGTGAGGACAACCGGTATAGATAATGGATGGATGGATGTTTAACGTGAGGAAAATTGTCAAAAATGTGCAAATTAGTCTAAAAAAAAAGATGTAAAAAAGAATCATGATAAAAACATGATGTAAAATGGTGGTTGACTGGTTAGCACGTCCACGTCACAGTTCACAGGTTGTGGGTTCGGTCCCGCCTTCGGCCTCCCTCTGTGGAGTTTACATGTTCTCCTCGTGCCTGCGTGGGTTTTCTCCGGGTACTCCGATTTCCTCCCACATTCCAAAAACATGCATGGTAAATTGATTGGACTCTCTAAATTGCCCCTAGGTGTGATTGTGAGTGCGGATGTTTGTTTGTCTCTGTGTGCCCAGCGATTGGCTGGCAACCAATTCAGGGTGTTCCCCGTCTACTGCCCGAAGACAGCTAGGATGGGCTCCAGCACACCTGCGACCCTTGTGAGGATAAGCGGTATCGATAATGGATGGATGGATGGATAAAATCATGATCGTGTTTTATTTTCAAAAAATCATAATATGATATTTTTGCCATATTGCCCACCACTACTCCTATACCCATATCTGTGCTGTGGTCAGGGGGTGATTTTAAATATATATTAAGTATGATAATAATAAGAATTCTTTCAATTAATTGATCGTCCAGCATCGTATTTATGAATGAAATACAATGACACACACCAAACACGTCCACAGAGCTCAGAATTTGCCGATCTACACCTCGAACAAATCCATCAAAATCACGTTACCCAACCTGTGCCACAACAGACCTGCTTTTAGCTGGTCTAAAGTTTGGTCAACTTTCAACCGCTAAATCGTCAGGTGCACAGGGGGCATGTAAAAAAAAAAAAAAAAAAAAAACTATCGGTCTGCCCTGCATGGTTACACAGTCTACCAAATTCCCAAACACGCTAAACTAGGCTTGAACCAGCACAAAAGTGTGCATACATTTTACGCCAGACTGCATTTGCACCGTCTATGAAAATAGAGCCCCGCATGTTAAGATTGCCTACGCGTGGTATATGAATATTCTTATTTTAGTGGTAATTATGCTAGAACATGCTGCATCTCAGTTTTACGACATCATTCTTGATGTTCTTACTCGTTGTTTATTCATATCTGTGAGTATACAAAGTATTTGTAGACTCTTGCAGTCTGTTCCCCGTGACAGAGATGTTATTGTAAGCCACAAAGATTTTTCTGTAAGCCACACAAATAATTGTTTGCTGCTACATGGAACTAAAGCAGAAATAAATCCTCAAGTTAATTTCCGCTCCTGCTCTTCCTCCACATTTCCCTTAATCTTCCTCTCTGTCTTTGTCACACACGCACACACGCAGGCACTCACACATGCGGCCTCTCCACTGCAGGCTTAAGATTCATTACCAAAATCAGAACTGCATATTTAGTGACCAAGGTTTGGTCATTCTTGTCTCATCTTTCCATGCAAATCATTATCCCTACTTCAATCTCCTGAAAATGTTTTTAGGATGCAAGATTCTAACTACGCCCTAGTTAGTGTTCATTTTGAAAAAAATAATAAAAATAAAAAATAGCAATTGAATTACTGATTTAAGAATATTACATAATTAATATTGCAATATTTTCTAAGAATATTTAGTTACTGACAAATAAAACTCACTGCCTCTTACTTCTCTACTCTGTGTATTGTATACCAGCTCATACAGTATTATTATTATTCAGATGAACAAAATTCTTCAAGAAAAGCAGAATAAATAAGTCATGCTGTCTCTCAACCCACATCTGGGTTGGGAGACTCAATAGCTAATCCGAAATAGTGGCTATAGAACAGTCTTTCCTTATGACAGTTGAGCCAAGGTACCCATTTTACATTAGAAAAATCTCACACCACCACACAAGAATGTCTTTAAAAAACATGCATATTGAAATGTTTTTAAAGTCTGTTGTATGTAAGGCAACAGGTGTATAGACAAGCTTAGAGTATTTAATGGCTCTGTCTGTCACTACACATCATTGGCATAGATACAGTAGATGAACAAATATATCTTAGTAAATAATAAATAATGTATTTGTGACAAATTAAGTAACATTCAATCATTTCACACAGCACTCCTGATGATCTCTCATTGCACACTGGGGTGCCACGGTGCCGTGCTTTACAGTCACTAAAGACTCTTTGTGGTTGGCATTGTATGCTGTGTTGGAAAAAGAGACCCCTACTGGCAGGGATTGGTAAAATGACAAGTCAACCTTTGGGGTCTTCCTCTGGCCTTGAAAACAGAGCAACAGAAACGCCTTTGCACTGCTAACCTCCTGCAAGGCCACTGCTAACGGAATATGCTGCAAGTGAACACACTCCACAGTGAGAGTGGGGGGCGAGAGATAGTCAGGTTGTTCAGTTCTTTCAGTGCAAGCCCAGACTTATGAGTCACTTTCATAGAGATACACTTCTCCTGGCCCAAACACCATGAAGCCAGCCAATTTCGAGGAAAAGTGCACACTTCTAGGTTTCCCATTTAAATTATGCCACTCAAGTGAACAGGGAAACTCTGCGCTTGAGACATTACATTTTTCATGTAGTGTAATAGTACTCACTGGAATAACACGGCTAAGAAATCCCTGAATTGATTTTAGTGCCATTTGAAAGATTATTCCCAATGAAATGAAAACTATAGGGGATGAATGTTTTCCCCATTGTTGTTGAGTTCTATTTTTTAAGATAGGCCTACAGAAGGACAAAAAGAAGGAGAAAAACTTTCAGCGCAAACTCCCAATGGACAGCAGCAAGAAAACAAACAAACAGCACGTCCTCATCTTCACTACAAAGTAGCCCTTGTTTAGTTACATGTGAGCCTCCAAACAAGCTCGGGTGGCTAAAAATATGATCAACACAATGAATTATGTATACATACAGTATTTTCCGTAAATCCACTAGGTGGGCTATGTTGACAAGCGGCTTCGCCACACGGTGTAATTACTGAGGTTACAACAGCGGTCACACCCACTGCGCTGCAACATATTAAAACTCGCATTAACATCGCACCCACTCGAGTGACAAGGCTGTTCGTGAGACTCAGGATTTAGAAACATAAGCAATACCCAAAGACAAGATGTGTTGGTCAAGATGTTCTAATTTGTGCACTTAAAGCAGAAGACAACCCAAACATATTTTTTTCAAGAATATGTTCCCAGCAGGGCGGCACGGTGGTCGACTGGTTCAGATGTCGTGGGTTTGATCCCGGCTCCGGCCTCCCTGTGTGGAGTTTGCATGTTCTCCCCGTGCCTGCGTGGGTTTTCTCCGGGTGCTCCGGTGTCCTCCCACATTCCAAAAACATGCATGGTAAGTTGATTGGACACTCTAAATTGTCCCTAGGTGTGATTGTGTGTGCGGATGTTTGTTTGTCTCTGTGTGCCCTGCGATTGGCTGGCAACCAATTCAGGGTGTCCTCCGCCTACTGCCCAAAGACAGCTGGGATAGGCTCCATCACGCCCGCGACCCTTGTGAGGATAAGCGGTATGGATAATGGATGGATGGATGGATGGATGGATGGATGTTCCCAGCAGGCCCACTAGTTGCAACACGGCCTTCTGATTAATTTTGCATTTGTGGAATATAAGTTAAACAGTAAAATGCATTCGTTTTTAGCTATCTCTGGGGCAGCCATTTTGTCTTCTGTCGACTGAAAATGACATCACAACTGCTCACAACGACCAATCACGGCTGACCTGTTTTCTGTATTTGAGCCGTGATTGGTCGTTGTGAGCAGTTGTGATGTCATTTTCAGTCGACAGAAGACAAAATGGCTGCCCCAGAGATGGCTGAAAACGAATGCATTTTACTGCTTAACTTATATTCCACAAACGCAAAATTAATCAGAATGCCGTGTTTCAACTAGTGGGCCTGCTGGGAACATATTCTTGAAAAAAATATGTTTGGGTTGACTTCCGCTTTAAGTAGAAGCTAAAAATAATTCACTTGTAGTATATGCATTTACTCTAGCCGATAAGAGTCCAGCATTAGCGTCACGGCCTTATTGCTGTGTACAGCCTTTGTGATGGACATTCCTATATATTACATACATGATTACAGCAGCAAGTGGCCAGCATGCTTCACAGTTCTGAGGTTGGGGGTTCAAATCTGGGTTCAGCCCTTCCTGTGTGAATTTTCTATGTTGCTCCCATGCTTATTTGGGTTTTCTCCACTTCCTCTCCCATTCCCAAAACATTCATGGTCAGTCCACTGAAGACTCTAAATTTTCCCGTGGTGTGAGTGTGAGTGTGAATAGTTGTCTGTATGTGCTCTGTGATTTATTGGCGACCAGTCCAGGGTGTGCTCTGCCTCTCACCCAAGGTCGGCAGAGATAGCCAAAAGCTCACCCACGATGCTAATAAGTGCAAGTGCTATGGGAAATAGATGGAAGGTCGTATGACTACAACTCATCTTGCATGTTGATAACTTCACCCATGTGTTCTAATCGACCTACATTTTCATAAAACATATAATAAATACCCCACTCACTCAAGCTTGAATTGATGTTTTTATCCTCTGTATGAACAACCATGCATCTATGGATAATTGGAATTTCAGTTAACCAAAAAAAAAAAAAAGACAAGGTGAGGGCATGAACCGTGACTCAAAGTCAGGATCTTTCAATTATGAGTCAGATGTGCTAACCACAATTCCACCAATAGAGGCATATTTGATTCTAAAGCAGCATCCAGAGTGCACAAGAGTTGTTGTACACTGTTTAATTGATCAAATCCCAAATTCAAATGGGTTCCTTTTGGATTAGAATACAGTTCATTCAATTATCTGTTGATATAATACAAACACTAGTAGCAGGAAGGGGAATGGTGGTCACTGTCATGTATTACTCTGTTTTAATTTGAGACGCATATGATACAATACAGTATATTGTAAATAATGATCCAGAAATTAAAGACATAGAGAGAACGTCACATTGTTCACATTATTTACTACACAGTAATGTGAAAGACCCTGAACCAATGAAATGATTTTGTCACCTATCCTTCATTTCTACGGCATATCCTGTACAGGGTCACACAAAGCTAGAGCCCATCTCAGTTGACATTGGCCAGGTGGCGAGGTGCATCCCTGCCAGAGCTGACATTGCAATAACAGTATTCAGCAGTGAGGATAAGCGGTACCAAGAATGAAAGGATGGAAAGGTCATTAGGTCAGCTGTCTGCTGTGGATCTGTATTAAATCGCATTTTAAAAATATATTTTCTTTTGTTTTATTTCCCAATTCTGGTGTTTGGATCAAAATGTACAGGTTTCTTCCTTGGTCATTACCACAACCCTCTGGAAATTTGGACATTGGTCATTAGTTACTGAGTTATGCAGGTTGAATACAGATAAATATAGATAAAAAATAAAATTAAAAAAACACTTTGTCAAAGCATCTGCCAGCAGTCCTAACCAAAACACCGTGTCAAATGTATTATAATTTAAGTCACTCGATGTTAAAATAAAAAAATCTAATAAAAATATGCAATGAAATCACGCTGAAAATGTGTTATCACTAATATTGCAAATAGTATGTTAAAAAAAGCCTTATCCAATCATTTATTGTTGACTGCAAGCATGTGATTGAGAGACTCAGGTGAGGTCATTAGGACTGTGGACTCATTGTCATGTTTGGCATCATGAGTGTGCATCAACTAAATAGACCACCGATGCACATAATATATCCACAATTCTAATTGGAAGCTAAAATTATTATAGCACAGTAAAGCATTTGAAAAACTAAAACCCAAACAAATGTGTCAGTGATCCAAAATGCAGCATTAGAATGTGGATGAGTGATAGACGGACGGCCATGTTCTGGAAATGTCAAGTTTTAACAACGACAGCAATTCAAATAAATATCAATTTAATTGGTAATGTACAAAATGGCCATCATAGCTGCAGGCGATGGACCACCCTTTGCTCAGGTATCTTATATTTCATCTAACAATGTATGTGTACCACGGGACCGAGTGCTTACACTACATTATCCTCTTTCACACTGGCTTGCCACATCAGAGGCATAACAGTAGAGTTGCTGTTTTTTGCCTTTCATTCAGAATCCACCAAATATTATATTATATTTCTGTCTGGGTGCACGTTCATACAACTGATGTGGCTTCCCACACCAGATTGTAAAATGTGTGGGAATGTCAGCACGAGCGTCTGGTGTGACTCTGGTCTCGACTTCCCACTATCCCCTTCCACAAAGGTGCCATTCCACCTGTCTTACACTCCTGTAAATTTCTGCAGTAAATTTGTGGGTCAACCTAACTTCCTCATTCTGTATACAGCGACTTGAGGAAAAGCCTGGCTTTGATGGGCAACGTGAAAGAGGCTATTGACACAAGTGGAAGCAAATGGTAATTCTCACTCTTCTACTCTAACCTACTTTGCAGGAATTCTATACTGATGACTCGACATGGTCACATGGGAGAAGGAGATGGTAATATATTAGTAGCCAGCCAGCTAATGCATTCTGGATTAAGACTTTAGATTTAAGAGTTTTTGGGCAGACAGGTGGAATGTCACCTCAAAGCCTACTCCTAAGTGTGAAGCTTTGCTGTTGTCTTCAAAAAGGAACCTATCCCACCGTCAGCTCTATTTGGGTCTGTATCTGGACCACCATGGAGACAGCAAGTTGTTTGGGATAATCGCCTGTAATTACAAATCCTGATTCTGATGTTAATCCCAAAAGGGCGAGACTAAGATATGGAGGTATTGCAAATCACAGGTATTAAAAACATTGTGGAGTATCCCTGACAGAATAGATGAAAACTTTCCTTCACCGTCTTCATTCCATATATGAAAAAAAGCTTATAGCGTTGGTTCCACAAAGCCACTAGGGTCTGGGCTGAAATAAAGTGCTCAGAAAAGGGTGTGTATTTTTTGGTCTCTCTCGCTTTATCCATCACATTTTGTAGGAGCCAATAGTCCATCTGTCCATCCATCCACCCTTTTTCTGTACCTTTTATCCTGCTCAGGGTCATCGCAGAAAGCTGTAGGCTATTCCGGATGACTTTCGGAGAAAGACAGACTGAAAAAAAAAAATGCTGTGTTGAATTTACTTTATTTTATTTCATGAATTGGTTGCACGAAATAAAATCATCTGGATCCAGATATATTTGAAGTAGAATCTACTTAAACATTAAATTCATATGATTCTGTTTTGTGCACCCACTTTACAAAATAAAATGAAGCAAATCCATCCATCCATTATCTCTACCGCTTATCCTGACAAGGGTCGCGGGGGTGCTGGAGCCTATCCCAGCTGTCTTTGGGCAGTAGGCGGGGGACACCCTGAACTGGTTGCCAGCCAATCGCAGGGCACACAGAGACAAACAAACATCCGCACTCACAATCACACCTAGGGGCAATTTAGAGAGTCCAATCAACCTACCATGCATGTTTTTGGAATGTGGGAGGAAACCGGAGTACCCGGAGAAAACCCACGCAGGCACGGGGAGAACATGCAAACTCCACACAGGTAGGCCGGAGCCGGGATCGAACCCACGACCTCTGAACTGTGAGGCGGACGTGCTAAACAGTCGACCACCGTGTCGCCCTATGAAGCAAATTCAACCCAATATTTTTTTCAGTGTGAAAAATGAAGACATTTTTTCAAGATGAACTCAACATGGGCCGGCCCCAATAGCCACTGTAAATACTATAATACTGTACTTAAAGTCAACACCACATTTCATGGTAAGCAGTGAAAAGAGGGCATCAAAAATACTGATTTAATACAATTGAAGAAAAAGAATTTCAGCTTCACGACAAATATTCAGTTCAAAACCTTCTCATTCTTATTCTCCACACTGTGAGCATCACCATTACTACCTTAGGGCACTGCAAGCACCGTTGCTAGCCACAGTAGTGCCATGCATAATACATCGAGCCAACTTTTGAAGGGCTTTTCTCAGAAGTAATGACATCATGGAAGAAATTGCTTGAGGAAGACAGCATCAAAGACAGCCAAATAGCCTTTGCGTTCACTTCAGACCATGGAAAAAGTCCAAGTTTAGCACGAGAACAGTAGCATCAACCAGCTGAGATTACTGGCACAGACTTGAACATGGCACAAGTTAAGACATGCTGAAAAGTGAAATGACAACAAGCCAAGGTAGCTTATAAGGTAGTTCCAAAAGCAGTCTTTAGACAACAAAGAAGAATGGGGAATGCAAGTTTAGTATTTAAATAATAATAATAATAATAATAATATCAGTAATTCTGCAGTTTATTCATTAATGTTCCTCAAATAGGTTTGAAAACAAGCAACAACCCAGGTTTCTCTGTAAAGGTCAAAATATGGTTAAAAGAATCAAACAGCTTTATTTAGGCTGCATTCACTGTGGAAGTGGCACAAATGTTAGATGCCACTTTTGTTACATATGGTACGTGCATTTTTAAAATTGGACGCAATTGCTCTTAAGCGAATGAAAAAATGATGCCATGAGGCGATGTGAAGTTTTTGTGATGTGGCTACTCTCTCTCTCGATTGCTATAAATAGTGGAAAGTGGTGCTGTCTCTCATATTTCATGTGTCACTGACTCCGGCAGTCACTCTTGATGAGTGTTTACCGCTTATACTTTGCTCACTTTGCTTTCTGTCGTCTGATCTTCTCTCCTCTTGATGTTGCAGCCTATAAAGCCATACCTAAAGGCTACGTTTTGAGTGGAAAGGCTCGGAAAGATAGCTTGCGTTAGACGAGCTATCTTCAAAACTGAAAAACTAACATCTTTTTCAAAGTTTTCTTAAATGATTATGTACACAAAATGTGTAGCGTGGAGTAATGAGTGAAAAAGGGTTTAATCGAATGAGGCCGTCCATTTGAGGAGACTTTTATTTGTACAAATACTTGAGTAAGGGTACAGCTACACACGCTCCTTTCCGTTGTTTTTTTTTATTGTATTGAATATTAAGAATGATATAATTGTGGTTGTCTAAGAAGGATCTGAACTTCATATCATTCAGTTTGTCATTTTATTTGAATATACGATGTGTCGGGATAGGAGGATTGTGCTCAGTGAGAGAAATATTCAGGCCCACCCTGATTTTTCCAGGCCCACCCATTAGCCATGTTCTGGCTCCGCCCCTGTCCTATTGATGTTAATGTCTCAGAGATTTACCTTTTTACCAGCAGTTTGTGTTGTATTTTTGTAACTGCAGATCATTTCAACTGCAATTATGTGTTCTGTGTTTTTATTTGTAGATCTATAATTGTTATTTTGTTACAGTTTATTTTACTATATGTTACTGAACAGTTGACAAGCTGCGTCATATGCAATTTTGGTGTCCGTCGCGAGCGTCAGCTGCGTCCCACATTGTCCCCCACAAGCATACTCCCTGTCCCACATCTGCTGAGTTTGGATCTGGTCACTCTAGCTGGACACAGCATTGTGAACTACATAGACCATGACCATGATACTTTGTGCCAATAGGAACATATGACAATAAAATGTCTGGCCGAGCCTATTTCTTTGTCACTGCTATGTTGAAAAACACTTTTTTTCAATACCGTGCGCCTTTTTTGAACAATGCTGTGAGTTTTTATACATTATCCTGAGCTTTTTTATATCGCCAACTTCCCCAGAATATCATGATAATTATATTGAAAGGCTCATATCATGATATTGTATTGTGGGGCTTGGATACTTTTTCATCTCTACTGCTAACGATACACCCTCTATTTGTTATAGCTGACACTCACTATGATTGCCCATTGATTGTACCAAGTTCGTTTTTTTTTTTCATTCAAGTTAATAATTTGTGAAAAATTGTTTTATAGTTTTGAGCAGTCTGCCTTGTGTCCTATTTATCCTGGATACTACCCTGTTGGGGTAAACCTGATCACAGAGTGGCCATATAAACAGATAGCCCCGTTTTTAAAGCACTACACATTGTTTAGAATTTACATTGACCTTGCATCCTATGACCAGCCACTGATGTATCAAATCTAGATTTCTTCTATTTAGAATAATAGCCTTGCACTAGCCTGACAGAACAAGGGCAACCCTTGCGACCACAAGGCTCATTCCCTGATGAAGGCCACTAGGCCAAAAATGTTAACATGTTTGTTGACATGGCCAGAATAAATTGGTGAAATTGAGTCAACCTTGCCTTGAACGTCTGTATGGCTTATATATGTTTGTGAGATACCTACTTTTGCCTTTGGCCACCTGTTTATTCCACGGTAGACTATAAGTAAATTACTCTGCATGATGAAACCTGAAGCCACACACATTGGCAATGTGCAACTATCAGCACACGAACACATCCATACATCCATTTTCTGTATTGTTCAGGGACAATTGGTAATGTGGTAGTTTGCAGAGATTACTTTTGTGAACCTACCGAATCATTTGTGAGGAATTTCTTGGAAAAATACTGCTTTCGAAAACTTTTTCAAGCAGTATTTTTAAATGATCTCAAATAGTTCTTGCTATTTCATCTGTAATATAAGTCCACAAACCAGTTTTTAATTTGAGGATGGGCAATGCATGGGTCTTCAAACTTTTAAACAAAGATAATGATAATATAATTACACTTCTGATGGTCTTCATATGATAAAATAGCACAAGTCAGCAAAAATATTTTACATGAAAGGTCTTGATCAACTATCAAGGACAAGATGGTGTAACGGGCCAACAGAGTTTCCTGTGTATCATCATTCAATAACCCTGAAGTGTGCGGACACAAATCAATCAGTTCCATGAATCCAGCCTGAAGGCTAAAATGAGTAAGGATGTGCTATTATTTTATTTGGATGCAACAGTTGTTTGGAATTCCCAAGCCACGACTTTCACACAGGAGAACATGTGCCACATGGAGCTGGGAAGCAGTCGAGCAGAGTCTTCATCTCTCAGGCAGACACAATGCTTAGTCATGACCAGGCGCCGCACAATCTGACAAATCCTTATTAGGCAAAGTTAAAAGGTCTCGAGGGAAAAAAAATCTATTTCCTTTGACCTGTGTTCAGAAGCTAGGAGTATGACATTTTCTCTCAAAAGCTTGAAAATCCTGTGGTTACTGATTTGTGCCAGTTTAAAGAGGTCTTTTCAAAATGAATTGTAAAAATAAATAAATAAAACATGAAGGTCAATTTTCTTCCCATAAATCGTAAGTAAGACAAGCATTCATTTTATAACACAAGGACAAAGATGATCTTCCAAACGATGTATTGCAGAAGCGACAATTTTGAAGAAACACAATATTTCAAACCATTCTGGAGGAATTGCAATAATAATGTAGAACATTGCAATCATCTATAATTTAGAAAATGTGTATGCTTGTATTGAAGACGTAGAATATCAATTTTGGATATGGAATTATTTGAATAATATAAAATGAACAATCAGAGTAGACAATATTTTTCAACATTCAATAACAATACAAATGTTATCGTTGCGTCTTTATTTGTCATTTTCAGCTACAAAATATAATATGAAAAAGGAATTCATTTACAGTTAAAAAATGACTAGGCTATGAATAGTTCTGGTCTTCATTGGCTCGGCTTGTTTACATGTTGACCATGTCTTTGCTGGGTAAACCTTTACCGCTGTCAATCTCAGGCCAGTGCCTGAAAAGTTAACTCTTACAATACACAATTCTACCTTACCTTCGACTACTAATGCCACTTTTTGTCAAGTCATGATTGGTTATATGTTTAACTTGGAATTGTGATTAAAATCAGCAGTTTGGATTTTTACAAACATTGCTAATGCCAAATGACAAATGCACACAGCAAAGCACCTACCCTGCCAAGAGCAATATGTTGCATGACTGAATGGGACACCAAAATGCTGAGCAAACCTTTAAAACAATGAGCAGCTTAGTGGCTGGCAGGCGGCTGGTTCAATGGTAGTGTAGTGAATGAAGAGGCTTTAAAGCCAGACAATGCAGTGCTACACTGGCCAAACGCCACTTCCTCCGCTGCACACATTCAACTGTGCACATGTGCATGCTTGCAAAGGGTTAGAAATGAGGGTTGAGGTAGACAAATGTCCTTTAAATTAAAAAAATGCTTACATTCAAGAACTAATAAAAGAAATAAATAGTTGTTGCCTCTTGAGTGGTCACTTCCGTCACTTTGATTTCGAGGGTAAGGGCATTTAGGTTTAAAATAAATACATTTCTTTAAAAAATACCATATAAAAAAACAGCCAACAAAAGAATATGATTGACTCTGCAGTCTGCGAACGAGCCCACACAAACCACACTGTCAGTAAATCTTAAAACTAGGAAGGAAAAAAAACAAGCTAAATAAATAAACAATGGAACCACACAAGGTGAACTGGTAGAGACTCTGGCACAAGAGCAGTTTATCTATCCAAACTTGACTCATCTTAAACTGATGTTGCATAGAAAATTCACTTCTTAATTACTTGTTTACGAATAGTTGGATCCCTGCAGTGCCTGCCCACCCTTCAAGTGTGAAATTAAACATCCAAGTAAATCTTTTATTACCGGCATCCCTCGGTATTGTGAACAAATCAAAGTCAAATCAAGTATTTTTCTTTTGGGATGTGTGGGCCGCATGCGTCACACACACAGATCAGCACAGTAATTACCAAATATATTGAAAAAATAGTGTATGAGGTGCTGACTTGTGAAAATGTTTTTTTGTCTTTAGGTGTTTGTTTTTTCCCCCCATACTCTGGGCTCTACTTTCGCCATAAAACGCTTGCCTCTTCAAACCTTTAGCTCCACCCCGGTTGTCATTGGAATGAAATTTATACTCGCCATTTTCCCAGTAGTGTATGGGTTGATGTGATGGGTCATTTGCATCCGCCTTAGCTGACATCTAAAAATTAGCTACTGGTAATTTCAGCAAGACAAGAAAAAGGGTATTTAAAATGTTCTTGAATTCTTGACCCTTCAGGCATTTTCATGAAAGCATGTCACAGACATTCATTCGTCAATGAATGAATGAATATATAACTAAATAAATGCTCAATATTTCTTCTTTAATGTACCTAAAATCACAGAATGAATTCAAACCTCTAATTAATTCTCATCAGGAAGGAAATGCCACAACTCATTATGAGTTTAAAAGATCTGTCATTTATTTCAACACAAATATGGACAAGAACATTTGAAATTATGTAAGGCCCACAGAATAGGCTGTCAGACTGCAGCTAATCCTCCAACGCCCACCCAGTCAAAAACGACACTTGAACACATTTTCAAAAAGACAAGGGCACGCAAAGTCATACACTTACATTGGAGTGTAGCGATACATGAAATGACTAGTTTACTAGGCCTAGTCTTGTTCTTGTCCTATCAATTTATATTACAAGATTTTTAAGATTTTTTTTTAAAGAATTCTATTTTTATGTCTGTGATATAGTCCATTATAGTGTATTAGTCTATATAAAGTTCCATTACAAGTAATTGATACTGTTAACAGTGTTATATCGGATACATGAAGCGACTAGTTTAGTAGGCTTGTCGTATCACTTTAAATCTTACATTAAAGAGGGAAGTCAACCCAAAAATCTTCTTTACAATAATATGTTCTATGAAGCCCCACTAGTCTAAACACGGCATTCTGATTGATATTGTGTTTGTGGAATATGAGTTAAGTAGTAAAATCCATCAATTTTTTGTCCTTCTTAGGGGGCAAAATGACCGCCCCCTGAGATGGATAAAAACAGGTGGATTATGTAGCCTAACTCATTCCACAAATGCAAATTAATCAGAATGCTGTGTTTAGACTAGTGGAGACGCATAGAACATATTATTGGAAAGAACATTTTAGCGTTGAATTCCTCTTGAAGAGGGGGGGAACTAATGTTAAAAGAAGGCTTTAAAAAGTTTCATTACACGTAATGTTTATATTGTCATCAGTACCATAGCATGGGTTGGCCTCAGGGGAAGTGAAATGAGTTTAATTTATTGCTCTTGTTGGAATGTTTTGCAGGTCTCGAGGGCATAAGCCCAATTAGCAATTTACAAAACAACTATTTACTCAATGCGTGTTCGTTTTATCTTTCAAGAAGGTATCCAATGTAAATAAAGACTCACACAAGTTGATTGAATTTGCTCGTCTGTGTTCTTTTCCATCATCAAGTTCAGGAATCATGGAATGATCAGATCTGGGCAGGTTTTCTATCCCCGCGAATGCTCTCACCTGAGACGGGCGAAGGCAGAAAAGTGGCCCGCTCTAACATGCAGCCCTCACATTTATACTGTCTTCAAAATGTAAACATAATGTGGGCTGGTCTCCTCCCTGGCTGGCCGTGTCTGTAGGGCTCACCCTCTCCAACTGGTCAGATCAAGGCTCAGACTCTTAATTGATTATGTGACGTCTGTAAATGTGTAATGATCACATTGGTTTTTGGTTACCAATGTTAACCTGTTAGCTAATATAAGATGATTCACATAGATTTAGATCCTTCGCTCTATATAATACCTAGTAACATACTAGCGCTAGCTAATGGCACATGGTACTGTGTTTGTCATGGCTGTGTACTTAGCAAGACATGACATGGTTTGCTAGAAAGCAATCAGCTGTGATTCAATGTTGCAAGCTCATTTGGTGGATTCTGTGTGACATTTGAAATACGACTTTGGCCAAATTTGAATGTATAAATATCTATTATTGTTGTTTGAACTTATGTTGTTGCCATATGCAATATTCACAAGTAACATTAATTACTTTGGGCCAGTTTTGTCATCTTACATCTGTGGCCCTCACAGAATCCTGCAGCAAAGTTTGGATGCACAGTTACCTACCAATAAAGGTTAGTAATGACAAGTCACTGAAGTTGCACTTATCGTACCATAACAGTTTTGGTAGCTACCCGTAGTCATCATACTTTCCACTCCATGAAACACCAGTTAGTGCTCAGTCGTACGCAAGGCTCTTTAATGCATTTGCATTGTACGCCAACTAGATGTGATCATTTTTAATGAACATATATTCAGTTGAAACAAGTATCCTTTAACATAACGTTTATAAATACAGTAACATTATAATCATGATGGCTTTTAGACAATTGTATTTGTGGGGGTGGTAGGGCGGTGCACAATAGGCCCCCGTGATGTGGCCCAATCTTTTGCCCTCAAAGCCAAGTCAACATATATTGGGTGTGTTGATGAATTAATATTCCACAAACACGAAATTAAGCTCCAATCCATGTTTAGAGGTCACTGAACATATTGATAAGAACATTTTGGACTTGACTTCCATTTCAATGCATTTTTTACCCTTGCATTTTTACTTAAATAAAAAGTTTGAGTTGATACTTCAACTAGTACTAAAATCTTTTTCAGTCCCAATATCTATACTTCTACTTGACGAGACCTCTGATTACAACTACTACTGCTGCTACTTCATTACTTTTGTTATCTTCTTGCTCTCATTCTAGGCCCCTGACTACAGACTGTATAAATATAGAATTTTCCACAATAAATTCAATACACACAACTACCATGCACATTTCTAAGTGTTGAACTGAAAGCCAAGATACAGCTAATATACCTAAATACACCAAAGATACTTTTACTTGAGTCACTGATGGTGTAGTGGTACACGCGTCTGAATTGTGTGCGGGCAGCGTGGGATCGGTTACCGCTCAGTAACGGTGTCTGCGTGTGTGCCCTGTGACTGGCTGGCGACCAGTTTGGGGTGTAGTATGCCTTCCGCCCATTGTCAGCTGCGATAGGCTCCAGCACCTCCCCGCGACCCTGTACAGGACAAGCGGTTTGGAAGATGACAAATACAGTACTTTTACTTACTTTTTATGATAAACAAAAGACTTGTTGTAGCTTACAGCTGTAGCTGTTATGAAATGAGCTATATAAATACAGTTACATTGTATTATATTGTTTTGTTTTGACAACTGTGAACACTTGTGTTTCCAAGCTAAGAAGTTTAATAACTTCAAAAAGCCACTCCCAAACAATCCCTATTGACACACAGATTGTTCAGTATGATCCTCAGCTCACAGCCTTCGGTTTACAACAAAGAAAGACACATTTGTATGCAAGTCGAAACGTGCTGTAGTCTATCACTAACTTATGCTAACTTAGCATTAGTCACGAGTACAGTAAATATCTGTATGAAAAACACTTCCAGGCCAACAATCAAATGAAAAACTAAGTACGGCGTTAACTAGTCTGAGCATGCTTTCGTGTGCCATGTGAGGACATCTCCTTAAGCCGCTGCGCAAACTAGCTTATTGCTGTCTGTCTGTAACCTCAAACTGTCGCGTTGACATGCGTACTATCATAAAGCCAGGACCTCTTGTACTAGGCAGGCACTCAACAGCTATTGCTTAACTGCTTAAACTAGAAAGCAGATTCTTCTCCTTACTATGGCCTTGTCAAATTACAACCACAAATCATAAATCATCCTTCCATCCATTATCCATATGCAGGTATAATGTAGTTGCTCCTTACTCACCCATGCACCTACTTTTTCTCGATACACCGCATGCCCCTCTGGTCTCCTCAGTATATAAGAACAACATTGTCATGACAGCGGTGTCTTGCTCCTAACAAGTCCTTAACAAGGGTTGGCCTTGTTAGAGCCCAAACTGCCAGATCGCACCTGGCTGACATCACAACAACCAGTTGCCATGTCAACCACAACTTGGCAACGGAAATGTGGTAACTCCACAGGGGGCTGATTGGTTGAGCCATTTAGTAAGAGGGAATTTATAGGAGTATTAGTCTCCTTAGGTAATGAAATATGCACAAGTGATGCATCCTCTGTCTCATTTGTAACCCTCCGCGCTTTGTAACCCTCCATGCTTTGTCCGCAAACCAGAAGTTAATCTCAGGAGAACGCCCAGTCACGGTCGGCTCTAACTGGCAACCTACAAGTTATATAAGTAGCAATGCTTTATTCATGAGATTGCATGATTTCATATAAACCACCAAGGACATAGGCTACTGTATGTTGCAGCCATAGCAATAAGACAGCCGCAGAGAATTCATCTGTGACACGCATCATATTGGACTGACGACTCCGGAGGAAAGAACATCTCATTACTCCAATTCTCCTTCCTTTCCTCTCTCCTCTAGTGATCTCCCCGACTCCTCAGTTGGAATCTCTGGTGGTAGATCAGGAGCTAACATGTAAACAGGAGAGATTGGCGTGCTTGCAAATGAATTGCGATTCACCCAAGGTCTTAGCCCTTCACCAGAAGGATGACTCACCCAAACAAGGATGTTAGCCTTGGCCTGTGCTTGGCTTGCTAAAGGGATGAAAGCTGCAGCAACACCTTCATCACGTGATGCTATTCTCACAGCCCATTCTGTCCTCAAAGCTGTATTGTTTGTTCCATGTATTTTTGTTAAATAAGTAATAAAGTCTCACATTCAATTGCCTGTAATAACCGAATGATTGCTTATACACAATGACCCAAACCGACCTACGTGCAAAGCACTTTTCAAAGCAAAGGACAATTTTCTGGTGGCGAACACTCTATCACAAGTGACGACGTGACATGTGCAGCAAACAATCTTGTCGCCTCCTCATAGATCCCTTTCACTTCTGTCCCCTCTAAGGGATGACGAGAGGACAGAAAACCACTCAGGGCTTCCAACAAGGAGGCAAAGTACAGCTGGTATTTCCCATCATCCATTAGTGAACTGGCCTGGCACATGAGTGCTGAGTGCATGGCGAGGAAGTGATGGTGTCAGACTGTCACCTGCATACAATTGCATGTTTCGATATGGAGTACAGTCAATAAATGTGGCCCCTAAGTTCAAGTTTCCGAATGGATACATAGTCTAAAAATATCATGGTAATGGTTGGTGAGTTCGACTTTTGGGAAGCTGCAAATGCTGCTTGTAACTTTTTGTACATTTTTGATTGAAGTGATACGATATCACATACGGTAGAAAGTATGCGGCTAATCAAGCTGTGATTTTCAAGTAGCTGTCTGTCAATTTTTAGCAGCCTAGCCTATTCAAGTTCAAGTTTGATGTGCATTAAGCAATCAAAAAATATTTCTTCCAGACCTTCAAACCACAGGGAAACTTACAGTAGCACAAAGAAAAGGTCCATCGTGTGTTTATATAGCCGAAGCACTATTTTCTTTAATAAGCAGCATGTATGAAAAAAACAGATGGCAGTGAATGGCCCTTGTAGAATATTCACAAACAAAATGCGAAAGAACAGAACAGGATATCTCTGTCCTGCTAACAGCCTTTTTGCTTCAGAGCAAACTGCCGACCCTTTGGCCATTGGACGACCTACTATTCCAACTGAGCCACAGCTTCCCAACATATTGTAGTGATAGGCCCTAATTGATTATTTTGTCTTCATTAGCATATTTGGTTTAAGTGTAATCAGAAATGAATTAAATGTTATTAGTATATTTGGTGTAAGTGTAATCAGAAATGAATTATATGTTATCAAATTATTATTTTAATAGCATGGCATATGGATTAAGTTACGAACAACATTTCAAGAGGTAACTAGTTAAACAGTGTCAAAATATATTTTTAAGTAACTCTCCCAAGCCCGGTTGCTATGAATCAAATGATGTCATGACTGGAATATCATGACACGGCTGCAGATCTTCCCTCTGCCTGTCGCTAAAGGTTTTCAACAGAGACTATGGACGGCTGATCCAAAATAAGCAGTGAATTGTTTCAGCATGAAATGAAATTCAACAAATAATTATTTTAGCTCAGAGCGTGCACTGTTCGCAAAGCCACTTGAATTCTTTAGTGGAGATGTACCACAGCTGTTCACTGTTTTTTTGTGCTTTATCAGTGTGATATTGCCACATTACATCTGGATGTATCCACAAAATTGATGTTATGAGCAGTGATAATACTTTCAACACCAGTTCAACCTATCAAATATTTACAACTATGCTTGAATGGATTTAAATACATAAACTTTCTGACTAACTTACTGCAAGTACCAAGATGAATTCTGATATGTGGCTATACTATGCTATGGCTATACTCTCCACCTGTATTCAGTCAAATCGATACCAAATGTATGGCTTTGTGTGTAACTACAGTACAGTTTATACAGGTAGAGAGATGGCCATGCCATTAGCTGGGCTCAGCCCAATGAAGCAACAATCACCCACGTCCATTGAACTGGTAAGAAGCCAATCACAATGAGGCTTCCGTATCAAATGAACTCCAACATTAGGATGCCGATTGGTTCAATGCTGTGACTCGAAAATATGCATGTACAGTAAGTGGTGCACGAAAAGAGAGACAGAGAATCTTGGCTTGAAAAAGGCAGTGATGAAGCTTTACTTTTATGAAAAACACACAGCCAAAAGCACCTGTTATATGAATAATGAAAACACAGATGAAAGTGCAGCTGGTTTTTTTTTTGGGGGGGGGGGGGGGGGGGGTCAAGCCATTAGTTACAAACAATAGTAAAGCAACAACCAAGGTCTAATTTAGTGTTAATTACCATTTGTCTAAAACAAATGAAAATGCCAGTGGAGAATTGTAGAAGGGTAAAACCATGACAGCCAACATCTACTTTAGGATTAAAGTATTAAAATAATTACAAATGCAAGCAGCAATGACAGGCCCACAAACCGTTCATGAACAATCCTCAACCACTGATGCTTTGCTCCGCTAACATTTGATGGCAAAAAAGAACTTTGCCATTTCGCATCAACCCATCTGTGTTAGGATAGCTGCTTCCTATCCAATCGGGGCTCATTTGAACACATTCTCTTGTAGCACTTCTTAAAGATGCAAGCCCTAAAATGATGCTTTAAACCAAATCCCTCCTGTACAATTTTAGCTCCTTTAGACTTTTTTTGCGCATCCTGTTATGATGGACATGTTCACATAATTGTGAGTCAAACGCGGCAGAGGATTTTTTTTTCCTCCCACTGGGCGCTAATTTGTCATTGTTTGAGGAACTTTCTTTATTGCGGGCAACTAAATAGTTATTCTCTGCGTGAATTGTAAATGTGATATGTAGTGTCACCTTTTTTGTTAAAATGTTGTCGAGAGTTTATCCAGCAAAGTAAATGTTGCACTTTCGGTGTCTTAATTGTAGATAGGATTTTGACCTCTCTCATTTCCTGTGTTGTATATGTCAAAGGCTGGTTTTAATGGTAACTTTTCTTTGCTGCTATATGAGGCTATAACTGTAATTCATCATCTATAAACCTAACTAAGTGATTCCCTGTGACTTGAACTGCAAAATATATCAAGAACTTGGAGTAAGGTTTTACTGAGCGCTAAGGCACAGCAAGGTATTAGTAAAGGGAGACGTTTGCACAGAATTTAGGAGTTTATGATGATACGCTACACTGAGACTTGAGGGACATTTTACCTAATGCATCATCATCTTCTGAATCCTAAACTTAATGAAGCCTGTTGAGGCTGCAGCAGCTCAACCAATGAGGATGATAAAGGACAATAACAGGCTCTTAAAAATGCTGTGAGCCATGGTACAATGCATCGCTTGCTCGACATTTCACCAGGGACTTGGCTGTATGTTCATACAACCATCCACCATGAATCTTTTGCAGTTAGGCTTTAGAAAGTGAAAGCAGCGTGAGGTGTAGGAGAAGGCGGGGCCTCTGTGTTCTCTGTGGAAGTCAGTCTTACTGTAATGCTGCTCAAAGTGTTACGGAATAGAAGCAGCAATATTTGGCCATGGTCACCCCTTGCTCCTGCTTGTCAAAATTGGGTTTTATCCTTGTATGAATGTTAACGTTAACATTAACACTAGAATGGGCAATTTCCAAAACATTATTTCCAATTCAACCATTCTCAGCACCGCTTATCCTGACAAGGGTGAGGGTGTGCTGAAGCCTATCCCGCAGCTGACTTTGGGTGAGAAGCTGGGTACACCCTGGACTGGTCACCAGACAATTACAACATTATTTCCTATTGAGATAAAAACTTAACAGCATATCAGAGAAGTCAGACATATGCAATCTGTGACGAGGGGCGCCGACTCCAAAAAAACGCTTTCCATGGTTGATGTTTATTTGAGAGAAACACTTTTTACTGCGAGGCACAAAAACGGACCGATACACGAATTGGGTTGAATTTCCTTCTCGATTTATTTATTTTTTGTGTGCAAAACAACTCCCAAAATGGGTTTTTGTGGGTCATTTTCTACAAAAACAACCCAGAAAGTTGGGTCAAATTGACCCAAGTAGTCGATCAATCCATTTTTTACCCAAATTGGGTTATTTTTAACCCAACTGTTTTTAGAGCGTAATAATGGGGGGACCAGCACATGTCCATAGTTGTCCATAGTTTAACATCCTAATGAAATATGGATTTGCTTGCAAACAAAGACTCATTTAATACATTACCAAGTATCCTGGAATCCAATTGCATGTCAATAAAAATATTTTACCCACTTTAATAAACGTGTTTGGTTTGATTGCTTGCGTAGATAACATTACAAAACACAATGACAAATAAAATGGGCAAGACAGAGTCGTCACAGACATTGCCATGTTCAGTTACAGGTTCCCAAGGCAACAAGGGTCAGAATGCTGTCCTTCACAAAACAGCAGAAAAACAACAGAGAGGGCAGAAAGAGAGATGCCGTAACCCAGCCACAGACACCTATAAGGCGGAAATCGTCTTCAATATGGATTATGAGAGAATATTATTTATACACATTAGTATAATAATGTTACACACCATCTGCTATATCCAATTTCCCCTGATACGCTGTTGTCAAACTAATGTTTGTCGTCGGCCACATTATACTTGTGGTTTTCCTCGGAGGGTCGTTATGACTGTGAAGCCATTTAAATATATTATCGCCTCATCATATTCTTACAGACATCAAATTGATGGATAACTAGTTTTGAAATCGATCAAGTCAAGGAAAATAGTACGCATCAACTGCTGTTCCATTCATTTTAAGAAGTGTTTTGTATCAATAGAATGCTCAACATTAATAAAGTTGAAGACATGTTTTAATGTTGGTGCAAATTTCAGCCAGAAACATGACATATAGGCGCATGATTTGCTTTAGCAGGCCACATAAAATGATGTGGCATGCCGGATCTGGCCCCCAGTGCTTGGGTTTGACACCTGTGCCTAATACATAATCACCACAGTCCAATACAGTGAATTTCTCTGGGAAAAAAAAAAACAGATCCACATTTCTGCCAGATCAGAGCACAAGTCCACTACAATAAACGTGAGCAATACTAAATTCAAATGCTCCCTTCTGAAACAGTGTAATCTGGGGGAATTAGATTCACGACTCCGCAGTGGTAAAGAGAAACGGCCCGAAGTGGTGATAAAGACACAATTGTCTTTTACACTTAGACAGGAGTCACAGGATGGGAGACAGGCCCCGGCTGGAGCTGCAAGCTGGCTTTAAGGTGCGTTTGCACCCCCCTCGCAAGGCTCATGGTTGAACCACAAAACAACACTTCCATCGCGTTGTAAAAGGCAACGCAAAGCCTGTGGGGATGGGCAAGCTAAACCACTGTTACGCATTATAATCTTACAATATCGCTCAAATTTAGGTCAGTCTGAAAGTAATTTAGATTTCGCATTAGAAGCCCCCCTTCCCCCCACCCGGATGCATGGATGGATGGAGAGATGTAACGAGGGAGGGATGGCGAGTACGTCTGAAAAGGGGGTTTCCATTTTCTGCCCACGATCAATGCAAGCGCGCCACAGCCCTTCAAACGCGTAATAAGACCTAAATCCACGTGAGTACGAGTCGACCGTGGTCAAATACCGACAACATCTGGCGGACAAAGGCACACTTCTCGTCAAAAACACACCTTCCTATCTGGCAGACACATTTTATGACTATGCTTTTAGGCTTTTTTTTTTACACGCGTGGAATTCGTGAGATGAGGAAATGAGGACCACTGGGAATTGGAATGACATTGCGCTTGCTTACTGTAAAATAAATTCCCTCGGGGATGGAGATTCTCCTTTTCGCCTCTCGACTTTCCTTCTTTCCGGCGTGGGAATCCCAAATTCAAACCATGCAAAACGGGCTGTGGGCCGTTCCAGCCTCAGAGGTATTTTGGTCCAGCGCGGAGTGTGAAAGATGAAGGCTCCCAGCATCCGAAAAGGAGCGAGCCAGCTGTGGGGAGGGAGTGAGGGAGAGGAGGGAGGAAGGAAGGAGCGGCCGGGCCGGAGGACTGCGCACAGGCGCGAAGGCGCTCACTTGTCTCTCTCCTTCTTGTTCTCCCTATCACCCTCTCTCACTCTCACTCTCTCGCTCCCTCTCCCTGTATGTGTGTGCGTGTGTGTTTCACAAAACAGCGTCCCTTCAACCCTGCGAGACAGACTGACAGACAGTTTAGGTAACAATGATAACAGCGACACCCACTGGTGATGAAAGGAACATGTCGTCTGGATGGTGAGCAGTGCCACGGCGCAGCTGGTAGCTTGTGATACCAGTACACACTCTTAGTCGTTAGAACATAATTCATGTACTAACACACAAATACATGAACCTTAACAAATACATAAACCTTAAAACTGGATCAGGATAATCTTCCTAAAGTCCATTTACTAGTGTGTTCATTGTCTCCACTTGTAAGACAATTCAGTGCACCAGAATAACTAGGGCGCAATAGTAGAACAAGTGTGTCTCATTACTAATATTTTTTACCACTACTGTATGACGTTTATGCTAAAGCTATCACTGTTGAATATTTTTTACATACATCATTCTATCTCCACTGATTATTCTGACAATTGTATACAATTTTATTTTGCATTCAAGTGTATTACAAAAACATTTTCCCTGATTACTGTTTATTAAATAAATGCTGTTGTTTATTGGGCATTCATTGGAGATTAAAAACAACTAAATTGTCACGCGAGGATCGGGATTTGGACCCATACGCAGAAATGGCACGGAAGTTGTTGAGTAAAAAGTCTTCATCAACGAAAATACAAGGTAGCCACGGAGAGCTGAAACTGGAAGAGGGTTTGCATCCTCACTTGAAGAAGGTTTGATGTACTGACAGCGTGTCACTGAGTAACTCAAGTTTATTAACTGAAGACATCAGTCCTATACGACATAATAAAGGACAAAGCATAAAAGAACCATAGCAACTGATACATCACGTAACAACCAGCCATAACAGTAAAAAGGGGCACTCCCTGGTGGCCAAAATCTAAAATAACAAAAGACAAAAAAGAGCATAATTAAAAAAAAAAAATAACTAAAACTAAATAACCCAAAATAAACTTAAGTATAAAACAATAAGAACAAAGTAATTAAACCAAGACCAGGAAACCATCTTGACTTGCCTTAAGACAGCATACAAACAGCAGTTAGACGCGACAAAGACAGAAAGAAAACAATTAACCAAATACAAACAGATGAGATAACGAGCAACACTGGACAAGACATAAAGTGTATAGAGGGAGCTGACACAAGGGATCGGGCAAACGAGCACAGGTGGAAAAAACTCGCTTGACTTGGACCAAGACAGAAAACAAACACGCAACAAAAACAATGAACCAACAAAGACTGAAGTACTGCAAGGAACTGATGAGATGAGGAACACCTGGACAAGATACAAAAGGAGCTGATTGAGTAACTCAAGGGATCTGGTAACCGAACACAGGTGGACACAATCATGAGACAGACACACATAAAAGGATCACGAGGAAAACATGAAACTAAATTCCAAAACAAGGAAGGCCTTGCGCCGCCGTAGCAGAACCGGAAGGAGGCCGCAGAGCTTGTGCCGCCATAGCAGAATCCGAGGGCAGCCTAAGGCCTTGCGCTGCCGGAGCAGGGTTGGAGCCCGGTGGTGCCGAGGGGCCGGGATGGGGGCCTGCATTTGCTGAGGCGCCGGGAAGGGGGCCTGGCATTGCTAAGGAGCCTGCAGTTGCTGAGTTGCTGGCACGGGGCCCTCCCTCATGAGCCTGCCACCATAGAGGTTGGGAAGCACAAGAGACACGAGGTGTTGCGAGTACAGCTAGTGAGGAAGGTAAACAAGAAGAAACGGGATGAACAGGACTAGGTGAAGAAGTATGCAGCGAACGAGGTGCCAAAAAAGGCGAGGAGTGAAGTGGCTTGGGTATAGTTTCGGAATGACGTGACTTGGAAAAGGCTGAATTAGGGGAGGAACCAGAATCCCTACTCGGGCGCCTACGTTGGCAACCCTCTGGGGGTCCCGTGTAAATGGCCAACCGGGAGCCCAAGCAAGGGTCTGATGCAAAGGGTTCTGGAGTGGACACTAAGGGATCATCATCAGAAAAACGTGTCAAAACTTGAATCAGAAACTAAGGGATCATCATCGGAAAAATGTGACAAAGACTGACAAGGGCTTGAATAATCACAGGGTAAGGGACCAGGAAAACTAAATTCAATGTCTGAATCTGAATCAGAATCAGAAAGTAGATTAACCAAATCGTGGCCATCTTAACAGAAAAATCAGACCTTTAAAACACAACATCGTGTCTTAAACTAGACAGAAAACATGCAAAACTAGGACAAGTAGATGGCAACGATGAGAGAGACGTAGAAGAAAAGACAGAGCTTACACGAAGGGTGTGGGAGTGGTCGGCAGGCTGAGGGCGGTTGGAGGCAGTCCGGGACTGGGCGACCCATCGTGGAAGAGCGTCACGAGAGGTTCCCAGTGAAAAGGAAAAGCAGCACCCGGTGAGACAATCACTCCCTGATTGAAGGTGGAGGGATGTTCAGGGTCAGGTGGTGACGTCTTCGGCTTGATGGATTGTGTCTGAGTTGGCTGGGTCCACGACTGGTCAGTACGTTCTGTCACGTGAGGATCGGGATTTGCACCCATATGCAGACATGACATGGAAGATGTAGAGTAAAAAGTCTTTATCAACGAAAATAGAAAGTAACTACAGAAAGCTGAATCCGGAAGAGAGTTTGCATCCTCACTCAAACAAGGTTCGACATACTGACACCGTGTCACTGAGTAACTCAAGCCTATAAACTATTAAGTCATTAGGCATAGACAAAGTATAAAAGGACCATAGCAACTGCAGATTAACTGATACATCACATAACAACCAGTCATAACATAAACAATTAAGCAATACTGTGTCACATAAAAGGGATTGATGTACTCAGCCAGCAACCTTTTTGAAACTGATTCAGTTACTCGTTCAGTCATGCTTGTGCAGTCAAAAAGATAAGTAGTCTGCTTGATAGACTACTCAAATCTCCGAATATTTACTGTTGAGAGACTAAAATCCGAACATTTTGACTCTTTTAAGTTAAATAGTGGTTCTAAATGATTAATTGATTATTACAATAGTTATTGATTAATTAACTGATCGATTAACTTTTACACCTCTAGTTTCTGCACACTAGTAGGGCGGATTTGGCATACTAGTAGCACAAATGTGACCTACTAGGACAAGCATTATATGCTCGTGAGACAAAATTGTGTCCTAGGATCTAGTACTACAAGTGAAGCTCTACAACTATGGACTTTTATAATATCACTAGTAGTACTAGTAGCATGCATCTGTCAACTAGTGCACAGTTTTGGGGCCCTTGGGGTGGAATAAGATGGTTGCAAAAGTGTGGTAAAAACCCAAATTTTGCTAAGATGTTTTGCTTTAATCACAGCATTGGTTCCTTTTTGGGTAGGAGTCTATCAGCATGACTTGATAATATTTGACCACTTTTCCTTGCAAAAGCACTCCAAATCTGTCAATGTGAAATTTGAATTATCGCCCTCATTAGATTACTACCCCCTATTCCGAAACCTAATGAAGCAATTCTTTTATCCATTTAAATGTATGCATGTCGTTATAATATCATTAGCCTACATGTAATTCCTCTATAAATATACTGGGTTGGGGTCAGGGTTGCTAATTTTAATGTGGTTAATGCTGCAACATTTTTAAACAATTAGACTGCAAAATCATTTGAAAGAAGTTAGATCTAGCCCCATCTTACTCTTGTCTTATGTCCTATTATTTCCTTGCAATACCGCAGAATAAACAATCATAATCTATATATTTTTGTTCAAATCATACCATAACACATATCCAGAGGAGAGGGTTTTATGCAAGTATTTCCTTTGAAATATTCAGTGATTAATTTGCAGTCAGCAAACATAATAGTCTTCAAAATGCTAAAACAACAGTTTTCCAGGTATCATGACACACAGCCTGTAATTGATGGATGGCCTTCCTGACGCAACCCTCCCGGCACCGGAGAGCTCCAGCGGCGGGGTACACTCTGGCCTGATTGTCTGTCAATCATAAGGCACTTACACTCACACTCACATCCACCCTTTTGGGCACTTTAGAGTCTCTAACATACAGGACCTCCATCCATCCATCCATTATCTGTACCGCTTATCCTCACAAGGGTCGCGGGGCGTGCTGGAGCCTATCCCAGCTGTCTTTGGGCAGTAGGCGAGGGACACCCTGAACTGGTTGCCAGCCAATCGCAGGGCACACAGAGACAAACATCCGCACTCACAATCACACCTAGGGGCAATTTAGAGTATCCAATCAACTTACCATGCATGTTTTTGGAATGTGGGAGGAAACCGGAGTGCCCGGAGAAAACCCACGCAGGCACGGGGAGAACATGCAAACTCCACACAAGGAGGCCGGAGCCGAGATCGAACCCACGACCTCTGAACTGTGAGGCGGACGTGCTAACCAGTCGACCACCGTGCCGCCACAAAATTACCTTATATATATATATATATATATGAATGTAACACCAGTATATATATATATATATATATATATATATATATATATATATATATATACATATATATATATATATATATACATATATAAGGTAATTTTGTGGCGGCACGGTGGTCGACTGGTTAGCACTGGTTATATAGATATAGATAGATTAGGGTCGGATCCAAGTAACACCACATTTTATATATATATAAAAGGGCAGCACGGTGGTCGACTGGTTAGCACGTCCGTCTGCGGCAACCAATCCAGGGTGTCCCCCACCTACTGCCCAAAGACAGCTGGGATAGGCTCCAGCATGCCCCACGACCCTTGTGAGGATAAGCGGTATCGATAATGGATGGAGATATATATATATATATATACATACATATATATATATATATATATATATATATATATATATATATATATATATATATATATATATATATATATGCTGTAAAGGCTGAAAATGTAAAGTTATTATATCTTTCAGAAAATATTATAAATGAATAAATAAGCCCACCAAGGTCACATATAGCCAAGGTTTTCTTTTCTTTCTTTTTTTTCTTATGTGACTTAACCTCGACAGAAATGTGAAAAGCATCTGATTTGGTTGTTTGTTGGCAATTGAAGATTGATTGTGACTGTATAAGTACACTGTATAAGTACACTGCCTTTCAGCACCACGGAGAGCTCCAAGGAGCGACGAGACAGGCGGTGCTCCTCCCAGTAAATATTCGAAGAGTGTGTGTGTGACTGCCAGTGATTCCCTGTGGCGTGCCAGTGAACTCAGGAGTGTTTAAGTCCCAAGCAGCAGAAGCATCCCTCAGGGGGTGCAGCATCTGTCTGACCACCGAGAGCTGCCCAAATAAAGAATACTATGGGGGTTGGGGGTGGATTGGGGAGGGCGGGGTGGGGGAGGTCGTCGTAAGCACTTGAACAGGTTGACTCAAGACAGAAAAAGGCTGTCTATTTCCTTTCAAAATCTCCCAAATGTATCCTGCTGACACAAGCCACGGGCACAATGACAGAAAGGCGTTTCCACAGCAACACACTCTAAGATGCGCATTCTGTTCATTGTGGGAGATGGGAGAAACATGGCTGTTTAAAGGTCAAAAAGGATGAAGCCTTTGTATATTGCACATATAATGCAAAAACACTTTGCACAAATGTGTACATTATATACCAGCTGCAAGCCTGTGACCAGCAGTACAAATACTGGACCGCACTTAAAAGATATGTAGACATTGATGTTATTTTATTTTAATGAAAGATTAGTACTTTTATTTTTCTAAGGTTATTCAAACAGCAACATCAGATATATGTTAAACTAAAGTAACATAGAAAGAATTGCATACTCTATATGTAGGCAGTTTTACTATACATATGATAACAAACCTCTTGAGTTTAGAATGATAAGTATCTGTTTAATGGCTTTTCAGTTGCCTGACAATTTAATAATTTTGGTGCAACAGATGTTCTACCTTTCGATTTGGATCGTGTATTTTCTGATTTCCAGTCATAGTGGCAATTTAGTCATTCGTGATTGCAACAGTCCCATCTTGTGGTTTTGTAATGTACTGCACAATATCACCACACCGGACCCATCGTCGTAGATTGTTTTTGTTCCATCCATCCATTATCGATACCGCTTATCCTCACAAGGATCGCGGGGCGTGCTGGAGCCTATCCCAGCTGTCTTCGGGCAGTAGGCACCCTGAATTGGTTGCCAGCCAATCGCAGGGCACACAGAGACAAACATCCGCACTCACAATCACACCTTGGGGCAATTTAGAGAGTCCAATCAACTTACCATGCATGTTTTTGGAATGTGGGAGGAAACCGGAGTACCCGGAGAAAACCCACGCAGGCACGGGGAGAACATGCTAAATCCACACAGGCCGGGGCCGGCATCGAACCCACGACCTCTGAACTGTGAGGCGGACATGCTAACCACCATGCCCGACTGTATTTGTTTTCCATTTTTATTTTTTGTCTTTAAGTGATTACTTTAATTATACCTCTGTAATGTTCTTCCTCTGTTTTCTAGCATTATTACTGTCCTGCCTTTGTTTTTAAAATGACTGTTTACGAAGTGACAGTGAATGTAACACCAGTTTTTGCTCCGAATCGCCTCTCTTCCTTTGTGCATGTCATCCAATCAGCGCTCAGATTTGGCGTGCGGACAGCTCATTGGCTGGAAAGAAGGAAGAGGCGAAGACAGTTGGACTGCTACTTTGCAGGCATCCTCTTCTGTAGCTCATGGGATTTATATTTTGTTGTTGTTGTTTTAATTGGAGTTTATATAGTCAGCATTAGTGGTAGACATTGTATTCCGTTGGATGCTCGTTGAATACAGTGTTTTTTGTTTTGTCCGTTTTGAATTTTAATGGGCGTTTGAACATGAAGTCGGGCCTGTGGTGGTGTTCAGCCACTGAATTCACCCTCTTACGGTGCAACTGAGCTGTTACGAGTCTGAAGGTAAGTGAAAGCTGGCACATGGGACACAATAAGATGACGTCATTTTGCTTTGTGAGCGTTAACAAAATGAACTCACGCTTTAGACAGAGCATAAGTACAAATCTGAGCTGCTGAAAATAACACGCAGGATTAATTTATTTTTTATTAAAGCACATTTGAAGAAAATTTATGTGATTCCCCTTTGTTTGACGTCCACCATCATACATACAGTACACTAGTTGTAGCATTCTATCAGTGGGTAATTCACTCAAGGTGGAGCAAAGACGTGTTCTTATCCTATGGTTTGAATGGAATGTGTGCTCAGAAATACGGGTGCATTTCCTGTCTTTCAAAGGTTCAAGTTTCTTTCGTGTACCACTACCACATAGGCTATTTTTGGACTTTAAGGTACAGTAGCTGTGATTTTTGCGGTTTAAAAAAAAAACGGTATGGTGAAGAAAGTCACAATGTAATCATTTGAGGTAAACAATTATTGAATTTACAAATGAATTTTTGTACGGAATAAATGCACAACTTCTCTTGTTGTAGGTGTTGCTGTCTGAATGATGATTACGCGATGTCTGATGTTGAGGTCACGTACGCCGACTTCATCGCATCTGGCAGGACGGGACGTAGGAACGCCCTCCATGACATCCTGCAGAGTCCTACTGACCCTGAAGGTCGAGAGCTTACCCTTACGCTGTCTCTATCCCAGCTTCACATCAATGCAGGAGGGGGAGGTAAACTCTACTTAGCTTAGCTTTTATTGTATTCAGAGCTTGGGACCAGCCAATTCAGGTCTAATATATTAAAAAAAAAAAGATAATTAGGACAGCAGTTCAAATTCAAATGCAACTGCTGTTGGTTTGAGAAGAAAGTATGATTGAGACTAGTTTCAGATAACGGTCAAATGCCTTTCTGTTGCTCTCAGATGCAAATGACACTGACGACACCCAAAGTTCATCCTCCTCGGCTCAAAGAGAGGCGGCGCAGAAGAACAGCTAACTTCACGCAGTCACCCACCAGTGAACAGAAAATTGCTGGATTGAATCCCGGCCTTGTTTGGTCCAAACTCCCTCTTCACGCCTGGCAGGTAGCAGGAGGTTAACACAATGTTGATGCCTTTGCATTACCAATACCTCTGAGACTAGTTAGTAGCCAGTCACTCAAAAACCTAAAGTCCAGTATGGAGGCAATGAACTGGAATTTGCACTTTGCTCTCACGCCTTCTGTGCACTACAACAACAAACCTTCCAGTGAGTGCTTTAGAGTTCAAGTGTAATGAGATGAAGTTGTTGTACACTTTTTTTTTTCTTCATTTCGTGAATTAAGTACAGTGCTAAAAACACTGATGGGGGGTGAATGGAAAAGTGAGGCTCTGTTACTTTTGTAGTTGTGCAAGCAATTTGTGAGCCCACTGAGATGTGCTAATGTAATGGGTCGCTGTGGAGCTAGCATCTGTGTAGAGGTAGTGATGCACATAGGGATTATATTGCCAGTTAATGACGTGTGCTTCCTTGAAATTGACTGTACTGTTGAGAAAATTGGACTAGCTGTAAAGAAACACTGTAAAGAAACGCTGGGCTTTGGATACTTGTCCAATTTATGACACGACATTGGGCTGTCATATAGTCTCATTTGCCTGGTAAATGCCGTTGAAATCACATAAATAACACACAGAACATTTCAAATACAAGTCATCACTACAACTGAAACACATTCAATCCCAAACAAAACATTTGCACTAAAAAGTTCAATACAACTGAACTGTACTTAGGCAGTGACTCTTTTTTCATACCACGAGAAGAAGCCACGTACCAAGGTACTACTATGAACACACTTTGAGAATCACTACTGTACGGGATTTAATCAATACTGCAATTTTGGTGGTGCAGCAAGACTTAACTATACGTTGCACCACATACCACTGAACTGTACACACTTCCCCTTACAATGTGATGATTTCTTTGTAATTAACGACAACCCTAAAGAAATCATCTCACTTGCCACCACTTGTGGAAATGTTGACGAGGGAGTTTAGACTGTCAGGCCTGTGAGGGAGTTGTGCAGCATTGTCCGACGAGTATCTAGTTTAGCCTAATTTAGGTTATTTTTCACTCATCTTAAAATAATCGTGATTTTGCTGTGTAGTAACAATTTACACCTAGTATCTCCAGAGGTTTTGTATTTATTATTTATATATTTATTATTTATTTTTGTTTTACACCAAATTAGCAAATGTGGACCATGAGATGAGTTATTATTACTGTAAATAACCCATGCTATCCCTATACTTTTATTCATTTTGCATACATTCACAAACATTACGTCTGTGAATGAATGAATTTAACAGAGACTGTCAGATTTACAAGGCTTCTGTTTTCCTTTATTTTCATTGTGCTGCGCTAAATACTGTATCTTACTGCCTAATTAATTGTTGGCTTCTTGCCTATTTACCACAGACAACAGCATCAATTGTCTCTTCTTACTTTTGGCAGACACTGAAATAAGTGCATTTCTCAAAACATGGACCTATTTCTTTCATGTAGATAATTATGCAATATTGTGTGGTGCTTCCAGTAAGTGTGCCATGTTTGCGTGAACGTGTCTATTATTACAGAGGCACACTATATTCCTGATACTATGCGTGGTCATGGATACATCCCGTAATCAATAAAGGAGCATTGTGCATGTACTTTTGAAAGTGTTACATTTAAGAGTGTAGTTACTGTCCAATTTTACAAACTCTACTTTCCTGTTGGTGTGACTATTTATGCATTTATATGGCACTCCTCCAATCAGGTTATTTGTACACTACCATGTACCATAGTGACGACACTGTGTAAACCCAGCTATTTATAAATCAGCTAGTAGGAATGTGAGGTGCATGAGTTTGATAAATGTATTAACTGTGTACTGTCTGTGACCTATTTTCTACACCCGTGGCAGTTCAAATCAAATAAATGACTGATGGCATTGACGTTTTACAGTGCTGCTTTCCATCAACACATTTGATGCAGCATTACAATTTTGGAATATTACCACTAAAACCAAGATGTTAAGACTAATTTGATGTTTGCAGATAACTGAATTTTACATTCATTAATGACATACTGTAATAAATCTGCCTGTCACCCATCTAAGGTGATCAATACAAGCACTGTATAAAAAGTTGTGGCTTCAATGAGATTTTTTTTTTAACAGATGTTAAGTGATTTAGTTACCCGGTATTTTAATGGCATTCCATTTCATGACCCCCACCTCCCCTTTTATTAAAAAAACAAACAACTATATAATTATACAGTATTTTTTTTTCTGATTTGACATCCTGTTTATGAGATACTGTATTTTTGAAAATGAATGTGTTAACTTATCAATCAGTCATTCATGGTTTTAAAGGGGAAGTCAACCCAAACATTTTTTTCAAGCCTATGCAGGCCCACTAGTTGAAACAAGGCAACAGGATTAATATGAAATATGAGTAGCAAAATCCACCCGTTTTTAGCCATCTCAGCGGGCGGCCATTTCGTCACTTCTGTCGACTGAAAGTGACATATCACAGACTTTCAGAGCTCAGATAACAATCAATCACGGCTCACCTGTTTTCTGAAGGTGAGCTATGATTGGTCGTTATCTGAGCCCCGAGGGTGTGTGATGTCATTTTCAGGCGAGAGAAGTGACAAAATGGCCGCCCCCAGAGATGGCTAAAAGCGGGTGGGATTTTGCTGCTTAACTCATTTTCCAAAAACGCAATATTAGTCAGAATACCTTGTCTCAACTAGTGGGCCTGCTGGGAACATCCATCCATCCATCCATCCATCCATCCATTATCCATACCGCTTATCCTCACAAGGGTCGCGGGGCGTGCTGGAGCCTATCCCAGCTGTCTTTGGGCAGTAGGCGGGGGACACCCTGAATTGGTCGCCAGCCAATCGCAGGGCACACAGAGACTAACATCCGCACTCACAATCACACCTAGGGGCAATTTAGAGAGTCCAATCAACTTACCATGCATGTTTTTGGAATGTGGGAGGAAACCAGAGTACCCGGAGAAAACCCACGCAGGCACGGGGAGAACATGCAAACTCCACACAGGGAGGCCGGAGCCGGGATCGAACCCACGACCTCTGAACTGTGAGGCAGACGTGCTAACCAGTCGGCCACCGTGCCGCCTTGCACAGAACATATTCTTTAAAAAAATATGTTTGGTTGACTTCCACTTTAAAACAATTTTAATGTGAAAATAAGCTAAATGTTACCGTTATCCCATGAAAAAAGAGCCTACTTGCATTTTTTGCGCTTAATCTGAATTGCCGTACGGTGTCACAAGATGGCACCAAAGCCATGTCTAATAGAAAAGTAGTGCTCTATAGTCAATAATTATAAACCTTTCTTGGAGGGTGGGGCATCAACTTGTGTTTTTTTTTACTGTTTGCAGCAGGTCCCTATACCTGTAAGTAATGGGAAATTACTGTAAGAATAATGAGAACAAAATACATCTTATTTTTACTATTGCCACTAAATTGTCCAAACCTTTCAAAAAGCCATAAAAAGTTGTACGACATGAAAAGTCACAACATTTTTTTTAATAATAATGATAATTACTATTATCATTAGTCAGAATACGTTCTATGACCCCACACTTTAAAGGTCATGAATACAAATCTAGAGTGCCAAACAAAGGCCTAATTTTGACACAGGCACGATTACAAAACATACCTAATTTTGTGGCTGCTGAGAGCTTCCAAAAGCCATCTGTATGCTGTTCCTGTGTACATGCACTGTACGTATGTGTGCGCGCTGCTGATTATGCAAATAATGATTAGACAATTGCACCAGGAAGTTTCAATGAGGAAGAAAAAACCTAACCAGTTTTTGTGAAGTTCCTCATTCTGGGGGCTGACCTGCCTGCCGAGATCGACGCTAGCAGTGTAGTGAGTGAGTGGGCCAGACAGGTGGAAAAAGCGCACAGCAAATCTGAGTACCAGGGAACGTGTTCACAGTGGATTAACGGTTTGCTCACACATCAAGAGGTAAGGACAATGTGCGTGACGTGTGTGGAAAAACAACCAGCATCGGGTCATTGTGCGCAATCATCGGTGAATTATTAGAGGGTGTGCCTTGAAAAGATGTTGCTTCCGTCCTATTTTTTAGGCTACTGGTAAATAATTTACGTTTCTCTCTGAGGGAGACATTTTTCTATGAGATATTAGTCTTTTAAATGTGCATTCTTTATTTCATTTAAAAGTTTATCCTTGAAGTCAAATTGTTGATTATATTTAAGTTGAAGACTCTTCCTGTCTCCGCTCCATTTTCACGACAGACTTTGACATAATTCCATTGCTAAAAGAGGAAGTTATGTGTGGGTCATTGTGTATAGAATGTCGTGTGCATGTGCACAGGCTCCTAATCTATTCAGATCCTCCGTTTCCGGCTGTTTTGTCTGTTGACTGTCACGTTAAAATTATAACCTGAGGCAGTGATCCAGCAAAGCACAGCACAACCCGCTATTTTTCAACATCATTTTTATTTACTTATTTTCCCAGTGGATCAAATGACTCTGCTTGCAATCAGTCGTTAACACGTGGTATTTTATTTTGGGGAAAAATGGTCAAGTACCATAAAAGTTTTTTTCAAAATGTCCCAAAACAGAAATACTGACCACTGACATATTTTTTATAAACATCACCAGAAGATATACTACTAGCTTTATAGCAGTTGCGGCATTGTAGATCAACATAATTGCTTGGATTATTTTTCCATGGAGCAACAAAAGACTGGAGAATTTGGGGGATGCTCAAATACCTGTTTGGTGAAAAGATTAATTTGAAAGAAGTGAGTGTCATGATTGGGTATAATATGAGTGTCCTTGAAAGGTTAAGTGTTTCCACTAACAAGCATGGTGTGAGGTTCACCACTTTGTCTACAACTGTGTAAGCAAATCATCCAACAGTTGAAGAATGATATTTCTCAATGTACCATTGCAAGTAATTTCGGATTTCTTCATATATTATCAATAATAGCGTCAAAAGAGAATCTGGAGAAATCTGCAGATAAGCGGAAAGGCTGAACACCAACATTGAATGTCTGTGTCTTTTGATCCCTGCATTAACTGGCATCACTTTGTAAACCGCGTGGACTCAGGAGCACTTAAAACTATTGTCAGTTTAAAATTATTGTCAGTTAACACTGTTCATCACTACATCTAAATGTAAGTGAAAACTCAGCAATGCTAAAGCCATATCAAGCACGCACAAACGCCGCTGGCTTCTCTAGACCCAAGCCCATCTAAGATGGAATGACGCAAAGTGGGCTGTGGTCTGACGAGTCCATGCTTCAAATTGGTTTTGGAAATCATGGATTTTGTGTGCTCCCAGCCAAAGAGGAAAAGGACCGTCGGGATTGATATAAGCGCAAAGTTCAAAAGCCAATATCTGGGATGATATGGGGGCCTGTTAGTGCTGACGGAATGGGTAACTCGCACATCTGTGAGGGCACCATTAATCCGGAACGGGTTTTGGAGCATAATTCTATCATTCAAGCATTACTGTGAGTTTTTTCCTGAAGGGGAACCAGCTTTGTATTTTCTATAGGGAAAGCTTGGCTCCTGATGCTGCATCATCACTAGGTGAATGAGGAGTCAGTGTGAAGCGCTTTGAGTGTCTTGAAGGTCGAAAAGCGCTTTACAAGTGAAAGCCCATTTACCACTCTTAGGTGTAGTGGCCAAGTTTCTGAATCTTACTGTTCTTAAAGCAACACTATGTCATATGTCAGTTTTTTTTTTAATTATGGCGGCACCATGTTGACAAAAGGTAGTGCGGTAGTGTTTTGACAAAGTTAACCACATATCCCATGCACACCAGCACGAAGTATCGTGAAATCCTGAGCTGGCCTGTAAGCTGGACTGAATTACATTTCTATTTCCAGTGGCTGTGTGAAAGATGAATATCGATGAGGTAATGAATCTAATTTTTTTAAACAATACCTTTGGTTTTTTGTTTGTTTTGGGGCTTCTGCCACGACACCAGTAATAGACCAGCAGACGTTCGAATCGACTTCCGTCCTTGTAGCAAAAGGAAGAAGTGAGTATGCCGTAAAGTTGGATTTTTTTTAGTGTGCCAGGGTTGCTTCCATTGTCCTCAAAGTTGCTTAGTGCCAGTAAAAAAGGATACAGACTCCCCCCGGGCATGACAAAAGTCCCATTCAACTACTCGTAAGTCAATATTTCATCAAAAAAGTTGTGAAAAAATTGTATTAAAGTCGATTTCCTGCCCAGTGCTGCTTTAAAGGGGAAGTCCACCCAAACATTTTTTCAAGAATATCTTCTATGCAGACCCACTAGTTGAAACAAGGCATTCTAATAAATATTGCGTTTGTGGAATAAGAGTTAATCCACCCGTTTTTAGCCATCTCTGGGGGCGGCCAGTTTGTCACTTCTGTTGACTGAAAATGACATCACAGTTGCCCAGGGCTCAGGTAACAACCAATCACGGCTCACCTGTTTTCTGAAGCTGAGCCGTGAATGGTCGTTACCTGAGCCCTGAGCAGTTGTGATGTCATTTTCAGTCGACAGAAGTGACAAAATGGCAGCCCCCAGAGATGGCTATAAAGGGGTGAATTTTTCTGCTCAACTTATATCTATCATCTAGCGAGGCTAAAAAGGGAGCAGGTGCATGCATCGTGCCCTGCTCGCTCCCGGACGCACAGACGTATTCCACCGCTGTGCCTCGCTCGGGACCCCGCTGCTGGCTGCGCCGAGCAATTCCGGCTGCACCGCCGCCTACCATGCTCCATCGGACACGGTGTGAATCGCCAAATCCTCAAGGAGCTTCCCAGGGCTCGCCAATCGGAGGTGACGCCCACCTGCTGCTGCTGATGCTCCCACAAGCATAGCGATGTTGAACGCCCGGTCGTTGACGAACAAATCGTTTATCCTGAGGGAGCTATTTCTTTCCAACAAATTGAATTTCCTCTGCCTGACGGAGACTTGGACTGGCCCCGGTGAGCGCAGTGCGATGCTTGAACTATTATCGCCTGCATGCTCTTACTTGGATGCGCCGAGAACTTCTGGCCGAGGTGGCGGAACGGCGACGATTTTTAAAAACAAATTTAAATGTAAACAGTGTATATTCGCCACAGCGTTCAGCAGCTTTGAGGGCACATTCTTTGAAGTTGCCAGTGCCGTCCCTCTGCACTGTCATATACCGTCCTCCCAAATACAACAAGGAGTTTCTGAATGACTTTTCAAATCTCCTCGCCGAAGTCATGTTGAGATATGATCACATCCTGTTCATGGGGGACTTTAATATTCACGTGTGCTGTCCTGAAAAATCACTGGCAAAGGACTTTTTAAGACTCATTGACTCTTTCAATGCAGCTGAATGCAGGTTTTAGACCCATTTCCAAGCTGCCTTTTATGTCTAAAATTCTGGAAAAAGTGGTGAACTCACAGCTAAGATCTTACTTGGATAAACACAATGTCATGGAAGTTTTCCAGTCAGGCTTCAAGAAGATGCATATCACAGAGTCAGCCCTGCTACATGTTTTCAATGACATCCTCCTGGCAAATGACACTGGAGACCACGTATGTCTCGTTCTGTTGGATTTGACTGCAGCTTTCGATACAGTAGACCACAATATTCTTTTGACTCGCTTGCAACACCAAGTGGGCATTAGTGGATGCGCTCTAGAGTGGTTTGGATCCTATTTGGGTGGCAGGACTTTTTCTGTTAGCCTAGGTTCCTCTGAGTCCCGCTCTGCCCTTCTATCGTATGGTGTTCCACAGGGTTCTATTTTGGGGCCATTGCTGTACTCATTGTATTTGCTGCCCCTGGGTTCCATCCTTAGAAAACACGATATTTCCTTCCACTGCTACGCGGACGACTGTCAAATCTATATCCCGCTAAGCAAAAAAGAGGCTTTCTCACTAAGACCACTTTTGTCCTGCCTAGAAGACATCAAAAACTGGATGTCACAAAATTTCCTAAATTTCAACGAAAAGAAAACAGAAGTTATGGTATTCGGTTCCAGTGACTCGTCTCCATCCCACCCTGTTGACCTGGGCCCCCTGGTTTCAGATCTAAAGCCAACAGTCTTAAACTTGGGTTTCAAAATGGACAGTGATCTTAAATTGGACCAGCAAATCAGCGCTGTTGTAAAGTCGAGCTTCTTTCACCTTAGACAGCTGGCTAAGGTAAAGCCCCTCCTTTCCCATCAGCACCTAGAAACAGTCATCCATGCCTTTGTTACATCTCGGCTAGATTACTGTAATGCACTTTATTTTGGAGTCAGCCAGTCCTCCCTCAAACACCTCCAGTTGGTCCAAAATGCTGCTGCCCGCCTACTAACTGGAGCTGGGAAGATCGAGCACATAACAGCAATTCTGGCCTCCCTTCACTGGCTACCGGTGCATTTCAGGGTCCAATTTAAGATTCTCCTATTTGTCTTTAAATCATTAAATGGCCTCGCCCCGGCGTACCTCTCTGAGCTACTCGACTCCTACGCACCTTCCCGCAGCCACAGCTCTGCGGACCAGGCGCTAGTCCTTCCCTCTGGAATGGCCTCCCATTGGTTGTTAGGCAAGCCCCCTCTCCGTCCATTTTTAAAACCCGGTTGAAGACACATTTCTTTTCTCTGGCTTTTGATCAGACCTGAAATTTTCGGCTCTTTTCCGGTGTCAATTGTATATAGTGTTTTATGTCAATTTATTGGCTTTATTTATTTATATTTTTATTAATATTTTATATATTATTTATCCATCCATCCATTATCGATACCGCACATCCTCACAAGGGTCGCGGGGCGTGCTGGAGCCTATCCCAGCTGCCTTCGGGCAGTAGGCGGGGGACACCCTGAATTGGTTGCCAGCCAATCGCAGGGCACACAAAGGCAAACAACCGCACTCACAATCACACCTAGGGGCAATTTAGAGAGTCCAATCAAATTACCATGCATGTTTTTGGAATGTGGGAGGAAACCGGAGTACCTGGAGAAAACCCACGCAGGCACGGGGAGAACATGCAAACTCCACACAGGGAGGCCGGAGCCGGGATCGAACCCACGACCTCTGAGGCGGACGTGCTAACCAGTCGTCCACCGTGCCGCCCTATATTAATTATATCTATATTTATTAATAAATATATCACAGCCTTTTATTGTTTTAGTTCTATTATTGTATTGTTTGTAAAGTGCTTTGCTACAGCTCTAGCTGTTATGAAATGCGCTACTAAATGAAATTGTATTGTATTGTATTGTATATTCCACAAAAGCAATATTAATCAGAATGCAGTGTTTCAACAAGTGGGCCTGCATATTCTTGACAAAAATATGTTTGGATTGATTTGCTTTTTAGTTGTTTTGATAAAGATGCACAGTCTAAGGTGGGGTGGGTAATTCCAGTCCTTGAGGGCCTGTATGCTGGATATTTTATATGTCTCCCTGTTCCAACACACCTTATTCAAATGATCAACTCAGCAGTAAGCTCTGCAGGAGCTGGATAATGATCCTGATCATTTGAATCAGGTGTGTTGGATCAGAGAGACATATAAACCATCCAGGATACCGGTCCTCGAGGACCGGAATTGCCTACTCCTGGTCTGAGGTCACCAAATTGCAATCAAATCAATACAATAACTTGATGCAACCTTTTCTTAAATATTAAGTTATGATCCCAAAAAATAAAAAATGCAACCAATCAGTTGAAGCGCTCCTTTTTTTTTTTTTTTTTAGTTGCCAAAACGCTTTTCCATTTTCACTTCCCCATGCAGAGAACATGGGCTGTATCAAGTCCACACAGAACCGCATGCTGAGCGAGGCCACCAAGGAGAAGATCAGTCAGCAGACGGTATGTCATGAATTTATTATAACCTAAAGAAGACAGACAAAAATTGAAGAGAAAAATTTTGAGAGGAACACGTGTGCCTGCTGTTACAGAATAACTCCATGTTGCCTGGCCAGGTATTTCAAAGGAAAGAGGGTACGTTGTATTTTCCAATTTTCATCTCAAGCTTACCAAGTTTTCATTTTAAAATATTGTTGAACAAGTAGTTCTCAAATTTATGACTGCAGTTTGATTCTACTTAATAGGCATATTGTTCCTGTATGTGTTGGTCAAATTCAGATTTGTATGACTTCTGGGCCATTTGACTTTTTGCACAGTACTGTGTATTGTGATCACACCCTCATGTCAAGGATGTATCCTGTGTCTGGACAATGTGAATCCAGCATACTCAGCGTAACGAAGTGTAATCATTGGATTTTCCTTCATACCCCCAGAAGGTTGTTTTGTAAATATGATACAATTAGCAAGTCCCATATGTGGGTGCGAACGTTTTTACATTTTTCTGTACAAATCATCCTTCAGTTTTCTACTTCTTATCCCGTTCATGGTCACAGGTGAGCTGGGGCCTATCCAAGCTGATTTAATCGTAGGAATATTTAACCGTTCACACTGACGTTTACACATATGGGCAATTTAGAGTGTTCAGTTAACCTAATGTCTATGCTACTGGAATGGAAAAAGGAGTTGGAGTAACTGAATAAAACCAAAACAAGCCGAGGGAGGACATGCAAAGGACTAACAGAAAGGTCCAAACTGGGATTTGAACCCGTAACCTTTGACTGCGTGGCAGACGTGCGACTCACCCGCTACGTTACATCACAACTCCAGTAACCTGTCGATAAAATAAATTAGGCTAATGTATTCACTCACTTGGTTAAGTGACAAAGTGTAACATTTATAAATAGTGTATGTCTCCTCCATTAGATCAACACAAGACTGGCAAAATAGTGGTGGGCCTTTACCCATATGAAGCTGTCCATCCTGATGACCTTGCATTCCGCAAAGGAGAAAAGATGACTATCCTTGAGGAGTGAGTGTCTGAGCTGCAAATGTACAAAAACATTCATATTGTTTAGAATGCGAGCCAGAATCCAACAATTGCGCTTAATTACGTGAATACTCTTTGCAGACATGGTGAGTGGTGGAAAGCTAAATCGCTGACATCGGACAAACAGGGCTTCATTCCGTCCAATTATGTTGCCCAAGCAGACACCATGGAAACAGAGCAGTGAGTCTGTCTATATGCCTGTGGTGTGGAAAGTTATTGCGTTATTGTGAGAGCTGTCATGGTTTCGTTACCTAATTTCATTAAATGAGAGTGCCAAAATATTTAGAACATCTTAATTTATGGACAATGTGATTTTTCATTTCTAAATATTACAGTAGCCAGTGGTAACAGTGTATGGATAATTGAATAGTCTTTATTTCCAAACCTAAATTAATAAATAAAACTTAAATAAACAAAAATGTGATCATTACAAAAAAATTTTAAAAAATGGTTAACAAAAAGCGCTATCAAAAGGGGTAAGAAAAGACTAACCGAAAATTAGGCTTCAAGGAAAAACGTACCCAAACTACTTGGTTCAAAAATGGAGACTAACGAAAAATGTGGCTTGCGGTGATGAAAAGAGGGAGCATGGAGCCTCAGCAGGTAGGTATACACCAAAACTCACGGGGACCAAAAACAAAGTAAATCCTACAGCGTGACGTGCAAAGTAAAAACTGAAGCAAGACAGGATGCAAACAGCAAATGACTGCAAACGAATAACAAGAACGATCCTGCATCTTCCTGGCAAGCACGTAGCGCTGGAGCTGATTACCAAATCACTCCCGCAGGTGTGCACCTCAGAACTCGGCGCTGATTCGCATTCGCTCCCGGGTGTGTGCCTCCTTGATCACTCAACAAGCAGCTACCGGCAATCGGGATAAAAAAAACTATTTAAAAATAAGTTAATTTAAATAAATGAATAAATCCTACATGATGAAGTGCACAGTAAAACTGGAGCAAGCCAGCATGCCAATGGCAACAAACACACTAACAAAAGAAACGACCCGGCTTCCTGGAAATCATGCAGTTCTGAAGACTGGGAGCTGATTACAGATGACGCTCACGTGCGACGCAGCCAGAACTTGGCTAATGGTTGTGCTTGGAAAAATAATTGTGGGCCTGAATATTTCTCTCACTGAGCACAGTCCTCCTGTCCCGACACATCATATATTCCAATAAAATGACAAACTGAATAATATGAAATTCAGATCTTCCTTAGACAACCAAAATTGCCATTTTTAATATTCAATAGAAGAAAAAACACGACAAACACAAATTCAAATAATTATTTAACAGTAATTTATGAATAATTTAAAAGTATATATTTTTCATGAATCTCACTGGGTGGGCGGTCCGTCAATCTGGCTCCTCCCCTGACATGCGCACCTCCTTGCTTACTCCACCCAGGTCATTGCACCCCCAAAGGGAAACAAGAAATCAGTTGATAAGAGACAACTCAGTTGATAAGAGACAACTTACTGCAAAAACAAAACATATAGAACATCTCTGAAGAAAGCAGACTAACCACTACAGCATCATTATTAATTTGCGTGTTTATTTATTTTATTGAATTCTTTGGCACAAAAAACTCAATTTTCCAACCACACATTTAATAATTAACCTTCGCAGGTGGTTTTTCAAGGACATTACAAGAAAAGATGCCGAGAGGCAGCTGCTGGCGCCAGCAAACAAACCTGGCGCTTTTCTTATCAGGGAAAGTGAAACTTCAAAAGGTATGGAAATCATATTGCCACTGAGAGGCACCTCCATATTTTCTACATTCACATTCTGACATTTTGACAGCCTTTCTCCTTCACTGAAACCATTGTTGTGTCTGAATTCTGACTCTAATCTTGAAATCGCTCTTCATTTTTTCTCACCCAAGGTAGTTATTCATTGTCCATACGAGATACTGACATCCAGGCAACAGAATCAGTCAAACACTATAAGATCAGGATGTTGGATAATGGTGGTTTCTACATCTCTCCTAAGATCTCCTTCCCTGACATCGGGACCATGATCAAACACTACCACAGTGAGTATAACTTTGAGCAACAGAGGATATTACTTTCCTCAAGTTAGTGATGATTTTTTTGACCTCTCTAATATGCATAGTCTGTTTTCAGAGTCATTGCCTGTTTCCGTACATGTCTGATCTGCAATTCTGATGAAAAAATGCACTTCACACAAAGAACATTTGACTTGAAATCTATTGATTTTAAATTACAGCACTGGGTAAACACTGGTAAGTCAGACACCGTGTCAAAAACCTTCTGGAATCCTCTTTTCATTACAGCACAGCACAAAAACAATGATTGCGACATACAAACCAGTACAGATATTTATGTTCTACTAGATGCAACCATTAGCGCATTTTGCTACCCACTGTTTATTTTTGGAGGATTGCATGTTGCCGTCTATAAAGTTCCATTATAAAAAAAAACAAAAACAAAACTACCTATTATGTTTGTGTGTAAATAAATGTCTGTCTGTTTTCCAGACAAAGCAGATGGCCTGTGTCGTAAACTGGACCGTCCATGTGTAAAGCCTAAAGCTCAAAAGCCGTGGGATAAAGATGCCTGGGAGATTTCCAAGGAGTCCATTACGATGGTGAAGAAACTCGGAGCAGGGCAGTTTGGAGAAGTCTGGATGGGTGAGTACGGAAAGGAATTACAAAGAGAAACGGATGCATTAACATCTATGATTTTCTACGATCAAATAAAATATTCACTTCTCACTTCTTCACTACTCGTGTGACTAAAACGAAAAGAAAGACGCATAAAACAGAACTCAGGCCAATTAAGATTGCTTGAAGAACCTGACAATTTAATATCAGGTAATAAGCATAAGTAATGGCACATGTGAGGGGTTTGGGTTTTTTGGGATTGTAAAACACACAGATGGACCAACTTGCAGGCAAGCAGATAAGGGAAGGCAGGAATACAGAATCCCTCGAAAGTTTTTATTTTTTTTTTAAAAAAAAGGCAAAAAATACAGTATTTCAGGAGCAAAAAAAATACCAGAGTGCAAAATGTAACAAAGAAACTCAAGAGCTTCACTACCAGAGACGTCAGGACAACCTGTTCCGACAAAGGACACGTGACCAAGGGAATAAACCAAGACTAACTACAAGGAACTAATGCTGCATTCCAGAAAAGTGGGAAGGTGAATTTATCCCACTCGGATTGTACCAGTTGCGACCTCAAAGCATTCCAGACAATTGTGAACAACAAAGATGGCTGATGTTATGTTTCGTCCATCCATTATCCGAACCGCTTATCCTCACGAGGGTCGCAGGTATGCTGGATCCTGTCCCAGCTGTCTTCGGGCAGTAGGCCGGATACACCCTGAACTGGTTGCCAGCCAATAGAAGGATGTTTAGCTCCTCAAAAAACATATTTTGACCTCCAACAAACCTGCTTTCATAATTTTCTTTATTTATACAAATAAAGCAATACCTCATTTTATAAGCATTTCATACATTTCACTGAATAACTTAATGCAGGAAACTACCAGCATATCTTCATGCAGTCAGTACAAATCATGTGTGTTGAATAACTGAATGTATAAATAAAAGTGGATGAAATGTATTTTTATCATCTTGTAAATTATGTCTTGCCATTCACAGTCTTTGTCTCGATCGCCATTGTCGAGTCATGACTAACGTCAGATTAAAGCAACTCTGTGAAATAGCACCTCCCAGTTTAAGTATCGTTCCAGTGCACTTTTCCTGGTTGAAAGCCAGAAAACTCTGACTTTCCACTCTCCTGGAATGCAGCATAAATACAAACAGACTAACAAGACAATGAGGCACACCTGGACATTTCCTGGAGGGGGGTGATTGGTAGACACAAGGAGCAAGGCTAAAAGAAGAGTTGTAGATAAAGACATAACAAGTAGACTTGGAAGACATGAAAAAGGGATGCTGTAAAACATTACACAACATGAAACAAACTAAGTCCAGTCAAAACAATGAAAAAGTCAATAAATACAAAAATGATTCATGATTCGTTACATTTTCTCTCCCATAATTTTTCATAGAACACATTTGAACACTAACAACATACTTGGCATATCGTTGCTGTCATGTGAAAAACACATCTCCATTTTTTTTCCATTTTCTTATTTTTACCTGAATCATGTTTCCGCGTTACAGAAATCGCATTAAAGTGAAAATTAAAAAAGTTTCCAAAATTGGAGATACGTGTTTTTCACAGGATAGCGATGATTTTTAAGTATCAATGTGGAAACAAGAAATTATTCTTTTACTTTGCTCACAGGAAATTAATTTTTTCACAAGGAATCAGCCAAGAGAGAAGTTTAGACGGAAATGGCAAAAAAAAAAAAAATCTTAAGGATAAGGGTTGGCTTGCTTATTGAATCCATTTTCCACCTTTTTAGCACATTTAGTTGTTTTTTTGTTTTTGTTTTTTTTTATGACTTCAAGACCTCATTTTTTCTGTCTTCCTCATCAGCTTACTACAACAACACAACCAAAGTGGCAGTGAAGACGCTGAAACCAGGCACCATGACAGTGGACGCCTTCATTGAAGAGGCAAACATCATGAAGACGCTACAGCATGAAAGACTTGTGCGTCTCTACGCTGTCGTGACAAAGACACAACCAATATACATCGTCACCGAATTCATGGCCAATGGTAAACTACATCACAGGAGGAAGTCAGCATCCTTTAATCACGACCTTGTAGTACAACAATGATGTTCTAAACCAGAGGTAGGGAACTCCGGTTCCTCGAGAGCCATATCCTGCCTGTTTTGGATTTCTTAATAACGTGATTTGAAATGCACTTGGTACGCATGGTAAAAAGATGACAATCCATGTGTTTTCACTTCTAATTGAGAGCTAGAGCGAGTTATGATCACAAGCAGTATATCACTGTGCACTATCACATATTTCAGACATTCAACCAGATTGTGGCAAGGCTTATCATGGATGGATTTTATTGTTCATCATCAATATTCCCAAATGTGAAATTGCAGATGTGTTTTTTCCTCTTCTCTGGATGTTAGGAAGCCTACTTGACTTCCTCAAGAGTGACACATGCTGCAAACTGCAATTGCCCAAGCTCATTGATTTTGCGGCGCAGGTGATCCTCACACAGATCTCAGTACCTCGTCACTCACTCCAATGTATTTTTGTTTTGTCCCACCTGAATTAATGATCTTGAATGATGATGTTGTATCTATTTTACATTTGCATTTATGAATAAGCTCTCGGTCCTCATATATATTGATGAGAATCAATTATGCGCAACCCTTCTCTAAATCATGCTTTTCTTCTTCAATCCATTGCAGATTGCAGAAGGCATGGCATACATAGAGAAGAAGAAATACATCCACAGAGACCTGAGAGCTGCAAATGTTCTTGTGTCCGAGAGCCTACTCTGTAAAATTGCAGATTTTGGACTGGCGAGAGTCATAAGTGATGATGAGTACACTGCCAAAGAGGGTGCGTGCGTGTGTGACTTTTGTGTTATTTCATTGGTTTGTTTTGTTGCTTTTTTTGTCAATAAGTCATTCTGGTATTTTTGGCCAAACATAATACCAGCCAGAGCAGGGGGTTTCCGACTTGAGCCTTCAGAGGGTCTTTAAGTGCTAATCCACTTATTAATAGCACCATCACATCACAAAAAAACGTACAAAAACGCTATATGTTCGGCATTAAAGAAGAGACAGAGGTGTTTTGCGTATTTGAGAGTGAATACCATTAATACTAAGGCAAATAAACACAGTTACCTTTTATCTTCCAACACATCACCTCCAAACAACTCCCAAACTCAACACTACAATATAGCAGTTCACAATCAATATGAATCAATAAAAAAAAACTATAAATAAATTATATCGTTCTCACCAGAGTTGCTAATGTAGATGCGGGAGTCCTCCTTTCTTTTCTCCTGCCTGCCTATGTAAGCTAACTGTTCCACTCATACTGCTCTGAAAGTGCCCCAAAAAATCATTTGCAGGTTGAAACAAGCCAGCCAGTAACAGTGTGGTTGACCTAGCTTCATAAAGTCCAATTTTTATTATAAAAAACAAATCAGAGAGATAAACATAGCAGAACCAATCAGAGGAAGGCATAATGCCGGCATCACTCTGAGGATTCGTGAGCGCGCAAAGTAGTGAATCTGAAATCTGATTAGTAAAATAAAGAAACAGCGATTTCAACGGTGGGTGTGTGGTCGATGCCAGCACGGATTCTGAAGGTGTTGGGTATTTGGATGGCAACACGTCGAAGCTGCGCTTCAAACAGGCCCGTGTTAAAGGTTCGGGACAGTGTTAAAAAAAAGAATGTTGGCGTTGCACTAACACCACTTAGTCATAAAATAGCCTCCGTAGTCAAGATGTAATACTGATGCATCATTAAAATGTGGTGTTACTTGGATCCGACCCTAATATATATATATATATATATATATATATATATATATATATATATATACATTTTTTCTATTTTATTGAAACCACGCCCTTAAGAATTTGAAGTTGACTGGTTAGTGTCGTGACAATTTTCTTCAGCATCATTTTCCTCCTCACTTGCAAGACGGAATCAAACTTCCCTAAGGTAGGCAAAACCTTCACATGATGTTATTTAATGAAAAAATGTTTTTGCCTCATAACTTGGCTTGCTCTTGAGTTTTCTATTTCATATTGTTTAAAACAGATAACAGTAATTAGCCAATTATTAAAATTCCACATCATGTTTACATCTTTATAGAACTTTAAAGTAGCCTATCGATGTGTGTCGTTCACGTGGGTTACAAGGCCAATCGAGTTCATTAAACATGGTATTTAACATGTTTTGGTTCAAGCTAGAGCGACACGCCGCACTTTATTTCAAACTTATTTATGTGACTTTTCTATTGACTCTTGAATTACGATTGCTTGAATTACGGTTCATATTAAATCCTGTGTATGTGTGAAGTTGTAGGATGCCTCTAGTGCACACAAACCTGCTAACAACTTGTGTGTCTCCTGGTGAGTCGCCCAGCTGACTAGATTCAGTCTAATGAGCGTTATATGTCGGCTGCTTGGCAAATGTCCTTCCTCCAATCGGTAAGCAAGGCCTCGCCTATTTCTGTGAGTATTGAGTTGCGAAAAAAATTCTAGATTTTTCTCATTTGGCCATTCAGGAAATGGACTTCAGAATGTAATGTTAATTGTTTTGTGTCCATATTCTTCTGTCTGTTTTGCAGCCATGTCATTTTTTAAGGTGGCCTAAAGACTCTGCAAGACCACTGAGCATCTGAACAGCCATCCGATGATGAATGCATGTCCACGATGAAACATTTGGCCAACCAGCCAGTTGTCAAAGTTTGTCAAAATGAAGGCAATGTTTGTGTGTCGAGAGACGCTACGCTATCCAGACAAGGTGTCAGGGTCTTGTCAAATACTATATGTAATGTCCTGTTTTTCCACTACCTCCTGGGTTAAAAACGAAAGAACTGATGGCCAGAATGGAACATTTGTATGTGTGGGTACTGAAAATGAATTCCCTACTTGCAGCAAAATTGTTAACGTCATGACGATAAGGCATTTATTTTCACCACACATGTTAGTACTATGGAGTTTGGTGATTACCTGCATGCATTCACAGTAGAATGGAGGAGGATTTGTTCACAGTTTCTTGCCATGCCCTACTCCTGCTTTGTATGAGCTGCCTGGGAATGATTTAATAAAAGAAAATTGTTTTGAACTGAAATCTTGTAATGTGTTTTATTTAAGATAGTTAGGCATGGGTTATTTTTCCCCTGACTGGATAGGGTTGTCATGACCACTCATTAGTGTCAAGTTAAGCACTCAACATTGTCATTATTACTGCACTGTCAACACCATATTGTGTTACTTTACTACACTATTGGGTGTTCAACATTGAACGCTTTAGTAAATTTTACTTTAAGTGCTTCTGATAGTGCAGAATTTGGGACAGTAGAGAAGGTCCCGAAGTCCCTGGCTGCACGTCACTGGTGTCTAATGTGATGCTAAATGTCATCTTTGCCCTCTAGCATACAACGATGCACACATTATGAATGTTGCCGGCACATGAAATTAAATCTTCATTATGATAAGGTTTAGCAAGAAACTATTCATCAGTTGTCTAAAAGGATGTATTGTGTTGTATGTGTTTGTCCCCCCCAGGAACTAAGTTCCCCATCAAGTGGACCGCACCCGAGGCCATCAACTATAGCTCCTTCAGTATCAAGTCAGACATGTGGTCCTTTGGAGTTCTGCTCTATGAGATTATTACGCTTGGGAAAATGCCTTATCCAGGTGAACATTTAATATATCTATTTATTGTCGTTGTTGTACCAGAAAAGCTGATCATTCCATTACAACATCAGGCACACTACTGTCTTAAGCCCCCTTCATTTGCCAAATTACCACTTTTACCACAGTTGAGTTACAGTTGGTAGTAAATAATAACCTTGAACAGAAATTACAGTATAGAACTGTAGGGTAGAGAGGAGTAAAAATGTACCTGTATTCATTCCTGTTGCTGGTGACATTACAGTATAGTTATCAACTGCTGCATCTCTTCGTCCTTGCCTGTGTATTTTTTTCAGGTATGACAAAAGTGGAAGTGATATCCTCTGTGCAGCGCGGCTACCGGATGCCCTGCCCCGACGACTGTCCCGCCGAACTTTACAACATCATGACGTCCTGCTGGAATAGTGCGCCGGATGACAGGCCCACTTTTGATTACATGCAGAGCGTCCTGGATGACTATTGCACTTCTACTGAGGCACAGTATCAACAACAGCCTTAGAGGTTTTTGGAGTTGGAGGAATTTTTGGAGGTATTCTTCCTCACCTAGAGATGACAGGTTTTTTTTTACCCACATTTTGACTGCAGTTACTCTTGGTGTTGTATTTATGAAAGCTACGTGTGAAAATGTCTAATGGACTCTATAAGAATGTATAATAGTTATACTGCTCTGTAATTGAGTTTTTTTTCTTTCATTTGAATTGATATTGGCTGTGATGCGTTATGTCATGCTGAAAATGACATGAGAGGGACTTAACGTATTTGTGTCATCCTTAAGCCTGCCTTTCGATACTAGAGACAAAATTCAAAATGAACACAAAATGCATAGAGTAGAAATTGTATTTGAAAATGTATTAAGTTAAATATGAATATATATTTAATTGGTGTCATTTAAATTAAGGTACACTTACAAATCCAAATAGATATTCATAGGCCCAATTGCATTTTGTAGCAGCTTTTTAGGTTCTAAACATGAGTGAAAACATCATGTGGTTCTGTAGCAAAATAATGATGTCAGTTAACCTTTAAAGCGACCTGCATCAAATATTGACATTGCAACTGCCAACATTTGTTTTTAAGTCGATGTTAGGGTGCTTGATTTGCATTTGTCATTGACCAGCCAATTGTATTTCCTGCTTCATATTGAAGTACTTCAACTTCCTTTTTTAAGTCATAAGCCTGCATTGCCTAGTTATCACTGATCAGTTTAAAAACTGTTACTTGAGTGTTAAACCTGAACTTAACCAAAGGAGGACTCAAAACTGTTGAGAGCATAAAGATATTGTTGAGTGGTGTTGTATATGTTGTCTGATGATTTGTATACTCTGTTATTTTTTTTGCATGTCTGTTGCAAATATCATGTGATAGATGTCGTAAATACAGGGGCGGAGCCATGGGTGGGCCTGGGTGTACACAGGCCCACCCAGATTGACACACTGCCCACCCAGTGAGATTCATGAAATATATACTTTTACATTTTTAGTAAATTATTATTAACCTTCTAAGGCCCAAGCTATTTTTTACATGCATTTTTTTTTTCTTTTTGCTAGTTGGGCTTATTGAAACCTAATTACAAGAAAAAACAAGCATCATCTTTTAGTTTTTTGTCATGTCATGTCATGTCATCTTCCAAACCGCTTATCCTATATAGGGTCGCGGGGAGTTGCTGGAGCCTATCCCAGCCGTCAATGGGCGAAGGCAGACTACACCCCGAACTGGTCGCCAGCCAGTCGCAGGGCACACATAGACACTGTCACTGAGCGGGAATCGATCCCACGCTGCCCGCACACAACTCAGGCGTGTGTACCACTACACTATCAGCGGACTTAGTTTTTTGTATCGTATTGTACTGTATTTGGTATACTGTATTTTGACTGTAGTATGCAATACTCTTCTGAGACCACAAGATGGAAGTGTAAGTGCCCACATATGTGTCCAAAACACCCACCGTTCCACAATGCACATGCTTGGGGACACACGAGCTAGAAAGTGCTGTCCACGTATGTGGCCACTAAGCCTTAGGTCCTAAGGCTTAGGAGGTTAAATTATTTTTGAATTTGTGTTTCCTTGTGTGTGTTTTTTATTTTTATTTTATTGAATATTGAGAATGGCATAATTGTGGTTGTCTAAGGAACATCTGAGCTTCATATTATTCAGTTTGTCATTTTATTTGAATATACGATGTGTCGGGACAGGAGGATTGTGCTCAGTGAGAGAAATATTCAGGCCCACCCTGATATGTCCAGGCCCACCCATTAGCCACGTTCTGGCTCCGCCCCTGCGTAAATATACAATTTATATTATCCATACATACATTTTCATGAAGAACTTCCTCATTCAGGGTCGTGGGGACTTAGAGCAAAAGGCAGACTACACCCTGGACTGGTCGTCAGTCAATCACAGGACACACATTATGACAAACAAGCAGTCACTGTCCAAAGTACACCATCACTGAGTGGGAACCGAACCCATGCTGCCTGTACATAAATCAGGCAAGTCAACCACTACTAAACCATTAGTGACTCATGTATTTATTATATTACAGTTTTGCATCATTAAAAATGGCAATGAAAACTGGCAAGTATGACAAAATTGTTGAAATAAAAGATCATATTACTGTTTTTAATCACAGTGACATGTTATATACTGTTATGCAGGTGTCACCAACGTGGCACCAAGTACAAGGACCGTTATGAATAGCCTGCGGACCTGTTACACACACACACACACCCACGTGCGCGCACACACGCTCACACACACACACACACACAAAATGTGATTTCCTTTTATTGTTGTAAAAATGATCATTTGAAATGTAAACACTTGCAGAGTTTTCTAGATAGTGTTGTATAGTGACGTGTGTCTGCTTCCCACCTTCTTAAATCATTAATATGATCAGTGTCTTCACATAAATGGATAGAATTAATTTAATTATAACAACATAATTAAAGGTCATAATTTCTTAGCAAGAAGATTTTGACTGGTAATACCGTATGAAATTCTACATTTTCATATCCTGTATGTATTAGGTGTCATCACTGTATCGTTTTTAAATCTCTGTCAGTAATATTATAGTTCGCACTTATCTACATATTTGGGAGTCTTGACTATGGAACGACTGATATGAGTTGGTGGTTGCGGCACAAAATTAATGTTATAATTTTTAAAGTGTCAAGATAATGACTGCTTATACTGGCCTTTTGTTCCAAATGTATATTTCCTAATTGTAACAACACATACCATATCGACATATGTAGCAATGCATTGAAGCAAAACAATGCGTTTTCTAAATACATTTAAAAATAATACAGATAAAGTTGAGACAAGCATGTAATTGACTTGGCTCAGTGGTAGAGTGGTTGTGTCCCAACCCGGAGGTTGTGGGTTCAATCCCCGGCCGTGGTAACCATGTCGAAGTACCCTTGAGCAAGATACTGAACCCCCAGTTGCTCCTGATGCTGTGTCGTCAGTAGGTAGATGAGATACAGTGTAAAGCGCTTTGAGTGCCCAAGGTAGAAAGGCGCTCTATCAGTGATAGCCCAGCCCAAGTTCATGGGCTTAACCAGCCCCGAATTCAACCCAAGCAACCCCAAAATTTATAGCATTTTTAAAACTGTCATTTTCTTAATAAAGGACAGGATATGCTTAAATATGATGAAAAACGCTGGATAAAAAATAAAACAAAACAAAAGTGTGAACAACGCAGCATCGGAAATACTCCCCTGCCTCATCGGAAATACTCCCCTGCCTCAAAATGGTTCGGTCCATTGGATTCCCAGCACTGCTCTCACCCTCCTCCCCGCTCCTCCTTCGCTCAGCTGGTGTCACTTGCGCGGCATAGCGATGGAGTCTGTGGAAGCTCCGGTGTATGACGGTGGGAGTATGTTATAAAGTGGTTATGTTGAACAACTATTTTACCACCCACTACCATGGCTTCGTTATCATCAACAGATATTAGTCCTCATTTTAGCTGTATTGAATCGAATGCAACAATGATCAGCCTAGCTTAATTATTGCGAGTTGGTGAGAGTCTATTACCCACAGTAACTATAAATAAATACACAAAACATCTTCCTAATTTATTTGTATATGGTTGTAGCACTAGGAGAGAGAGAGGGGTAGAAAGGGAGGAGAGGCAACTTGGACTCCCGGAGAATACAGGTAACACACTCACAGAGAAGCAAAATAAAACAGTAGCTGAAGGTAAAAACATCCCATCCAAAATAAAATTTAAGATGTATGCTGATAATTATGGCGGCACGGTGGTCGACTGGTTAGCACGTCCGCCTCACAGTTCAGAGGTCGTGGGTTCGATCCCGGCTCCGGCCTCCCTGTGTGGAGTTTGCATGTTCTCCCCGTGCCTGCGTGGGTTTTCTCCGGGCATTCCGGTTTCCTCCCACATTCCAAAAAACATGCATGGTAAGTTGATTGGATACTCTAAATTGCCCTTAGGTGTGATTGTGAGTGCGGATGTTTGTCTCTGTGTGCCCTGCGATTGGCTGGCAACCAGTTCAGGGTGTCCCCCGCCTACTGCCCAAAGACAGCTGGGATAGGCTCCAGCACGCCCCGCGACCCTTGTGAGGAGAAGCGGTACAGATAATGGATGCTGATAATTATGTATTTTCTCCTCATCAGTTATTATCACATTATCATCACATTTTGATGGACTATCTATAAACCATTTACTATTTACTACTATGATTTTTATGATACTGAATTTTTATCTTCTTGATAATAAAACAGCTTGTGTTTGATAGCACAGATGTAGATTATTTATTATGTATAACTTACTTAAATGACTGAATTAATATTTTTAATAACTGAAAGATGTGTTTATGTGGTTGTTAGTGGAAAGGGAGGGACATAAAGAAAAGGGAGAGGAGATGTTGGTACAAGAACAGGAAGAGCCAGGTAAGAAAATGGACTGACTTGTGGACTTTATTTTAAGCATCACATCCTCATTACACTGTCCTTATATGCTTTTCCATTTCATTTTTTTTTTTTACTGTTAAAGGAGAACAGGGAGGGACAGTTGGAGCTCAGGGAGAGAATGAGCCTGCCCAGCAAGCCCAAGACTTAGGGAATAGAAATACTGGTCCTCAACAGTTAAAGTTGTCCCACTTCCAGTGGATCAGTTTGGCGTAGTAATAGTGTTTCTTCTAACCACAAAGTGTAATGTGCTGTTCACAAATGGGAAGTAACACTCTTGAACAGTGTTGAATGATTCTAAATCCCTTTAAGTGAAATGAAAAAAAAAAATGAACCAGCCAGACACTCTGGGTGCTCAGCACCCCAAAGCTCTGAACCTAAAATCGCCCCTGGTTAAGTTGCTATAACACAATATCAAAACGAGTTCATGCAAGAGCGGGGAGGATTTAGAAAACTTCACACGGAACATGTTTTTGGAATGGCGGAGGCAACTTTGTTTTATTTTGAAATGTATTGTTTCCGGTGTGGTCACGTGAGTCCAAGATGGCCGCGCCCTGTGAGTGACAGTTGCTGTGGGAGTCAGAACGAGTAGAAGTGTTAGTAGAGGTGGTGCATGTCGAAGTTGACATCTTCCAAAAGAAAGCTTGTCTGTTTCTCTGGTTGGCCGACATGAGCAAGGGCGAATTAATCCTGTGAGTAGTCCAATTTGTATTGTACTGTTACTACAGTGATGCAGCTGCTACTACATTAGCCCTTAGCTGTCAGTTGTCCACTGTCATTGTTATGAAAGCGTGACTTGTTTTCGGCATGTTTGACAAACCTGTCAAATACTAACATTCATAACTGTAGAAACCATTCATTGTTGAGGATTATACTTTTTCAAATGTGTGTGTTATATTGTAATATAATATGTAATATCAGTGGGATTGAAGAACTGAACTATATTCTTTCCAGTTCATTTGGCCACAAATAAAATGAAAGCAATGCAGTATAACAGCATAGCTCCCCAATAATAGTACTATATTCACAGTTTTTATGAAGAAGCACAATGCTGTGTTTTATTTGGTTACGTTAGGGATACTTTACATGCCTATTACTGCTTTTTATTCAACTGTCTCAATGGTGCTGGGAGGTGATAAGATGCGCTCAAGTCTTATCTGACCTCGCCACTACTGGGGAGTGGGATGGCTGTAGATAACAGAACTTTACTGTGAGACATTAATAGGGAGTGGCTAAAAACCCTTCTATTGTTAAATAAAATATATCCATATTATATATGTAAATAAACAAAAACATGTATAAAACATAAAGCTAATTTTGTACCTTCAACATTGTGCTGTTCCCTCCAGCCCTGAAGACTTCCCTCAACTCCAGAATGACACATTCCTACGAGCAGCTCGAGGTGAAGAAACCGAGCATGTCCCCGTCTGGTGTATGAGACAGGCTGGAAGATACCTACCTGGTACTGGGAGCTTTTTGCTGATCTATTACACTAACCAAATATCTGGTTAACTGTGCAGCATCCTTTGTGAGTCATAACATTTTGTCACATTTGCAGAGTTTCGTGAGTTCAGGGCAGGGAAGGACTTTTTTGAAACATGCCGCTCACCGGAAGCCTGCTGTGAACTTACGTTGCAGGTATGGCATTGCTGTTTGCTTTATGAAATGAATGACTTCTTAACTTTCAAGTTTCACTCCTGCTTGTTACTTTGCGTCCAACCTGTAAATGGTTATTTGTAAGCTTCACCCTGCTGATTAAGAGACATACATGGACTCAGTTTTATATATTGCTCTCATAATTTCCCAAGCATTTCCCAGATGTTTTAATAACAAACAAAAATAAACTCATTTCAAGAATTATAGCATACTGTACTTAACTCCGCTTCATATACCGCTGGACCAATGGCGATTCCAACTTTTGTAACTATGACAACTGGGGGAGGAGCTAAGGGTTTGAGCAGGCAAGCACCTTCCCTTTGTGAAAGTGGAGCTTAGACTTAGAAAAAATGTGAGTAAGCATAAAGACAATAAAATTATTTTCACTATTTACCAAATGCACACCAAATAACTTAATTCACTGTAATTAATTGAGGTGCGAGTAGAATTGTATGAATAGGCCTTCATTTTACTGAACTACTCTTGTTAAACTTACTTAATTTTTGTATCATTGTTTTGCTTGATTGTTCCTGGTTTGTAATATTACTTGTTTTGGGGAAAATCAGCATTTGTGTGTATTTTTCTTCCAGCATATTACAATGCAAGTGAAACCGTGTAGTTACAGAGAATGCAGTACTACAATAAAAATGAATGAATGTCTAATGTGCAAAGAGTCCCTTTTCCAGGCTTAAAATGAGCAACTATGCTAGTTATGTATCATTATTATTATTGCATTATTTTTAGCATTTAGATTAGTTAATTGTTTTAATTTTTCTGTCTTTTAGCCTTTGAGGCGTTTTCCATTTGATGCTGCCATCATCTTTTCTGACATCCTCATTGTGCCGCAGGTAAGCTTAACCATATGCTGTTTAATTTGATTAAACATTGTCTATTCATTAAAAAAAAATGCAAGATTTGTGACAAATAAACATCTCTGTAATATGATTGCCCCTTTACTTAAGAAGAATTAATCATACACGCACTACTGGCATGTGCTTTCAAACAATTTAAAGTAGTAAAAATGCTTGCTTCCTGATCCCACTCGTTCTGCGAAGTGTATTTTGTGCCATCAAAAGACTATCCGGCGCTGAGTTTTTCACATCAAAAATGGAATCTCACTAGGTAGACCTTTTTCGCAATAGATGCATTCCATTTGTCAAAGATGTGTGTGTATGTCATTGTGCGGTCTGGTCCAAAGTTGACACACGTGATGGCAATCTAGTGACATTTTTAATGAACATGACGGCCAGTTGTATCATTTTTACAATTGTTTTAAACTTATTAAATGTACATGAATATATTGAAGTTATCAAATTCATTGTGGACAAAATAATACGTTTTTACTGCTGCAAGTGGCGTACATTGGGAAGTATCCCTAGTATCTGTTATGCTTCCCTCTAGTGGCTGTAAGACGTGTTGCAATTATGATGTCATTTCTTGGGCCACATAAACTGTACTACTCTAGTCGCTAGAAGTTGGCAGATGCTAAAATATTCCTTTAGAATTTTTTTTTAAGCTATTGTGTACATTTAGTTTGGCAGCAGTCTGTGAAAAATAGCCATCACCATCATCCTTTAGAACAAGGATCTCCATGAATCCTGGTGATAAACTGGTGAACCGGTCCAGGCTGTAGTCTACGTCTCCCCTGAAGTCGTCTTAGATAAACTCCAGCCTCCTGTCATTCTGAACAGGATGAATTGAGGATTTATCGAAAATGCACAGTTGTCAATTTGTAGATTGCATGGAATCATTTGTCTGCCATTATCCTTCCCTTCCTCCCTTCAGGCGATGGGTATGGATGTCCAGATGGTGCCAGGCAAAGGTCCTACATTCCCAGAGCCTCTGAAGGAGCCAGAAGACCTGCAGCGTCTGCGTGTGAAAGTGGACGTAGCCAAAGAACTGGGTTACGTTTTCCAAGCCATCACACTGACCAGACACAAGATTGAGGGCAAAGTGCCGCTGATCGGATTCACTGGAGCACCGGTGAGGTTCTGGGAGTAGTCTGAAAGTGTTGAATTCTCACTCATTCTGTCCTTAATCGATTTGCATTCCCTTAACAGTGGACGCTCATGTCTTATATGATAGAAGGCGGCGGCTCCAACACCCACTCCAAGGCGAAGCGTTGGCTGTATCGACATCCTGAGGCCAGCCACGCGCTGCTGAAGATGCTCACGGATGTGATAGTCGAGTACCTGCTGGGCCAGGTGTCAGCCGGAGCCCAGGTCAGACTTTGTCTACTGGTGCCGATACAGATGCAGTATGATGATGTTCAATGGAAAATATCAAATCGTCCCAAAATATCATTTGGACACAACAAATGCTGATATGAATTGTTTGTTAAGTATTGTATGTGGATCTTAAGATTCTGTTTGTTGTTGTGAAGTTAGTGTGCAGTGCAATTGTACTGCATTATATCTCATTCTATCATGACTCTAATATTTCGATTGCCTCAGTCAGTGCCGCATGAAGCATCAATGTCATGTAGTCATTGTCACAGAATCGTTTATTTTTTTTTTCCATCTTCTCGATACTATGCAAAAACGACACAATCGGGCTCGGGTTCCCCAACTCCCGCTCTCCATTTGTCATTTAAAACGTGTAACTTTAAGACTCTGTCATCACTGTCCAGGCTCTGCAGGTGTTCGAGTCCCACGCCGGCATCTTGGGGCCGGTGGAGTTTCAAGCCTTCTCTCTACCTTATCTTCAGGACATTGCTCGCCGCGTCAAAGAGAAACTCAAGGAGGCACGACAGGAAGTTCCCATGGTGAGAGAACACCTAAACGTCAAGACCTTCAACCACATATAACAATGTATTATTTTCATTCCCTTGAGCAAATATTCCCACCCCTCATATTCAATGCGATGTATTATTCTTTCTTTCCTTCTCTTATAATTAACTGCATTATTGTTTACAATGCTTTGCTTTTATTATCATCTATTCCCCAAGAGGCTTCATTAAGAATTCCCCACCATGTCATTGTTTTTCTTAGCCAATAGATGGCAGCATTGCACCAAGAACAAGTTGCGCCTTCAGGAGGTTTCTCAAAATTGTTCAGTATTAATTAACTTGAGTGTGTGTTTTTGTGTGTGTGTGCGTGCACATGTGTGTGAGCAGATCGTTTTTGCGAAGGATGCTCATTACGCTCTAGAAGCTCTGTCTCAGTCCCATTACGAAGTGGTCGGGCTTGACTGGACCATTGACCCACGGTTGGCACGGTAACACGCGCACATACACACATCCACACCGGTAATTATCTAACCAGCATAGTGTGTTTGATGAAAGGAGCAGGAATCTCAGAGTGTGATCTTTGGTGACAATTGAGTAGAATTTAAGATGAGTAATGGTTAACTTGTTTATTAGTTAAAAGCCCATAGCTCATCTACTGTATAAGGACTTGGAACTAATGGTCTTGGTTCCGATCCCACTGCAGCAAAAATGGCATTTGTACATGTTGCAAAGATCATACTCTGCTTCCTGACTACTGCCGAGGTGCCCTTGAGCAAGGTACCCACCCACCGATACAGTATATAGTTTAGTGGTCCCCAACCTTTTTTCCACCATGGAAGTCCAATGCGGTTAGCTACCATGTAGGACATTCTAAAGGCACTTAGATTTGTTTGCTAATCAGGTTCGAACGCTTCACTAACTCATTGGGGAGCCGCTTGGGGAATATTGTGCAGAGCGGGCTTGGTGCGTGGGAATCACCTGTCGGGATAAATCCATAAATCAGATTTCAAGTAGGTCTCCTGGTATTGTCTGTGAAATGCTTTCTTTTGATTTTTTCTTCTTGGGCATAGGCTCTTGTGTTGAATCCTCACTGGGCCTTTTCCCCATTGCAAAGAAACTTTCCAATTACGTCTTTTTTTTTTTCTTCCTTCAACTTTAATATTAGCAATACGTGACCGAGACAATGAGCATCGTGACATGCATCAAGAATCAGACCTTGACTGATGCAGTGGAGAGAATCCAGTCACTTTTCAAGATACAATAATTTTCAGCCTCAGACAATAAATAAACCGGAAGTATTGTACATTTTGTTTTTGTTATTTTTCTTTCACCTATGCGGGCCGCCATGGCCTGGTGGTTGGGGACCACTGGTGTAGTTGGATTGCTACCACAGATAAGTAATGTTATCTGCTGAAGTCTCATGGCTTTAAAGTCGTACAAATAAAATTTCAACCAAGTTTTCTTTGGCTTTTTACTCCTTAAAGATGGACCACCCCACCAAAGACAGCTGGGACAACTTACTGTATTTTGTTGCCAAGACAACAAGGGGTGGTGCAGTAAATTATCCGCAAGATGTCCCTTAAAAAGATTAGATTTGTAAGAGGAGATTTGGTTGTATACTCTGAAACATTTGATGTATTTGCATTTAAAGGAGGAACACTGTGCAGTGTATGTGTGTGTGTGTGTGTTTTCCCAATTCAGTGAGCGGACAGGAGGAAAAGTTAGCCTTCAGGGAAACATGGACCCATGTGCACTTTATGCTCCCAAGGTAACAAACAAATCTGTCAGTCTCTCATTTGCACGCACTTCTTTTGTAGGTGCAGGTGTGCATGGAAATGATTCATGAGACAACAAAGAGAACCGTACACGCCTCTCTACCTAACTGTAGTTATTTGAAAAATGTCTTCATTTGCAACTATTGTTTCTATTTTCAGCCCCCCCCCCCCCCCCCCCCCACAAGCATGCGTCCATTCATTTCATATATATACCTAACTTACTTTGGCACCCACACCCATAGCGTAAAAAAAGAGCTAGTTAATATAAAAGGAAATAAAAAAATATGACATGTTGTCATTAGAACGTTGGCTGAACTATGTTTGATTCACCCTCCTCTTTTTTTTTTTTCTTTTTCAGGACCGTATTTCAGACATTGTGAAGAACATGCTGGAAGGTTTTGGCACCAGAGGCTATATTGCCAATCTGGGCCACGGTCTTTATCCTGATATGGACCCAGAGAATGTGGGCGCCTTCGTGGAGGCGGTGCACCAACACTCAAAACAGATGGTCAAACAAATGTTGACAGGGATCTAGTAAATGATCACAAATGTAAAATGTTGGATCGATTTTATTTTGTAAGAATCCTGAGTATGAATAGAAACTTGAAAAACTGAGAATATTTCAATGATTCATTTCACTCGACATTGTTTTAAGGAATTTGCCTTTGTACACCACCACGATGGATTTGAAATAAAGCATTCATGAGTTGATTCAAGTGTAGACCATTGGCTTTATATTAATTTAAAGGTGTCTCAAAAATATCCATCCATGTCATTTACTATTTAGGATTTAAAGCCATCATTTTCAGGAGCTCGGTCGTGTTTGCACAACGTTCAGTACTTTACATAATATAACCTCATTTAAAAAGTTACCGGTACGTAAAAAGTGAAATAAACCAAACACATGCTAATTTGGCCTGTGAAAAACAATGAAAGCCCCAGATAGAGAGAACTTTTAAACTCCATAGAGCGGAGTAAACAAACCGCGGTCTCTGTCCTGTACAGAATATGTACATTAAATCATCCTCTCTCCATCCTACATAGCTTTTGAGTATCAACAAATGGCTTTCTAGGACAAGATTTTCTATTAATCTCAAATATATCAATCTGGTGGGAGTGGATTATGTGTTTGCATTTTGAATGGGATGACCCCATTCCAGCAAGTATGTGTACATGACAAACACATTCATGTTGAAAGACATAACATCGGTATTAATGGCGCAATGGTACTCTTCCAAGTACCCTCAAAAGCTCAGAAATACAAGTGGAGATCAAGCTTTAAGCTGTAACACATTCGGTGAAAGCGCATCATCTTAAAAGCAGCTTTGGTGAAAAATGCAAGGTTGGCCAAATAGTTCCAGCAGGGGAATTGTCACTGTGGGATCCGTTTTTATGGGGAGGGGTTGAGGGGGGAGGCTGAACAGAGCACTGAACCCAGCTTCAATTTGATTTGTTTTCTTACTGCACAGGAATGTATGGTTATGTTTGGATTTATTTGTTGACTTGCTGATCCAGTCAACACTCACGGGGATACAGTATATTATGCATGCTTTTGAAGTTTATTTTCTCACTTTACTCATTGAACAGGGAGCATAATATTCATTCATTTTAATGCTGTGAAGCATCAAAGTCAACAATCATATTAACTGTACTGTATAATGCAATTGGTGTGTGAGTTTTTCAGAGAAATCTGTACCATTAGTTCCCACAGAATGGGCTCCACAATTTCCCCTTCACATGCGATAACTTTCATCAGTTCTCTAATTTATTCCCGTTTCATCAGACAATGCCATTTGATGGCACAGTGACATTCTAAATAAACTGGAGTCCTGCTGCGGCACCGCAAACATGACAGACATGCAACGGACATGCTTTTTTTCTTAGTTCATGACTTTTCATACAAAAAATGCTACCCAGTAGTTGTCTACCAAAAATGATTTTATGTCACATGAATTTTGTAGGGCGGCGTGGTGGTCGACTGGTTAGCATGTCCGCCTCACAGTTCAGAGGTCGTGGGTTCGATTCTGGCCCCAACTTTCCTGTGTGGAGTTGGCACTTTCTCCCCGTGTCTGTATGGGTTTTCTCAATGCAGCAAGACACCCTGTAAAACGGATTGGAGGTAAACAATTGTCATTTACATTAATATGAACCAAATAAAGGATGAGGGAGATATCAGTGTAATCAGGGTGGAGGCGTTTTACAGGAGGATTTACAAACCAAGATCACCTAATCCCAAATAGTGTTTTTCTCAGTGAGGCCGCAGCTGAGAACACCACATAAGCAGATTCCATTAAATCCGGTTGTTGTTTCTGGGGTTGTTGTTGTGTTGGAATCCAAAGGCTTCTTCGACTGCAAATACTCATGGGAATTGTATTTTGAGACTGAAAGAATTTTGTTTTCTTCCACTGTCTATTTTTTTCTTATTATTATTATTAATGCCATTGTCGAGCAACTGCTCCACCATGTTGAGAGGAACCAGATGAAGTGGCTTTGGGCATCTGGTTAGGGTGCCTCATGGACGCATCCTCGGTGACCCCGTAGAGTGACCCAGGACACGCTGGAGGGACTGTCTCCCGGCTGATTTGGGAACGCCTTGGGATTCACATGGAAGAGCTGGACGAAGTGGCTAGGGAGAGGGAAGTCTGGGTTCCCCTGCTGAAGCTTCTGCACCTGTGACCAGACAATACATTACGTGTTTATAAAAAATCTTTTTAAAAGCAGACTTTTTGTCATACAGCTCTTATTTTACAATATAACAAAACGTAACTGGACACAATAATGAACTGGAGCAATTCAGAATCAATGTTTAGAGATGAAAAAAAAAAAATGAACGTCACATTCACCAGAGATGCAGATCGTGAAATGTATTCATGTGTGTACATAGCAATGGACATGTTTTGCATGTCGAATTTGGCTTGCTCTGAACAACTAATCGCAGGACGGCCCTGGGCAGATTAGATAGATTTGGCATAGGATGTAATCTCATTGGACAAAATAAAGAAGTCTCATTCCCACATACAACTGGGAGCAGTTCAACTAAAAGAAATGCAATGAAATAACGACAATGAATAGATTGTTATGAAAAAAATGTAGACAACAACTGTGGAATAAAAATTGGAATTCAAGGTGGACACATTTTTTTTTTCTACTATGTTCTCTAGAAATCCCTAAATGGCTACATATGGCAAAAGCAATCGATGGAAAATGAAAAATATTGTGTAACTTTGACAGTCTCAGTTCCCCAACAGGTGACACTTGTCATTGCTTTATTGATGTTCTGTTTAACAAATCAAGGACAGGCTTGATGACCACAAGCAAGAGAGCTGCAACGCACACACAGACACACGCGCGCACACAGATTAAAGCATCTGAATTCATAACCATGTGTATGGACAAGAGTGATTCTTCCTTAAATGAAGGTGGGCTTTCATTCATCTCTTGCTTTTGTGTTGCTTGAGTACCGTAAACACATCACACACACACAGGCCTTTGTTGTGGCCTCTTTTGTGCAAATAGCAGAGACAACCGTACAAAAAGTGTGGCTGATTGTTGTCAGGTAAGAGAGAATCATCTTGGGGGGTGTGTCAATGGGTCACCGGGGAACAAAGTGACAGTGTGTGTAGAAGAGAGACGGGTATAACAATGAATCGCTGCTCTTTAGAAATGGAGATCAATTTCCACGTGCAAGTTGCCTTTAAAGGCTTTGCGAGGAAAATAATATGCACACTCCGTGTTTATATGTACAGTATGTTGATACTTGTGTGTGTATTAGCGCTTCTGGACTTTTCTGTGCATATTTTCCACAGAAAATGAAATCTGGATTGAAGGACGTCCGTTTGTGCGTGTGTGTGGTTGTGTGTACGTTTGAGGGAGGGCCAGGCCCAATCGCTCAGCAAATCAGAAGACCAGAAAATCCAATCTGCCTGGAGAGACAGCAGGCTGTACATCATCTGCCATGGATGGACACTATTATCAGTACTTTATCAGGAGCCACCCCCAAACACACTCGCACCCAGCCGCGTGCACACACACATGCACACACAGTCCACTTTGTCTGAGTCAGGCATGCGCACAGTGTGTGCAGAATAGAAAACTGCACAATGACCATGTCTACAAGAAGGCCAAGCCAATAAATCATTTTGTTTTTAACAAAATATTCAAGTCAAGGCCAAGGTTTTTATCGCAATGAAACTAGTGAACTTTGGTGTTCTCTTTAGTTCAACTAATTTCAGCAATGTTGTGCAAAAATCTTACCCTCAAATCCAAGCTGCTTGTATACAAATGTTATCTGCATTCAAACATGCATTTACAGTCAAACGCCGCTATTCAGGAAGGCCGGTCGACTGGTTAGCACGTCCACCTCACAGTTCAGAGGTCGTGGGTTCGATCCCTGTCCGCGTGGGTTTTCTCCGGGTTCTCCGGTTTCCTCCCACATTCCAAAAACATGCATGGTAAGTTGATTGGACTCTCTAAATTGCCCCTGCGTGTGATTGTGAGTGCGGATGTTTGTCTCTGTGTGCCCTGCGATTGGCTGGCAACCAATTCAGGGTGCATGTGAGAGAGAAAGAGCACATAGAAATGCCTTCTACTTCTTTTGAGATAATATAAATCTGCTCATTTACTGTGGCCCAATCAATCTAGTTCTGCACACGCAGATTGTGATGAATTTACTCCACACACACGCACACACTCAGTGTGCACTTAGCACATCTTGATGGCCTGATTGTCTAGTTTTATGGCTCTGCAGAAATCTGTAATGAATGTAAAAGGGGGCGGTGAAGGAGGAAAAGAAGAAAAATATTCTGATTAGAGATAAATGAGTGAAAGATTGATGAAAGTGCATCAGCCTCCATGTGCTTCATTTAGTTCTAATCTGGTTGCTTGGAAGGGTGAAACATGTTGAATTTATCGCAGTATAATGCTTTTCTGGGGTGGAGGGGGAGGGCTACACAGAGAGTGGAACCGAGTGGAGAACCTCAGACCACCTCTGAGATGAGGCACGTCTGGAACACGTACAGCATCTCTCCCAATTGCATTCGACAGATCTAAGACAGACTAACACCAACATAGCGGGCATTCCAAAAAAAAATACGAAAACAAAACAGATTTTATTGTATAGTGTAATTTTATCTGTTGATCTATTTCATTAAATATAATAATCTATTTGATCCATTTATTATTTTCACTGTCTATTTTTACCACCAGATTAGTTACAGTGAGTTTGACATAAGGAACAAAGTAACACGGTGCCATATATTTAATGATAGCCAAAAAAGTGAATGAAATAGAGAGAGAAGAGGATAGGCCCAAGAATGGAACCATGGGGGACTCCATATTTAAGAGATGCAAACTACCAGACTAACAGAAAAAAAAAATCTGATAGATGAAACCAAAACTACTGAAAAGTAGTGCCACTGATGCCCACAGAATGTTCCAGGAGAAAGATGACGATATTGTGGTCCACTGTGTCGCAGGCTAAAACAATAAGAACAATGTAGTCCCCAGTATCAATAGTTAAAACACTTAAAAGTGCAGCTGTGTTGCTGTGGATGGGGTTAAAACCTGATTGGAAACCTTCAAAAATACCATTTGCATAAAGACTACAGTTGTCCAACTTTTTTTGAAAGTACAATTTTCTCCAGTATTTTATTTTATTTTTTAACATAACAGAGTCACTTATAGGAGGGTTTCATCTGAGTTTGATACTGGCCCTCGAGGACCGCAATTGCCCACCCTTGCTTTAGATCATAAGACACCTGTAGTTGATCCTTTTTTCAATTTGAGTTTTTTTCAGCTTTTCCACACTACTCCTATTTGATGTCAAGCAGTATTCAGATTTAGCCATGGTTCAGTCTTGGGTTTTGAAAAAATATTTTGAAGTGAAGTGACAGTATGAAGTACATTTTGACAAGAGAAAAGGAATAGAGAGGTTATCTCCTCTGTATTAAAACCGAACAAGAGTCCTTTGACACTTGCAACAGCAGTACTAAAGGCAGCTGAGAGCTAAGCAGCAGTGGAAGGTTTAAGCATATGAGTGGGAGCACACTGTTTAGCAATTTTACATTGGAGAGAAACCTGATATAAACGAGACATATCATCGGAGAAGATTGGCTAATATATTCAACAATACAGATGGGTAAACGAAAAGGCAAGTCAAGATCAATAGTGTGTCCGGATTGTTGTGTAGGACCAGGAGCAGACTGCACGAGATGAGCATCAATGACATTTAAAAAGCCTCTTTGTGAGGACAACAGATGTGAATGTTCATTTCTCCTACGCTTAAATCCCGCTCATATTTAGGCCTAATTCCTCCTGTCAGAAGATTGGAGAAGTAATTGATGAAATTCTTGTAGTATTGTACTTAGAAGGACAGAATATCTCTACACAAAGGACGGGATGAGAGCGACCAAACTCAATTGAGTTCAATCGAAAGCTTGAGGATGAGGGCAATATCAAGACCCATTCGACAACGTTTTTGCAGCCACTAGTTCACAACAACTAACGCACAGTTCAGAGAAAGTGAAGGAGTCACCGACTGTCGAGTTTCACTTCCGCGAAGGAAATCCAATCCACGGGAGGTGAATAAATCATTTGGGAGAAAAGCTTTATTCGCTAGTGATCTAGCATTGACCAGTACAATCCATTTTTAGCCAAAAGTTCTTAGAAATAGAAGAAAATATCACAGGCTTTCAGCTTCAATTTACATGTTTACCCCCAGGGTCTCTGGTGCTTCCTCCGGGAAGGTGGAGCCGGAGCACGATACAAGTGAGCAGGTATTGTTTTTGCCTACCATAATTAAACCTAAAGAAATGTTCAGCAGATACTAGAAATCAGGATTGTCTGTTGATCATATTGTTCACGAATAGAGAGTTAACATTTTCAAGAGTCAGAACAGAACAAAAACCAACAACGTTGGTAGATGGCAGTTCACACACACTGGGATCCATTTCCCAAAAGTTTCTGTATGTTTATATTGCAAGGCTAAGATTGCCAGTCCTACTGAAAATGTGTTCCCAATCCAAGACCAAATCATTGTGCATGAAGATGCCATTCAAACACAGCTGGAAACTGTGGTGAACTCAAACCAGATTCATTTATAAAGTTAAACATTTGCTATTTGTGCTTTGTTGTTTCCGCGATGATCATTTATTAAATTCAGAAAATGATGTACAGACCTAATGGTGACTCATGTAGTTTTATCTTCGTACAAGTTTAGAGAAACCTTCTAAAATTGAACACAGTGTTTCTGCAATGCTCAAATTTGTTAAGATTTAAAAAAAAACAAACATATAAATGAATGGAAATAATCTAGGGTCACTCTACAGGCAACTTTAAGAAACATTTTCCATTTTTGACATAGCAAAGAGGTAGGGGTAGAGGGGAACTTTGGCTAGCACGTCTGCTTGGGATTCAAATGTCCTGGATTCAAATTTTGGTGCAGAGCTTTCTATATGTTTTTGTCAAGCTTGCATGGATTTCTTCCCGCATTCCAAAAACATGCATGCTAGGTTAATTGAAGATGACAGTGGCCAAAGGCGTGACTGTGACAAACGTAAACTTTTTGTCTATTCCAGTGTTTCTCAAAGTGTGGTACTTGCGGGATGCGGAAGAATCACTAAATTAAATGTTCAAACTGCGCATAATGCATACCGGACTGCATACCGGTAATTATTTATTTTTTACTTTGTAGTCCAATACAATACATTTCTAAATTGCAATTAAGTTGAACATAACTTTTAACCCGGACAGCCAAGTATTTCTTCAGGAGGTTCTTGATATAAAAAGTTTGGAAGTGGGCTTTGGGTTCTTTCTGGTTAATGACAACACCTGCCCTCACTTGACCAGAGTGTGTATCGTCGCCGGATGACAAAGGCTGTTGACTGGCCCCAGTCCAATCAAGCACCTCTGGAACGTTACATTTACAGTCACAGTGTCTCACGAAAAATTGTCAAGAGCGATAGCGCTCTGGACTGTTTTTAGGTGAGTCTTGGTAGTTCTGAGTTGCTCTCAGCTCCACAGGGTTCAATTATTATACCACTTGCTATCATGGTATGCTAGGTGCTATCATCAGAAATTATGTGTCTCGGGTTTAAAGTTTATTTTCTTCAAACAATTTTTCTTTTTTTTAGTAAAAAAGGAAACTCTCAAACTCTGCTGACAGATTTGACAGCCAAAGCTAAAATGGTCTTGCCTGGCTTTCCCTCTCTAAGATACTCCATCACGATTCCCTACATCACTACCTGGTGTCTCAGGCCAGCTGATTACTAGTTTCAAGAGATATTAAGGACCAGGCAGAAGGTGATGGATGGTCAGAGGGGATAGAGCCTTCTGGGTTTCTGGTCCTCTGCATGTTGGAGAAGCCCCGCTCACCCTTTTAAAACACATTTTCATTCTTGGGCTTTCAACTCAGTTTAAAACTCCGTATCTGTTTTAGTGTTTTGTTTGTTAAATTGTTTTTAATTTCTTATACTTGATTTTCATCTGTGTACACACTCACAGCACTTTGTTTCCAGCTGTGGTTATTTTTTGAGTTTTTTTTATAAAGTTGACTAGATAGCCGACTGATGCTCTGATCCTGGACATCCAGATCATGACCACTGCAGGAGAAGCATGAATACAAAGTGGCCATAAATACCAGTCTGTGTCTCCTTAGTATGTGTTTGATTTTTTTTCAATTAACTATCAATCTTGGAAGTGTGATTTAAATGTTCCCTTTTTTTTTTTTTTAACAGATGTAGTAGTATAAGACAAAATAATTCTGTGTAACGTGTTTCACACTTTATTCATAGAAAAGCACTCAGAGTCCAACACAAATCAATATAAAATGGTAGTAGCGATACATAAATAGTAATAAATTCTTGCTTTATAGACAGTAGCTCAAGAATTTGCACAAAAAAAAAAATACAAATAAAAAAGTGTTGATGTTAAGCTATCATACTTCTGTGGCAACAAATACTGTAAATACCTTTTTATAATCAGTAGCACAAAGAAGCAACAAACACTTTCAATATTCCCTTAAGTTAGAAACAATCCAAAACAAAACAAATGGGAAAACAGTCGGTGAAACTAGTGAATGAATGCTACCAGCAAATAGTACTCTCCTACGAAAGAAAGAAAAAAAAGAATGGTGAGGGAAAAATACGTGAAGCTCCTCTTCCTCCTGCAAGCGTAAACAGACAAAACTAGAGGGAGGAAGTCACGATGCTGTCGGTTTGACAAGATAAATCACGGTAAAGGCAGCTTACTGGAGCTTCCTGTTCAAGCAACTGGAGCAAGTACATGCCACAGTCATGTGTTCTTTTAATGGAGGTTTTCTTCATGCAGATGTTTGCATTTTCTAAATGATGCTGCATTGGGTTAAATCAAGTCTACTGCAGCACATCAATGTCACCAATGCTTATTAAAGGTGGCCGCAACAAGGCTAATGTCTTGCGGAATGGGCCCATGACTAAACAATTTGACAAAAGAAGATATAAAACAATAGTTTAAAAACAAGGAATTGAGGTCATCCAAAAGGCCATCCCATTTGTTCATAGTTGCTTTTTGTGACGGTTAGGTGTTGTTCACTCTTATACAGGTATAAGCGCCACCACATGACGACACCGTGAGAAGACACTAAAGGCTTTTGAGTCCTGATTGAATCAAACCCACAAAGAAGTAAAGCAAAAATACTTTGTACATTGATAGGTCAGAAAGGCATTTTCCCAGTTTAAATGTTTAGCTCTCATCCATATGCTTGCAACAAAGCCAAGTCAGCTACTTGTACATTGTCCAATTGTAAAGCAGGCCGGCCCTTGGCTTGGTTGCTTACCCCGCCCGCCTCTCTAATAGTGGTTCAGTCAACTGCGTCTCATCTTGCACACTTAAGGGGACATCTTTAGAAGCCCATCCAAGTGGTTCTGCATAGTCAGGTTTAAGTATGTATCTGTGCCCATTTTCCTCAATTTACATGCTGCTTTTTTTTCTTTTCCTTTTTTTTTAACATTGCAAATCTAAAAAATAAAATAAAAATTAGAAATACAAACAATAACAGTAAAATATAGCAAAACAGAAATGTACACTGGAGCACCTGAGAAAAGTCTTTGCTCTTACAAAAATGCTGTCAAATCCCCCACATCCAAAACAGTTCAAGTACACTCCCACCCCCCAAAAAAACAAATAAAAAAAAAACAACACAACATACTTATCATAAATAATTAGAATTTTACAATTTTCTGAATTGACACTTTAATATTTACAATATCTTAAATGCTTTTTGCTACTATTTTTTTGTTTTGTTTCATTAAGTGATGTCCCTGAGAACTAAGTTTAGCCTCTTGTTTTCTTTTTAATTCTCTTGTTTCTTCAATTAAAAACACGGAAGAAAAAAAAAATCGTGGATCCAGTGACATGGAAGATCACCTCTGATGGAATGTAATAAAAAAAGCATGCAAGAAAATGTCCCTTTTTTAATCCTCCTGTCAGGCTTTATGACTGCCGTTCTTCGTCATACAAAGTTAGCGAACATCAATAAATAAACAAACTAAATGCTGAAACCGGCAGGAACTTACTGAAGAGGTATTTGTGTGAAGTGCTTGTACAATGACGTTTCGTTCGGCCAGTAATATTAACGTTCTAGCTGCAGAATGAACACAGTTCCAATAATGCCAATAACATCAGCTCAAATTAAAACTATCAACTGTTTTTAGAGTGACATTGAATCTATCAGGAAAATGTAAAAAATGCTGGCCCATATTGAGATTTCAAGTAGTCTTAGAAGCACATTATATATGATGCAACAATATATTGTTAGTGCTGTTTAAGATTTTTTAGGCTTTTCAAATATAATAAGAATGTGTTCTTTAGAATTATTTCCCCCCCAATCCTTTCCACCAGTTGTTTTGTTGATCTCTGACAAGTCCCCTTCCTTTCCTGGCTGCTACTCTTTGAGTGTCACTCAAGTGTCACCAAGCAACCAAAGCAACTATATTTACTACTTTCAAAGAGGAAGTTTAGTTGGGAAATTCTCAAGTTGCCACAAAAGATCTTATGATGGAAAGAGAACTTCAGCTAGAGGCAGAGGGAACGGTGGCTGATATCAACAAGGTCCAAATATATCTCAAACTTTGCAACCGAATACCAGACGACATTTTTGCGGCTTGGTGAAGGAAAACGCAGAGGCTCGACTATGCAGTATAATGCTAAAAACAGTAAAATCTTGAAATTGGGTGCGAACATCATCACACAGTCCGAATCATTTAGATTAGTGGGAGAATATTCACTCCAAATTATCATACTTATGTGCATGGATCCTAAAGTAGAACAGCACTTCCGATACTTGAAATAAACATATGTGGGAGCTGGTCTACACTGGTTTTGGTCAGGTCTTTGGAATTTTTTCACCGCACTGTTGTTCTGGCTTGCCCTCTCTATTTATAGGCCCTGAATGAAGCAAGGCAATTTATCAACAGGGATGTTAAAGCTGATAAATAATACAGGTGAGGTATGATAGTAACACTGTGTGTTGTCATCCTCAGTGGGCTCCTTTTTTTTTTTTTTTTTTTAAGTTTCTTCCACTTGTAAAACCCACTTCTTCCGAGTTTTTTCAGTCTCAAAGAAGCCTGTCCAACTAATCTTTTGGTTTTTGTATCACATGCCACATACATTTGAAAGCTAGTTCTGCTTTTCACAATCCTATGACTTTTTTTTTTCTTTTTCAAATGTGTAATTCAACATTCGTTGGGAGTGGGTAAAGAAGCTGTGTTTTGTTGGTTATCTTTGACATGTCGAGCCATTTCTCTAGCAGTTTCAGTGAAGTAGAACAGTGCACCCCGAACACTTCCTGGTTCACATTCAACAAACAAAACCACCACACTGAACAAAAAATGTTAGTCAACAAATGGCTCAACTTAAGAAGTAAAAAAAAACAAGGAATTCAAAATCATTTTAAATAGAAATATATAAGATGAACCACTTCCTGAAGTGGAAGATCCCTCTATGGAAGTGGGGTTGTTTGGGGTCAACCGAATCGTTCCCTGACCAACATCATGAGTTTCTTCTTGCCCTTGTAGATTTGTTTAAGGTTGTCTATGAACTGGGCAAACTGAATGTGACCATCCTGCGCCAAAAGGAAAGTTTCCCGCGCTTTGCTCAGGAACTCAATAAACTCTCCGTAGTGCCGCGGACTGATGTGTGTCAGTCGAGAGTGCGTGGTGTTGATGTACGCCGAGATCGTAGCGTCCAGGAGCTGCCGCAGAGGCGCCTTGTCTGTTGACATCAGCTTCCCAGAGTTTCTTCTGCCGGGAATGCCGGCGAGACCCGGTGCCGTCATGGTGCACCGCCGCAGGATATCAGACAGCACAGTGGCACAGTGCACACTCTTCACCACCAGGGGAATAATGGCGGCGAGTTCGTTTTTCCCCAGGGAGTGACTAAGCGCACAGGCCCACAGAACGTCATTAATGGCTGGGTGTGTGTCCTGGTTGTAAGCCAAGTTCAAGTGGGTCATGGCGAGGGAGGCCAGTTTAAATGAGCGCAGCGGGTACCCTCTGTGTTCCATGTACCTGGCGATGGTGAAGAGCTGCGAGTAGGTCATCCCGGTGGACGCCGCGTCGATCACAATCTGGTAGGCCGTCTCAAAGGCGATGTGGTCCTTCTCGCAGAGAGTCAGAGCTGAGAGGGCGCAGTTCTGGGGGTCCTTCATAGCGCACTGCAGCGCCAGCGTCCTTGCGCAACTGGCCAGCTCCTCTCGTTGGGGGTAATCCAGGCTGAGGCGCATGATGGTGTTGTGGGACATGACGGTGGCCGCAACGATACTGGTGGCTTCGGTGGGTGTGAAGAGCGTGTACCAGCTCTGCAAAATGCTCACCAGAGCACGAAGACCTGGGAGCAACAGAGACAGATGCAACGGAATAAGATATTTGTGTGATACTGTACCACTATTTGCAGGGGATAGGGATTGAGCCCTGCTGCCAATGGAAGGATTAATACAGATTTATAAGTGCCTACAGATGCTACAAGATGGTGGCAAAGCACTACATTTATATTTGCCTGAGCACAAAAACATAGGAATAGGTACATTTGTGAATAGCAAATCACAAATATGCAAGGCTCTACACTAACTTTTGCACTGGTAGCACTGGTGCTACCAGCTTTTTCAGTTCGTCACACCAGCACGAATTTGGTCCAACCCTTTTTGGTGCGGTGCAGCATGGCCATATTTGTTGATGTTTAGTTGTCTCAATTGCCATACCGTAGCTTTGTATGATGTAAAGACTGACAGTGACTGAAACTATATTGGGAAAAAAACAACTTTGTTTGCAGCAAGCAGTGGCTGACAAAATTGGTCAGTTATTTTATGTAACATAAAAGGATGACCAAAAAAGGAAACGATACCACGACAAATTGACAAAATCTTAAAACATCAGTAGAAAGCTGTGAATAGCTGACAACTAAACTTCAAATTTGTTTTATGTGAATTAGTTCAACAATACACTATAAACTAATTGGACTGCTTCCAATAAAAGAAAACATTTAGAACATTTTTAAACACTATAACAACTGAACATAAAAGACATTTCACATTTTTTTTTAAACACTACTGATATGTTCATCAAACCATAAACTTCCCCTCTTAACCAAGATTGTGGAGAAAGTGGTTTTTCATCAACTCAATTAATTATTGAATTCAAATGGACTTTTTGATAAATTCCAAAGAGGATTCCAACCTCATCACAGTACAGACATTTTTTGAAGTACAAACTCACGTAAGATTGAACACCGACACAGGGAAGTTGTCTGTGATCGTCTTACTGGATGTCAATGCAGCATTTAATACAAATGATCATAATATACTGCTGAACAGGTTGGAAACTTGGGTAGTATTAAAATGGTTCAGGTCCTACCTGGAGGAAAGGAGTTAGTTTGTGATTAACAGAGAAGTTTTCAATCTGTTCGAATGGCCATGACATGTGGGGTCCCTCAAGTGTCACTCCTTGCACCCCATCTGTTTAGTCTGTATATTGATGGCATTGGGCCAAAACTTTGTACCTCCAGTCACTCCAGCAGACCCAAAAAATGTAAAGTTTGTTCAACCAACCATTAGCATTGCATCGGAGCAAGCCATTTTCAACACTTTAGATTGGTCAATATTGTGTCAGCCCTGAGTGTAAATGCTATTGAATCCAGGTTAAAAACGTTGCTTTCATTTTTTTCCTTTAAGTCATTTTCTCTTTTTGTTGTTTTATAAACCTAATTTTATTTTTTTACTTTGAAATTTGTGAAATGTTCCTGTTAATGTGTTTAAATGGTGTCAATGTACGTTCTGGTAATCTTTGTAATATGCATTTGTTTTCTCTGCTTTGCTTCTGATTCTGAATGTCATTAACTGTTGTGTTTGTAAATGCTTGTAGGTGTTCTGACTTTGCTGGTGCAAAGCACATTGAATTACTTTGTGTATGAAATAGGCTAAATAAATAAAACTGCCTTGCCTAAGTGAGGCATTAAAGAAGAGGCCAGGAGTTTAGGATGCATGCATATGTGTTTTATCACACTTCTTATGGTTTCTTTTGAGTGAGTTTCCCATAATAAAAACAAGAGTATTTCTTAATTGAGAATGTGACCAACTATTAGCATCATTGTCATTATCTGTCTACAGTACAGTGTGTAATGTGCCTTATTAAATTGATTAACTGACATATCCTTAAAGTCAAGCTTATCAAACATACAAGGATGTTATCATAAAAAGATAATAACATAATCATACAAGTGAAGTGATGTCCATATGAAAAGGAGTACAAAACTAATGGTAGATTTTGTTCGCTTGCTGTTGGTGAGGGGAGGGTAAACATTCAACGTACCGACTTCGGTGGCACAGGTTACCAGCCAGCGGACCATCTCTCTCCTTCTCCAGTTGAGAGTGGACAGAGTCATCCTCATCACCTGCAACATGATGGGGACAATATGGAGACAACTGTGTACAAAGGGAACAATAACTTTGAAGGGTTCAACTGTGTATCCTGGACCTGTGTGTGACTTTCCCCTTCATGCCCGGGCAACATCTAAAGAGTTGTATGTCTCTGTTCACTTTGGTTTCTTGACTTTCCCCCGCCACACCCCCACACACAATTCATCATCATTGGTAAAATGTATTTTGTTCGCCTACACAGGGAAATATTATCTAAATAGTCATACTGAATAATGTTTGAATAGAATCTGTAAGTATTATATACATATGCAGTATGCTGTATGTACTATATGCCGGGGTCCACAATTGCTTTGTTTTATCTGGATCTCATTCTGTTTAAGTATCTATGTCAAACCTCATCACATCATAGTTAAAAAAGTCCAACAACTCGCTAACACACAGGCACATACAGGACACGTGCACGTGCACATGCACAGTTGCACACCCACAGGCACAGGCGCACACAAAACCACACACACACTACCTGAAGTCCGAGCTCCAAGGCCACATTGAGCAAAGTTATATCTGGTGGGCTATCTGCAGGTGTAGCTATTTTGAAGGCATCCTGGGCTAGTTTAAAGATTAAGGAAGAAGAGTGGATGTTTTTCTGGATGGCTTCTAGAACTGTCCGCAATCTCAACATATCACCTAGAGATGAGGTGCAAAGGTGGTGTTAATTCAAATTTTGGCATGCAATCTTGATTTGACACTGGTTCTTCTAGTTACAATTATGACTTTACCTTTAGCAGCAGTTAGCATAGTCGAAGCGAGCTCACATTGCTGTGATTCCAAGTGCCCAAGAGTGAACCAGCGTGGGTATCTACTTGGAACAATGGAAATGCCATGATGAGGGTGACCGACATCCCCGGAGCCTGCAGATGACTCCAGAACTGGCAACCTAAAGAAGAGAAAGCGCAACTTCAGGTTCATACAATTCACAAGATTACAAGCAGAGCGGTGAAAAAGTCTGACCTCATGGCGCGGAGAGCCACTTTATATGCCAGGTCTGCATCATGTGGCAGCAGGGCAGAAAAGAGGTACTTGGCAAAAGTGTGCATTGGAACACTCTCCCTGTGGATGACCTCACCTAGACCGCTGAATGGACCAGCTGCGTAGATGCAAAAAAGAAATAATTCGTAAGTTTCTAAACAATTTTTTTTACATGTGTTTTACATTAACTTGCCACAAAAAGTATTGGAATGGAGATGTTTGTTTTTAATTTTAGTGATTTTATTTTTGCTGTAGTATGAACACATTTGGGTTTAACGTCAAAAAATAAATATGAGATACATCAACATTTCAGATATTAATTTCAATTACCTGCATAAGATGATTTATAGGCATTATTTGTAATGACACGGCACATTTTTAAACTAACAAATGTAGCCTATGGGAACAGATGGGCTAAAAATATATTACAGTGAATCAAATGTAATTTTTAGTTGAAAATCCTTAACCTGCCAAGCCCATATCATGCCTGGGACATCGGAATACATTTGTGATGCTTCTGCGGGCATTCTTTGCAGCCTCATTCGGTTGTTGTTCGTTTAGAGTGGTTTCTCCCTTCAGTCTCCTCTTTAACATGTAAAACACATGCCATGTAGGGTTTATGTCTGGAGATTGACTTGGATAATCTAAACCTAGTTTTTCTATAGATTCCTGAGTTGATTTTGCTGCTACCATCACGTTACATCATCATTGAAGGTTAGTGAGCACACAAGAAGCTGAGGACATGATATTACATTCACTGGTTTTCAAAATTAGCTTGTATGTTTGGGGGCACGAGCAAATGCTTTATCCAAACTTTAGCATTTCCATTTTGTTAGAAAATGTAAATCATTCACTCATCAGTACATAGAAATTTGTACCAGAATTTTTAGGCTGTGTCTGTACTTTTAGCTAGATTGCTAATGAGCGGTTTGCATCATCTGCTGCAATCTCTGTATTTCTGTTCATGAAGTTTTCCGCAAACACAATCATTCCTGCCTGTACTGGTTACGGCCAGTGTTTGTTTAATGGCATCTGACTGAGTTCCCCTCCTCTTTCATCTTTTTTGCTAGCAATTGCTGGCCTTTCACATACTGACAGCTCTCAAGTTGGTTACACTTTTGTCAGTTTAAATGTACACAGTCAACAAATCTGAACCTGAGTGGAAACAGGGATCATTTTATTGTTTCAATAATGTTCTAAATAGTGGTGTCCCGATCCGATATTTATGTAGGATATCAGTCCAAAATCTCCGATGATAGCACTCATTCTCAAGTAGTCCATTGCAGAATACGCCACTTTTGCACGCATGAAAAATGTTTGTTGTGTATCTGGGTGGAATGTTGATCTTGTGTCATATTCATCTTTTGATGTCAAACCCAAATGTTTTCAATCTATAGCAAAATAAAGGAATTGGCCTCACTGTTCCAATACTTAAGGAGAGGAGTATATTTGCATTTAGAATATGCACGATATGGGACGAATGCTGTAACACAAGTACATGTCCAATGTTTGTTGATTGGAGTACCTTCGAGTAACTGTATGGCCTGTTTCCTGAGGGTCTGGACCAGCAAGTTGTCCAACTCTAGCTCTTGCAGCTTTGTAACAATCTGCTCTTCATTGCGGCATACCTACAACACACCACAACACACAAGACTCAAAGGTTACACATTATTCTGTACAGTGTCAACTCAATAAACAATGTTGCAATACACAAAAAACACATTTGCAATGTTTGAGGAAATACTGTATGATTTCAGAGATCTTTTAAAAAGTACACAAAAAACATCACTTGTTAGAACTAATTCATCTGCACAGAACATTTAATTCATCTGGATGAAAACAAAAAAAATCAAATTTTCATCTTTTTTCAGAACAAAATGAATGCCACGTTTCGTGCATAGCACTAACTATACAGTGGTACCTCTACTTACGAACGTCTCGAAATAGGAAATTTTCAAGTTACGAAACACCTCAAAAGGAAAATATTGCCTCTTGTAACGAAAGAAATTTCAAGATACGAAAGATAAAAATATAGCATGGGCTGCCACTCGCAGCTCCGGAGTTTCCTGAGCGCAACATACTCATAGCTGCTCTGCCATTGGCTAGACTGGCATTCCATTGGCTAAGAGGGACCTCTACCATATGTGTCTATGTGTGTAGATAGACAGGTAGATAGATAGATATGTGATAAATATGTCGATGCAGCGTCCTCGTCATTTGCCCCTCGGGCCATGAGGTGTTCCGATAGTTTGACGTGAATTAGAAACAAGGAAAAGAAAAACAGGAGAAAATTGTTTTTTTGTCCATACAAACGAAGCAAGAGAAAATAGAAAAGTATGAAAACGGGAAGCATTTGGTTGATCTCGGCAAATAATATGACAGTGGCCACGTTATTAAATCAGTTCTTTACAAAACGCCAGGCAAAAACCACTTCTGAGAGAGAACATGAAGCAAAGAGGGCAAAAAGCGATGAGGACAGCAATTAAAAAGTAAACGACCATCAGTTTTATTCTTCACTCTATTCTTTGTTTTTTTTACATCATGCACAACTCTCATTTATTGTGCAATAATCTAATTGTAACATGTATTTGTTACATGTTTTGATGCATTTTTATGCTTTATAAAACATTTATGTCTGAATATTGAGGGGTTTGGAACGGATTAGGGCATTTACATGGAAAACACGTCTCTACTTACAAAATTGTCTACTTAAGAAATTTCTTCCAGAATCAATTAAGTAAGTAAGTAAGTAGAGGTACCACTGTACTTAGTTTCTACTAGGGATGGGAATTTCGACTAATTTGCCCGCCGACTAATTTCAAATTGTATTTGCGACTAGTCGACTAGTCTATGAGGAAGAAAACTTGAATTTGAATACATATTGAACTCAAAGTTTAAAATGCAAACGTGTGTATTTAGGGGTTATTTCAGCCCAAACATTCAGGACAGTTTGTTAATTTAAATTTTATTGATATAACAACAACTGACTGAATAAAGGTGAACAATTGAAAGAGAAATACATTTCTGATACATTTTCCAATTCAATGCATGGCATTTATTATGAATAATGTAATGAGTAATGGTACCGACTCCCAGTCCAGCAGGGTCTCATTCGCCATATGTTAGGTGCATTATCATGCACACAGGCGACAGCTTTATTTTCTAGTGCCTACGTACCCATCACACTCCGCAGGAGAGCAGCCAAGTTTTCAGCTGTGTGTCTTTCCTCTAACGTTAGGTTCACACCGCAGGCAAATGCGACCCATATCAGATTTTTTTATGACAGTCTGAACAGCTCAATTCCAATTTTTTCAAATGCGACCTGGGTCGCTTTCATATGTGGTCCTAGATCGGACACGTATCCGATCTTTTCCAATGCGTTCGCGGTCTGAACGGCCAGGTCGCATATACTATATACGACATTGACGAGACCAAGATGCGCTCTGCGCAGGCGGAGGGAAAGTGCTGGCAGCAGGGGGATCGAATCTGCAAAGTTGTTGTGAGTAACACTATTGACTATTATATTTTACTTTATTTTAATCCCACTTGAAACGTGAAGCATAAAGTGGACATTTATGGCGATCGTAGTTATTCAGCCACGGCTCAGATAGATTGATTTTTTACGCACGGTTATGACGTGACGTCATCTTTAGTGATGTCTCCATGAAACGAGATGATAAAGCCTCGCCTCATAATTTTCCCCAAATACTGTATTTATTTCTACCTGCTACCTAATCGCTTGAATGCCCCGACACATTTACTTCCGCAAACACAACGTCGGCTGTGACGTCGTCTTTTCTGCGCATGCGGGCCACTTTGACGACATGTGTTCATACAGCAGACAAGACAGAGGTTGCATTTTTAATGTAACATGAACACTTACACCAAAAAAAAAAATGATTTTTTAGGGGGGGGGGGGGGGGGGGGGTTCGGGGACAATTATCTCTCTCTCTTGTTCTGTGGATCAAGATGCATGATACTTAATGCCGCGTTTAACCGACTAGTAAAGTACAAAACGTTTAATAAATCGTAGACGGTTAAACGGTTAAAGTCACGCACATCCCTAGATTCTACAGACACTTATTTGCACTAACCATGACAGTCTAGACTCTCATACCTTGTCCTGAGCGTAGAGACCTTCTGGCATAATCCTTTGTTGGCCCATGCCCATCAGAGTCACCTCCAAGGCTAGAGTCAGGTAGGACTCTCCTGCATCATGACTCCCCCACACTGGCACATGGTGGTAGACAGGACGTCTGGACTCACCCTCTTATAGATGGGGGAGAATAAATACAAATCATCAGACCATTTCGGGCATTGCAGTTGTTTTGTAATAAATTTAAGGAAAAATAATAATAAAGATCCAACCAAATGCCACTGATCCGCCCCTATTCATTCCAAATAACCATGTTCTTTTAGGGTAGAACTCATTTTTAAACATGACCAAATTAACTCAAGTAAATATGCTAAATAATACTAAAAGAAAATATTTTATTTTAGGGACTTCTACAACTAATAAATCCTCACAACTACAGTGCAACTTGTGATTGCTACATACAGTAAAACTACTCTTCAACACCCACCCAATGGAACTACACCCAATGGAACGACCCTATTACGAAAATAATAAAGGACCACAATGTGAAAGTAATAGCTAATATTCTGATCGCAAATGATGCAGTCTTAGAAAAACATTGTTTTGCTTTCCCAAGAAAGAAATTCACCTATTCATTCAATCCAACGTTTATAATTTAGCATGACTTTTACCTGTTTGAATTAAATCTTAACAGAGGTGTATAGGGCAGAGAATGTGGTCGGTGACCAAAGGTCCACAGGTTCAACTCCCTGACTCAGAGAGGGATATGACTGGAGTGAGTAAATGAGCAGCAGTCTTCCACGAACAATAAAACACAGAGAGACGCAATAAAAATGATTGATTAAAAAAACAAAAAAACATCGAAACAATGGATACATTGTATTGTTTGAATGGAGTAATTCTCTAAAGCCAAGTAAAAATGAAAAAAAGACAACCCTGCCCCAAAAAGGAAAAAAACAAAAAAAAAAAACAATGCGGACGAGCACAAATAGTGGGTGATTTTTTTTTTTTTAATAAAGTGATTCAAAATGTTTAAACACCCAGTTCAAATTCCATGTTTTTTATGGAAGAAAATACATCTGTTTATTTTACTAATTTGCTAGCTTGTGCATTTAATATTAGCTTTTAACTTTTCAAAATAAAATATTTTTCAGCTTTGGATAATAAACCGTAAGTACTGTATGTTCTTTTTTTTTTTTTTTCTTCCACCTGTGCATCACGCCGCGGCCCAGTCCAAAGTGCCCTGCGGCCCGGTACCGGGCCTCTGCTATAAACTGTACAACTCAATTTAAAAACAAAGGGAAAACTTTTAAATGAGTGGGAGTGTACAATAACCTCATTGCATAAATATGCACACCCTCAAACTACGACTTTGTAACAGCATCTTTGGCTTTTCTTACAGCATTGAGTCTTTTTGGTTTGGAATCTATCATTGTGACAAATCATGATGTGGCAATATTTGAACACTCTCCAAATCTGTCAGATCACAAGGGTATTTCCTGTGCACAGCCTTCTTTAGTTCGCCCAACTGATTTACACTTGGATTCAGGTCTGAACTAAGGGCTATTCCAAAAGCTTGATCTTCTAGTAAAGCCATTCTTTTGTTGAATTAAATGAGTGCTTTGGGTTATTGATGCGCTGACATCAACACTTTTCATGATTATTTTTTTCCTGAAGTTTTTGTGCTAACACTGTTATTTCGAACTGTTCATAATTCCCCCCACCTTGACTAAGGTTGGTGCTAAAGAAAAAGAGCTCCACGGCATGATGAGGTCACCACAATGCTTCACTGTCGGTTTGGCATTCTTTTGGTGATGAGCAGTGTTGTGTTTGCAGCGCGAAATATACCGCACTTTTTGGAATTAACACTTAACATGAGTTTGAATGTGATTGATTATTTCTGAGCACCGTTGCATCATAAGCTTTTTTTATATCGACTCCCCCTCTTTAACATTTTTTTCAATTTCGTTGTATTGGTCATAGGCCACATTAATTCTGGAAAAAGTAAAAAACAAAAAAAATTGTCTTGGTCTATTTTTTTTTGTATTACAGGCGTTTTATATCCACTACGTATATACTGTTGTATGTATAGTAAACACCTCCAATTTGGTCTTAAGGGGCAGGCTGTACCATGCTAGTTTATGGAGCATAATAGCTGTTGATGCTGCCATAAGAACATAGGATTCTTTTGTGTGTTGAGTCACTGCTGATGAGCCAGATCACCTCAGCTCTGGTTAGCAATGCATCTGCTGTTCAGGCCAACAAGGATTAAGTCTAGTTTCTGGCAACCAAACTCTTGAACCAGAAAGTATTGAAAGTGTGTATTGTCCATTCAGCGGGTTTAATACAAAACAAGACTGCACTGCAGGTTAGTTTTGATTAATATGTCAGCTAAAGGTTTACTGGACAGCTGGTTTGCTTAGAACCATGTCGATGGTGGTACAGGTAAATGAAAATCAATTGGCAAGATTTACCAACCTAAATACATCTGTTATTCAGTTCTTGTTAATGGTTTTGTACCTCCGGTGTCCATTGTGCTATCGTCATCGACCCGGCATGTTTCGGTGAGTGTTGTAAAGAGGCAGCCGATGGGGTCCAGAGGATGTCCTACCCAACCCTCCAGGTTAGTGGTGGTAGTGGCGCCCCGCTGAAGAAGCTCTGGAGAGGGGGAAAAAAGCAGAGTAAATGGGCCCCTGCACTGACAAGTTGTCCCAAAACATGACAGAGTTAGTAGACATCAACAAGAAAAGTGGTGGGCATGTGTTGGTGTCTATGTATGCATTACCTTTTTTTTGGTGTTTATAGATGTCCATCTCACGCTGCTGTAGGAGGCGGAGTGTGTTGATAATGGCCACTGCAAGTCGCAAGGCTTCCCTGGAGTAACCATGGGAACGCAGGGCATCCACACGAGCACATGCTGTTGGTACGTGGTCTGTGTGTTTGACAAGAGGCAAGGTGGAAACATGTTTAACACACACACAGAAATGCACCTGAATGTCATGAGAATTACTGTACGTGTACAGTATGTCTGTGTCTGTGTATACTGGGTCTCGGGAATTGATTGGAACAGTCCGACTCTCCAACAATCGTTCACATTTTAAAATTTCCGGTTCACAGTTATTGTGTCTCATCCGCTGAATGGAAGAACTTGCCAATGAAGAAGTGCACCCATGCGCATGTAGCACGTAGCATGGGTGCACCCGGTGCCGAGCACAAGTGTGAATGAATGACTAAATGAAGAGTCGCATCAGTGCAACTCAGTGCAATAGGATTATATTGTGCAAAAGCGATTGCATGACGTGTTTAAATTAGCAGAGTGCCGTGTCTGACGAGTTTGGTGATCCCTCCTGCTCCGAGCATGAGCCTACCGCATGTTGAACTATGAATGAATAATCTGGTGAGTAAAAAAATAAAATACGTCTAACAACTAAACTGAGGGTCAACTCAAATGCAAATAAGAAGCTAATATGTGCCTGTTGCTAATCTGAAGTGAGTTACCAAATTGCTCTGCTTTTGTCAATCTACACAGTGAGAGCTCTGTGTCGTGTACTGTATACTCATTTATTTTCATGACGTTTTGAAAAACAAAGCTCTCTAGTGAAATTCTAAAAAAAAATACTGGTTAAAAATAACCCTGTGAGAAATTCGTACTTAAGTTCATAAAAATGTGAGAAGTCAATAGAAATAAATTTGTCGACAAATTCAGATTAGTTCATCCAAAAATAACTGGTTAGCATCTCCATTTCAACCAGGCCAGGGGCGTCCAGACTTTGAAGGGCCACACACAGAAAAATAAAAGGAGGAAAGTGCTGCTTTGACATCTTTCATTTAACACTAAACCAATTTATCAGTAAGTATGTATATAAAGACACGTGAAGCTATAATATAGTTATTTTTACATATGATGTATTGTTGGGGGAAAAAACAGCTATGATTTTTCAAGATTTTGGAATGGCCAGTATTGAATGATTACTGACTGGTTGAAAACAAGGAAGTACTTTTGTTCTCCTGCCCTGCCATTCAGTGTAGAAGGTAAGTACCGTAGTACAATACTGGCAGATGACACGTGCCACATCAAATGTTATTTTAGTCTGTGCTACAAGCCGCTAAAAATGAATGACCATAATTTGGACCACCTCAAAAACAATCAAAATTGAGAATCATTTGGAATTGGAATCGAAACAAGGAATCGGAATCATTCAAATTCAAAACATGTCCAACCCTAACTGTATGTATGTTGGGTTAATTTATTGTGGAAATGAAGTAAATTGTTTGCATGAGAATGTACCCTCTGATACAATAGATAATGTTTGACTAAAAACTTAAAGCTGGTTAAACACAATGACTGAAAATACAGGTATGCACATCGCATGTTTATTATTGCAATTACATTTGTTAAAACTGAACATTTTCAATGTTTGACGTACTTCACTGTGTGCGTGTGTTTGCATACCAAGCCAAAGGGGCAGGCCCTGTGGATTAAACAGCAGACTCTCCTCATCTCTCTGGTATGATGGAGACATGTAGTAATCGCTGCTGATGATCCTCTGAAGGTGGCTGCCCTGCCAGTGGAGGTTGCAAGCCTCAATCGCCCGGCTGAACACAGTCCTCCTTGGCCTGGACACAGAGTCTGACAAGCAAAACACACCCTCAACACTATACAACATTGCATATTGTAGGTAGGGATGCACAGACACCAGTATCGGTATCTGTGCTGAGACTCTGCGTTTGTACTCATACTTGGACTCATAAAAAAGCTTCGATAGTATGACATTGATAGCTTGACATTGACCTTCAGGGTAGGAGCCGAGCCACATCAGCCATGTGGAGATAATTTAAGGTAAACACGGATGACTCGGCACATTAACCAAAGCAGTGTTAAAAAGTGTTATATCTGAGTAAAACATGCCATTTTTGAGAAAAGGCTGTGTTTTTATATAACATTTGGTTAAAATAAAGCACATTTTGATCACAATTGCAAGACATAATGGCATTATCATCGGTACACAGTATCTGCAAGTACTCAAATCTAAGTACTTGTATTTGAGCTGAAAAAAGCGCTACTGGTGTGTCCCTAATTATAAGAATGCCTATATAGTACTGTATGCGTGTTTATGTACTGACCCTGGGCAAGGTTGCTCTGTGGCAGAGCATTGGTGATGTTTGGGAGCTCGCTGCCATAGTTGCCATCTTCCAGCGGGCACACATCCATGTCGCTCCACTTCTTCAGCTGTTTGAGCCAAATGCTCTTCTCCTCACTCTTACAGTGGGGGTTTAACACCACACACACCCACAATGCACCTAGGGTAGGCAGGTCAGCAATTCATTGTAGACGCTTTGAGTGATTAAAATACTGCATAGAAAAGGGGTGAAGACAAATATACAAAAAATAGATTTTTTAAAAATTATATAATTGAATTACAAAACAGCATGACTATATCTTCCCTTCAGTTTGTAAACACAAGTGTATGTTAGTTCATAACACTATTACAATTTTTTGCCAACTGTCAGGTCATTGCTATTTTTTTTATATGAACTATGCATCATCAAACTGTATTGTTTTTTTTCTCTGCCTTTTTCAATTCAATATCACTGACAAACATGAGACAAAGGTGGTTGGGTGTTATTTCTATTTCAGTTGTGTGTCATGATCACCCTCGCTCACCCAGAAGTGTTCTCATTGACCTCCTAAATGGTCAGATTGATTGCACAGAAGCTGAACAGCTTTATTGATTTGAGGGCTTCATTGCTCCTTGAGTGAAAAGAAAGGTCTGGCCAGGTAGACAACAGTGAGAAACTTAAAAGGGTCATTTTCACTGACTGTACTTACCCAGCTCATCCCAAAGTTGTCTGCATTTGTCCGTCATGCCAGTGCCTTGCTGTCTCCATAGGGACAGTCGAGGGTCTGCCATAAACTGTTCCGTGATGAGAGTCAGCATCCGGGCACCATTGGAGTCACGCATTCTTAGCATCTCACGCACCTAAAGACACAGAAAAAAAATAATTAATTAAAAATGATGAAAAAGAGAGGTGTTGTCACATTTTGTAATTGGCAGTCTTTGAACTTGGTTTAATTGATGTATTGGAATGCTTTAGATGAAAGGAAACTGAAATTACCTTAATCTACAGTTAAGGCTCAGATTAACTTTTCTTTGATGAACAATTTTGCTAATCAATGACTTCCTTTGAGGAGCAATTTACACATTTTGAGGGGCAGTTTTTTTTCAAGTTGCTATGCACACCTTGCTCTATTCGGGGCAGTGTGGTGCTGTGCATGCATCGATATATGCACCAGCATATAAGAACAGTAAGGAAAGAAAATTGTGATTGAACTTTATTAATATAACTTAGAATATATGCCCCTGAGTATTGCTATATTACTTTTGTTTATGTGTGTATGTGTTACTAAAGCATTTGTTTGTCAATATTCATTATTTGAAGGAGTATCACTCCCAGACCTTGATGCTATTTTCTATTAGCATGTCAATGGGATTTTACATTGACTGCTAGAAATAGCACTAGGGATTGGTTTCCCAATGGTTCCTTTTTTTATATAAACAAACAGTTTTTATTTCCTGAATTCACATTGTGCGTAGCCTCAAACTGTATTTTATTGTCTAGAAACATTTTCAGTGGGGCAATTTCAAACACAAATATAAATTTCAGTTTAAACTCAACATTTATGTATCAAAATAATAAAGTATTACATTTAAAAAAGGCTTTAACAGCACGCCTTTATGCAAGTTAACTTTAGCAGCTAGCATTTTGGCATGCAACATGACAGTAGGTTCATGGCTGTACGTGTGACCTTAGACCAGCTAACTTGGAATAAGACAAATATCCTTTACACTAGCAGAAGTTTTGGAAGTGTTTAAACTAAAATGATGACATCTTAAGAGGAAATTAAATGTCGATTAATGCTCTCATCAATTACAATAAAAGTGTTTAGATGATTCGCTTGTTAGATAATAATCCTCATAAAGGATTTGAAGGGTTTGATATATCTAGCTCAGGAAATAGGAGAATTTTCTCAAATTCACACTTTTTAGTTGATGAGAAATATTAATATTCAAATTATTTGGTGGTAAACAGTAGGCTAACTTAAGCTTCAAAAGCAGGTCAAAGTGGCCTAAATTACAAAACTCTTTTGTCAATGCTGTCAATAAGTGAATTCAAAGAATAAGTTTCAAAATGAAAAGCAGAAAACTTACCACAGCATATTGCATATCGCTGGCATCTGGCCAAACCATCACATTTTGGTGAATTTCATATGTTTTCAAAAATCTATTCTATTGGTCAGTCCACACGTGTGGATGTTATCTTTACACGTTATTGACCAATGTAAAGTGTTGAAAATGCCTTGCTCTCTTCCACGATGCAATGCTAAAGGTTGAACAAACTTGGCATTTTTGGGTCTCCTGAAAAGTTACTATTTCTGAGGTTCAAGGTTTTGGCCCGACGCCAGCGATATATAAGTTTCTCTCTTTCGGGGCGCTTGGATTTCACAGTCAAGAGGTACCAAGAAAGTGTATTTAAACAATCTCTAAAATAGACTGACGCTTTCCAGAGCTACATTACATGTAACCATACTAAACCTGTTAATGCTTACACTTTTAAAAATGTAATTTACAAATCTCCAAATGTTTTCTAGTAGCCTGTGGGTGCTTGTTTGTGCCATGAACAGAATATGAAATGTTCACTTTGCATGTTTAATATGTATTTCCTGATCAATGCGGCCTTTGCCGGCGCAGAATGGGGAGGTTCAGCAGATGTAATAATGTTAAGAAATGTTTTTCAACACAAGACTTTCACCAATCAGTATGTGTTGAATATTTTTTGGAAATATGATTTCTTTCTATTTCAACAATAAGTAATGCATGCTAATGGTCAAATGCAGCAACTTTACTTTTCGGATAGGAGAGAAAAGCATTTCTACACATTTCTCAGGTGGTATTTCATGCCTCACACAATATTATGGCATTACATTTTATCTCTGTGTGTTCAGGCTGCTTACTAGTGCATTTAAAGAGAAAGTTGCGAGGAATACTAAAATAAATCCGGCAGAGCAACATGTACCTTAGCAAACATGGAGTTGAGCTGCTTCCCAGAGCCGTAGTATCCTCCCTGGGAGAGGAACTGCTTGACTTGTTCCCTGACTTGATCTTCATCCAGATGCCAGCAGTTGTCATCGTCGATGCTTGCGCCGGCAGTTGGATCGGGAGCACCTGGAGGGAACCCAGACACGCATATACACGATTGAACAGCAGGTTGTTGATAAAACGAATGTAGAAACCAAAAATAAATTAGAAACGATCTATAATAAAGATGTGTGACTTCACTTGTTGGCTCTATAGTGTCAGTTCTCAGTGCACTCTCTCAGGTTTTTCTTAACAGACTGAGACCATGGTAAATTGATTTCAAAACAAGATCTCTCGAAAAACATTACACTTCCTGTGGCCATCCAGGATTTGCCCAGCTCTGCAAACTGAACTAAACAAAATGTGGAATTCTGTATTTATTTTGATCTCTGCAGCAGGAAGTGTGCCGACACAACTTTCCTTTGGTTTTCCTTTTTCTTCTCTATGTGTGTGTGTTTCTAAATAATCCGATTTGGGAAAGGGGCAGGGGGTTTGCTTTGATCAAGCAAGAAGCTGAGGAACAGAAAACCACACATGTTTCAATCTGGCTGTGGGAAACACAAACCAGCAAACAGCAACATTCCTCAATCAAAGCCTTGCTCATGGATCAAAAGCCTCCATGACCCGTTCTCTTGTCAAACACAGACAGGAAGCACGATGTGGCTTTGCTGAAGAGGAGAGCTGTAGAATGTCAACATTAGCAGAGGGAGCCAAATTGGAAAAAATTAAGTAGTTGTTTTGTGGGGCGTTGTGAGTTCGCCATATCAGTGATGTATGTTTCACTTGAAACCAGATTTTGCAAGCCTTTTTTACAAGGTGCAGCCAAGCTCTGATGCGTGACATCCTCTGGGCTTACATATCGGATAGTTCATATGTGGTGCTATTTACAACTGGCACATCAATGAGTGGGGGGATAACGGAACAAGAAAAAATTCTACATTCATATATTTTCAGACTTGACTTCATTGTTTTCCTCTTTATTGAGAGAAACAGAAAATGACATTTACATTGTTCAAAACTACTATACTTTTCCTCCCCCCATCAGGGATATGCTTTATTTGAGCAATAACTTGCAATAAACTCCACAGAAAATAGGTATTCTTTATAGATGGTGAGAACATAAGGGTTTCCGCTTGGAAAGAAAATATTCCTTTTGACAAAAGCATGTATGTTAACATGATCCTTGTTTAATTAACATAAAATGTTCAACATTTTAACATCTGGTGCAAGTTTTGTTTCTTTTCTACTGTAGAGTTATCAAGGTGATTACAGCAAAATGTTTGCAGCCTGGAAGCACAGACGCTGTACCTCGGGTCTATGGTTAGTTTGCAACATGTCGGTAAATTATTGCTTTTGCGTATAAATGGCCACGACGCCTTTGGCAATGTTTAGTGCAAGTGACTAAATGATGGCCTTCCACCAGGCTTCATTCTTGTCATAAGCAAAGCAATGTGAAAATATTCCTGTCATGTTGTCTGTTTCTTAGAGTTTAACTCGTAAGTCATTTTGGAGAAAAATTGTATCTCGGGAGTCGCAAAAGTTGTTAAACATAGTGAGCAAATCACTCTGTTGGGAACAATGACTGCTTTTGTAAACTAGCTCCACTCTGTTGGCAGCACTGCCGTTACAGTAAGCAGTGCATGTCGGTTGGTGCATGCTATGGACTATGGAAGCCTCTAAAATTAATAAATAAAAAATAGTAACAGAACAGAAGTTAAAGAGATGTTTTGGCAGCAAAGAACACCTGAGAAATGTCAAACATTTTGACAACAGAGAAAAGCTTCAAAATAAACTGATAGGTGCATCGGACATATTCATTAATTGCGTATTTCTCTCACAACAGACACATAAGGAAGAGTACCGTGAACTTGGTTGATCTCAGAGTTGGATGAGAGGATCTCGTCCGCCAATTTCTGAGCAGTAGGCAGCACCTCTGTGTGGTGTGCTGTAATCAAGTACTGGACCAGCTTCTGCAACTGGTCTCTGTTCATTTGGAACAATGTTTCTGAGATGGGCAACCGAAGCTTCACCTGCAACAAATACACAATGGACACACAACATTATATACCGACGGCGACATGTGCCAGAACTTTACAAAAAAGTACAGAATACTTTACTGTATCACCTCCAGCCGCAGCCTGGAGCCTTGGTGGTCGCCGAGGAGAACTAGAACTCGCTCTTATTCAAGAGAATGGAACTGGCGAGTGGTGCGCGATACTCGCCAAATTGTTTTCCCACAAGCGTCACTATTTCATCCATCTGATTTCATATTAGAGCAAGCACTCATTCACTTGGACGCCACTCATTCATTTGGCTGCCTCTTCGGGTTGCTGCCGCTACACGTCTTTGTCTCCCTCTGGCGTCGGAAGCCCTCCGGCGGCTGCCCGAAGCCACCACCCGCGAGAGTCGAGGGCCACGATGGTCAGGCCGGGGGCCCGCCGAGTAGATGTGGCCGATATATATCGTCCTCGATATTATTGTCAAAGTTGTTTCACGATGTGCAATTTTACATTATCGAGTATTAATACTGTGTCAAAAAAGACCCATATAAAAATGAACGGTTCACTTGATGGGGTGCAAATGAAGAGGAAGTGACGAAACCCTCATTTGGCGAAACAGCGAAACGGCAAAGAGGAAGTGATAAATCTTTATTCTACGAATTTGCTGGCAGGATTCAATAACGGCGCCATCAGCTACATTTCTCTTCAAGCCTGTGTTAAGGATTGTCCACAAATCCACAAATGACATATTCCAGGGTGACATGTGGCACAAACCACCATACTGTATATCAAATAAAACATTCATAATTTTTTCATTCTGAGTGCTGTAGTAGCTGGAAATGGTAGACCTTTGCATACTACATGTAAATAAGGATACATTTGATGAAATAAATTGTCAGAAATATTCACACACCAAAATGAAAACACCCTATATGGCCTGGACAAAATTTGAAGCTCTTCAATATTTCTTTAAAATAACATTTTGCAATGTTTTTGCAGACGATGTGTGGAGCAATGTAAAATATAAAGAAGAGCTGTTGTTCAGAAACGCTGTCCATCCATAATTGTTCTATGAAGCTAGTGCAGATTTACAGTATTTTTTTGTAGAATATCATCAAATTATTATCATTTCAAGTTTCTTGAAAAAAACGTTTTTCATTTTTTTTTCCTAACCCATATTGCCCCACCCCTACCCATGAGGCTCCCGACTGCAGCTGGAGGACATCTTTATCGCGGTCAAGATTACCGGCTCGTGAACATTTTTACCACAAGCTTCATTATTTCATCCACTAATACACATGAAATCGTGAATATGGTCATGTGCGCTGGTCTGAACCCAGAAATTAGTTTTTAATCTGTGTGAAAGCTGTGCATTTGACGGGATATAATTTGCAACATCGCCACATCATGCAACTGCAATTCATATTTTGAATTGCCGCAAAACTAGTGGTCGAAATGCCACTCGTCAAATCGTATGGCAAAACCCCGTAGTGCTTATTTTGAGTGAGCATTGGAGGGAGGCCGCAAAGTTCGGTTGATAACGCCCCAATTGATTGGTGCTTGTTGAAATGCAGAAGAAATGGATGCCAGGCCAGGCCAAGCGAGGTTGATGTGGTGCAGGGCCAGGCCGTTCTGGGACCTGTCATAGAAAAGTGGCTTATGTGTATACTTTACCTGTTCAGGCTTACGGATCCTGTACAGAGATAGCGCCACCACATGGGCGCAGTAGAAAATGTCCCGATTTCCACAGCCACAGGTGACAGAGGTAATCTTGCAACGATCAAAGCTGATGGCCACCTTGTGGGTGACCTCGGGCTCTGATGAGGTGGCGGGTTCGGTTACTGTGCCACTCAGGTGAAACCCTGCACAAGACAGAAGGGAGACAGGAGGAAATTTAAGTTGGCTTCTTTTTCACTGTGAAAAGAAACAGCTTCACAATGCAGCTTTTTCCTCACAATTTTATAGTTTTAGTATTAACTTATCTTGAGCCTGTGTATGATTTCATTAGGTGAGAAATAAGGCAGAGGCAAAGAGATGTGATTTGTAGGAGTAAAACAGACAGAAGCTTGAGTACAAAACACACATCTCAATGACATGTCTTGACCGGGAAACCCTAGCACTCCTGCTCCTCATTTTTCTATACACTGTAGTTGTAACGAGTGTACAAAATAAAGGGGGGCTGCTAACATTGGACCAGTCCCTGCTCAGAGATGAGACCGAGGGTCTATATTGAGGTTCCTCACACAAGTAAAGTGACCAATGACTGCTGAATTTGTTTTTCAGCCTCGAATGCTGACTTCCATTGAAGCATCATGCTTACTGTTTCTTTTGTTGAAAGACTCATTAATACAGGGGAAAGCGTGATGCAAAATCCCAAAACCTTTTACGGACTAAATAATAGGGACTGATACACTGATTGAGAGGTGTGTAACCACTTGTTTTCCTCTAACGTGTGACATCATTAACTAGTGAAGTAATCTTCTTTAAAATGCGCTGAAGTCAGATGCAAGAAGTATTGGTAAGATGTGTACAAAAATTAGATTGTTCTGTCCAACCAAATCCACAACAACCACAGGGCTTCATTTAGAGCGAGAAAGCCAGCAAGAGATAGACAGAGGAAATGTGAGTAAACTGGAAGGCAATGACGGGCCTATTTTGGGCCATAGTAGGGAATGTTGAAATCTTGTTGAAATCTTGTTTTTACACAGCTATACCAAGCCATAACACCACCCAACCCCCGATTTGACCACCCAGCCTCACATTTAAAATCTGGGGTATGAGCCAGCATGGTAGAGACGAATAATAAAGGTATGCTAAGCCATCAACAGGATTTACCTACCAAATGTTGTGAGCACACACAAGAAAGCTGACACACCCTGCGACTGCAAACACCATTCACTGTGGCAAAGATATAGTGATAGGTAAGGGAGGATGGAAAGGAAAACCTTGTAAGGTTTGTGGACATTATTTTTTCTTATAAGGATTTAGTAATCAGGGACTGTGGAGTCATACATTCCAGTAAAATGATTACAGTACAGCAACAATATGAGACCTCAGTAGACAAATGTCACAATATTACTGTCACGTGCACGCACTCCGTTTAATATGGAGGTGGGAGATGCACCAAAAGCACCCAGCAACCACCAAAAGAAAGAAGAAGTAGTCATGCATTGCCGTTGGTGGCCGGTCGCAGGTGCATTTGACATGGCAATTAATTAATCAACAGTGTTTATAGATTGGAGAAGTATAGGCACCTGCATTTTAGTCACCCACTTACCCAAGAGACATGGTTTTAAAGGGGAAGTGAAGTCCAAAAATTTCTTTCTATGCCGTCACACTAGTCCAAACACGCTATTCTGATTAATATTGTGTTTGTGGAATATGACTTATGCAGCAAAATCCACCCGTTTTCTTATCCATCAAAGGGGGCGGCCATTTTGACACTTATTGTCAACTGAAAATGGCATCATTTTATAAATCATAAGGGCTCAGGTTACGAATGTCACTTGACCAAACCCAGAAAACAGGTGAGCCGTGATTGGTCGCTATCTGAGCCGTTAGGCACTGTGATGTCATTTTCAGTCAACAGTTTTTAATTGTTTTATTATTTCCAAGTTTCCAACATGTCGACAAATAAATGGCAATGTTCAGTGCAATTGACTCCTGAAATTGATTCCACTCATGTTGTGTCACTACTGCCTATTTTGAAAACTAGTCACTAGAGGGATTAGAAAAGTTGCTATCTTGGCAACAATGACAGTGCTTTTGTAAAACAGCTCCTCTCCTACCTACTGATGACGCAGCATCAGGAGCAACTAGTGGTTCAGTATCTTGCTCAAGGATACTTCGACATGGTCACAATGGCCGGGGAACGAACCCACAACCTCTGAGTTGTGAAACGACCACTCGACCACTGAGCCATGCTGCCCATAAGCAGGGTGTGCGCTACCCGTTCCACTGCCTTGACAAAGATGAGATGAACTGGGGCGTGGTGAGGTAAATATTTCCCGCGAGCGTACAATTTGTCAAAATTGCACTGTGGGAGCTTGGCTACCTAGCGTCGATGTCTGTATGCAAGAAAAAAAAATGTTCATATGCAAATTCCATGTGGGACGCACAGTTTTGGTAACAGCGGGGGTCTTCAATCCTGTTCCTCGAGGGCCAGCATCCTGCCTGTTTTCAATTTCTCCCTGCTGCACCACACACCTGATTCAAATGATGGAAAACAGGCAAGACAGTATTGAATACCCCTGGGTTACAGTATAATCACAACCTATCTGCAAGCCAATGACACATTGTTTACATCTACCGGTGGCATGCTAGAGGGTGTTAGCACTTCGGTTGCGATCCCAGAATGGATGAAATATGTGTCGATTTCTGCACCAAAAACTTTATATATTGCCCCCGAGTCGTGTAAAACAACTTTGGATAACCCCCCTCCCGTATTGGAACAAACAAAACAAAGGATGACACGGTGGACACAAACAATATGAAGCATTTGTTGGTTTATCAAATCCCTGTTATTGAGGTGCTCTCACATGTGAGTGCTCCTCAATGTGTGGTTGAGAGAGTGAGAGAGACAGTGTGTCTTCAGCAGCTGGGGATGCAATGACACTTGATTTAAAAAAAAAAAAAAAAAAAAAAATGTGTGCACGTACACATAAAACATGGCACACAAAACAACCTTTTTAAAGCCTGCCCGCTTTTGTTCTTAATGCCACAGCCGACAGATGAAATAAAAAATAAAAAAGCAGTGATCAGTCACAGAAGATACCACTGATCTCTTACACACAGACAGCCATAAGCACACACGCACGCACATGCACACAAACACATTGGTGTTTTGTTTTAAATGATAGGGCTAGTTTGGCAACATACAGTATATTTTGAACAAAGGGGATTTGTGGGTGTGATGCATACAAACAGGGAACGTTACGAAGTACAATGATGCATTCTAATCCCAAGGGAACATAGGACAATGTGTAATGTTTTTTGCTCTTGTGTTCTATGCATGCTTGCTTTAATAGTCCACTGCTGATATTTCACCAACAAAGTGTGTATCATTGAGTAGTAATGACAAAACACATGAACCTGCATGCTTTTAGCATTCCACAAATATCAACATTCTGTGATTCATGAAAAAGAAAACACACAAAAGCCCTAATTTAGCATTTATGCTTCACTTGAAATTGAAAGTAATGCATGTTGACATAATCCCAGAATGCTCAACACATTTGACAAGTGCATGTGAACGTTTGTGTAGGAGACAGAAAAGTAAACTAGTGAGGAAACAATAAAAAGTAAGTGTGGAGTGGGGGAGTGGAGGACAACAACCGCCATTGTACATCCACAATTGCACACACTGCGCCGCCATCTGTCACATGCTGAAAACCCCGCCCACTCCACAGCAAGTCCGCCAATGAGGGGGCAAACAATTTCTCATGCTCATAGGCCATTAACCCTAATCAGCTGGGGGAATGGAGCCGGGCGGCGGGCCAAAGTATATGTATGTGCACGCACATGCACACACATTTAAATAGATAGCAGTCTTGTTCAGCTAATGCCTCCCCACAGACAAACCCGACCGAATCCTCATTTTAAATTTCACATTAACAATTCATTAATTATATTTTCATCAAGGTTCCGCAAATATACGACACGTACTGTACCTGTCCAGCAAAACCTACTTAATTCACTTATTTGATTTAACTTCTTGCTTAAAATGTTTTAACACTGCACAGCATTATATTACAGGTATCTTGCAGTCAAACTGAACGACAGTTGGGCGTTTTTCGCGGTGCGATTGCATATAAAGTCTATGCAGTTCATGTGCTTATGCGGGAATGTGTGCAGTGTCGCGTGGGTGACGCGTTTGATGGGACGGGAGTAGGGACGAGCACCCGCAAATTTGCTTATTCGCCCATACGATGGGGTTTGAAAATTTGAACTTGAAGCCGTGTCGCGAACATCCACTCAGTGTTAAGAATGTACTCACTATGTCACGCACAACAGCAGCACATAGCACACACACAGCATGGTGAAATAAACAATGTAAGACAATATCATTGCGGTCTTTGAGAGGTATACAACTAGTCCAGCTTCCAATACCAGCCGGGACCAAGCCAAAAGGAGCAGGCTTGGAGAATGGCCAGCGAGGAAGTTGGCATATCTGGTGAGTGCAGTGACTTACTTACAGCTGTGAACCAAGATAGCATTAGGAATTACCCAAAGTTTTAGCAGAACTATAAGCCATCAGATTGACTTGCCATGTTCAAACATTTTTTTTTTCTGTTGGAGGAGAATGATGAGATCTTCCTTTTCTCCACGTGAAGCAACACCCCCTGCAGTTACCTCACAAACAAACGCACGCGAAACACATGGGATGAAACGCTATTTCATGTTCCGTCTGAACCTAGCATTAATTAGGGTTAGATATACACCATTATTTTATCAATGTATAAGAAACATTACTCAGCACGTGCAATACCACGGCAAACCACGACTACTAAGAAAGGCAACGTTTTGGTTCGTCCGGAAAAAAAGGCGGATAGACGGACGGTGGAAGGGTACCCCGGATGCAGATGGAAGGCGATCAACAGACCGGGAAATTTGAGTAAAATGCCCAATCCTGCTTATCATCAATATTAATATATTTTTAATCTACTAGACCACTCCTCTCAGATGACGTACGGGATGCCATAACAAATACTTCCTGTTTAGCGGTGTGTGTAGAATTATGTTGTATTATTTTCTCTCCAGACATTTATTAAATTAAATTGCCTGCTGTTTAGTTGTTCAACGAGGAATATGCTTCACTTTAACGCGGTTCCAGTGATTCCTCAAAGAAGCGTCACCCAAGCATTTAATTTGGTATTTCACAATCAATAACATTGCGTTAGCTTAGCAAGTACCATCGCTTCTCTGTCTTTCCCTTTGTTAATTACTTCTCGTAATCCTTTCGTAGGAATGATACTTGCACGAAGTGTAGCTTCTTCGCTGTAATGGAGAATGTGATTACTGACGTAGGAGCGAAATCGCAATGTGTTTACGAGCGGTAGGAGCTGGTCGAAGGTCATTGCTAGCCAGGTGCTGCAGCCTAAGTAGCACCAATCTCCGCTGTTCAATTATAGGAAATAAAAATCTGTGATTCTCAGTTATGCAACTCTTTTGTGTTTTGATGAAGCACAAAATGCAATTTTACACTCCGATAACTGCTATGCGACTGTTTATAACTTTTTATTTCGAACTCTGTAGTTTGAAGTAGTACCCAGCATTCCTTGCGTTTTTTTAAGTAGGTATAAATAATTATAGGTTTGTTGTTAGTTAATTCTTTCCCATGGTACAAATGCTTATTTGGATTCACCCACCTTGTTGTTTATTAATTTTCATGAACTGTTAGATTTACTATTGTACCGTACGTCTGGAATATCTCTGTTGTAGTTGAGTTTGCCATCTGGTGGCAACAATGCGCATAAGAATAACAAATTAAAACATTTGCCCATCAATTCAAGCTTCTTCTGTCATTCTTACTACTTATATTTAAATGCAGGTGAAAAATGGCGATATGCACGATAGTACAAGTGACACTTTTAGTATTGTCTTCACGATATATATCGTCATATCGCCCAGCTCAATGTGAACAAATACCAACCAACTCTAATTCTGTTAAATGTTGATTTTTGTACGCTTCAGTCTTTCTATTCTGATTTGTGTAATATGTCAAAGAGACACAAACCCTGTCACGTTTTCTTCCTCCTTTAGCCCTCACAGCTCCTTTGCAAAATTATGCCCTGGTATCCATCCCCCTCCAGCAGCCAACATATCCCCTGCAGCCCTTCCCATCTCCCATCTGTTCTGACAGCTCCAAGGTTAACACAGCACCCCTTTGCACGCTCCCACTCACACAGACACCCACATGGCCCTGTATTCAATCAGCCATCTATCTGTGCACAACAGACGTGCATATGCACAAATACACATTGGCCACACTGAATCATCTCCCCCCTCTGCCTATCCATCTATGCATCCATCCATCATTCAGTCATCCATCCCTTCCTTTTGCAGTGTTTGCTGATGCGATAACAACCGGATTGTTTCATTTGTGATTTCCCAGCAGCCCTGCCCCAACACGCACACAAACTCAGTAACCGCAGGGACTCATTTGTCATGTTTTTACTGAATTGATTACCTGATTTTTTCTTTTCTGTTGCAACGGGGAAAGGAGGAGAAGTGGAGGGTGAGTGCTGGGTGTGGGGGGTGCTGGTTCACGGCAGGTTAATTATGTGCCTTTCATCTTATGTGTCAGTGTAAAAAAGCAAATGTCCAAGAATGCTGCTCTGGTGGAACAGGTGGAAGTCAGCAAAAGCTGTGTCAGCAACAAATTGCCCACCTGACTGACCAAGGGTCAAGAATAAAAACAGTTTAGTCTTGTAGAAGGACTATCAGAATGATGATATTAAAGCGCGCTTTAAGTGCAGTTTCTGGTGTGCACACGCAGAGACACGCAGACACACGCGCGCAGATGCACACACACAGTTTTCTTTCTTAAGGTAAACATGGGGTAAGGAGGGTTGGCATCCTTTGCTTGCCTGCATCTAAAATTCAGTCAAGCATTTTATCTGTCTAATTAGAAAAGAAGCCATACAACCAGAGAGCCAAAGTAGTTTAATTCAAAACAGGCACACGTCCTGCTGTCAAAGGAGTCACTTGGTCAATTCAAGCTATTGCAAGGGTACGCGTCACAGAAATGAAGATTACTCTGAGAGGAAATAGCTGAAATGCTGCTTTCGGCTTCTACGAGAATACACAAGGTGAAAAGATGCAGTCTGCTAAGAGCTGCCATGCACACACATAAACTCATTGTGGAGAATGCAAAGCTGAAATTCAGGTGTACATGAATTGAAGGGCATCTGAGTGTGTGTACCAAAAGCTGCCCTTTCTTCAGTTTGTGTAGATCCTGCTAAGTCAAGGCTAAATAAATTGCGAGAAGACCACATTTTTGTTCTGCCATGTGCATATAATTGTGATGTGATTTACAACAGTGGCCACCAACTACCAGACTGCGGGCCACTTTGGACCGGGCTGCGGCGGGCCGCAGAGATGAAAGAAAGAAAATTACAGTACCTTGGGTTTATTTACTATCTGAGGCTGAAAAATAGTTTATTTTGAAAAGTGGGCGGATTGTCTCCTTGACATTCGTCTATGACTGACTCTTGACGCATGTCAATTTTCTCAGTCACGCAACGCTAATATTAAATTCACAAGCTAGCAAAATTAGTAAAATAAACAGACGTATTTGGAAAGTTTCTTTGCACTGGGGAAAAAAAAAGCCCAGTGAAAATTCAACACAAGAGCCTATGCCCAAGAAGAAAAATAAAGGTACATTTCACAGACAAGACCAGAAGACCTACTTGAAATATTGATTTCACGGCGACAAGTGATTCCCACGCACCAAGGAAGCCCGCTCTGCAAAATATGCGCAGCCAATGCAGACTTCAAAACTGATTCGTCAACAAATGTATGTGCCTCGAGAGCATCAATATTGGTGAAAAAGAAAACCTGTGGATTTGCGTTTATTATTGTAGCATTGCACTTGAGGTAACAACATACCTTACACTAGAGGTGTCAAAAACATTTTTGTCGTGGACCACATGGTAATTATGGTTTCCTACGGGGGGAATTTATGACTGTAAACCTTACTAAATGTATGATTATATATACACTCATACTTCATATACAAGTCAGTTTCAAGAATAACTAGTTTTGAAATCAGAAGCCAGTGATATGTGTTTATTCAAATATTACATTTATTTTAAAAGGGGGATTGGTAACAAATGCTTGCAATAATCGCAACATTCTGAAAAGTGAAGACAATTTGTATTTTTTGTATCTTAGCAAGAAACATTAATTCCTTTCGCAGGCCAGATAAAATGATACAGCAGGCTAGATCCGGGCCATTAGGCCTTGAGTTTGACACCTGCCCCTTACACAACGATGCTGATTTTTAATGCAGTGCCACCTTGAGTGACCTAGATTTTTGTCTAAATGCTCTGAATGTTTTGATTGCATTATGGACCATAGATAATGAAAGATTTTTAATTCCTTGCAATTGTACATTGAGAAATGTTCTTGAATTGTTGGACTATTTGCTCATGCAGTTGTTCGCAAAGAGTTGAACCTCGTATATGTTTTTGTTTACGTTTTATATGTCTCAGCTTCAGTAGAAATGGGATTTGTAAATCAGAACAGGTAGATGCACATTTCACGTAAATAAATGATTTCGTTTACCATCGAGTAATGTTTCGGCAGCTGCATTGACACGTGCCTTTACGATCAAATGTTGCTAAAGGCTGGTTTTTGTTGTCCCAAAATCCACGCTTTCCAGAACCAACATTCATTTGGTCTTTGTTGGCTTGTCGTACTGCGCTCTCTGTTCAGTTATCTTGTGAGTTTTGGCCTGAAAGTTCCCGTTTTCTCTCAAAGCCAAGGTCTTACAACATAAAAGACACATTATTAATTCACATTAATTCCATTATGTTTTCATCAAATGGAAGCAAATGTGTGTGTTTTACCGGACTATGGCTATATTTAATATACAATTGGGAATCAAATTGATTCATATTCTGAGGGGCATTGAGAGCATCCTATGACCAATGTGCACACCTTTGCACATGGATTTTGTTTCTGATCGCAGAGTCAGATTGTTCCCCTGCTGTTCTATTGATGTCTCTTGCCCTGTCTTTCTCACACTTGCCTTTTTCCTAAACAGACCATGGCATGTTTTTTTTTCTTTAAAAGGAAGCAGCGTATAACACAAGCCATCTGCCATGCATGCAGCCGCCGTCTTACGAACAACAAGGGCTGGTATCACAATAGGGCCGATGTCTTGAGCCAGCTTGTGTGCGTGTGTGTGCGTCCAAGCAAGCACGTGTTTGTTCTTCAAATGCAGTCTGTAGGGCACAACAAGTACTGTACATGGATTTAAGAGGCTTATATTTCATTTGAAGAACACAGGGAAGCAAAATGGCTCCATACTGAGTAAGCATGCACAATAGAGGGAATGACATGCTAGTAAAAGTCTTGACAAATACACTTGTATTCACTCAAAAAGGGGAAGGTACAAAGAGACTTTTGCAGCTTGGCTGAAGACGGTGAGCAGAGAGTGGGGGAGCATTCACCGACCTGTTTCGTCCAGTGCGAACCACGACGAATAATTCTCTGTTATGGGCATCACCAATTGTGTATCTATGGACATGCTTAAAGTGTATGGGCCACAAAAAACTTTTTTAAGAGAGTACAAGTACAAATTATAAGATTACAATGATTACTTTGGTAAAAGCCTAATGAAAAGTCCTCAAAAAAGATGCAGAAAACTCAATATTTTCGTGAGCTTCTGACTGCCCACTGGCTGTTTGACCCATGACGATTGTGATGTCACTGGCCCAGCAGGGTTGTCTTCAGAGTCTGAAGATGACGATGACAAGCTTTAAAAAGGAAGTCAACCCAAACATACTTCTTTCCACAACATGTTCTGTGCAGGCCCACTAGTTGAGACAAGGAATTCAAAATCCACCCATTTTTAGCCATCTCAAGGGGCGGCCATTTTGTGACTTCTGTTGACTGAAAATGACATCACAGTTGCTCAGGGGTCAGGAAACGACTCAGCTCAGGCTCAGCTTCAGATAACAGGTGAGCCGTGATTGGCTGTTACCCGAGCCCTGAACAACTGTTATTTAATTTTCAGTCAACAGAAGTGACAAAATGGCTGCCCCCGAGAAGACTAGATTTTGCTTCTTAACTCATATTCCACTAATGCAATATTAATTAGAATGCCTTGTTTCAACAAGTGGGCCTGTATAGAACATATTCTTGAAAAAAAATGTTTGGGTTGAGTACCAATTCAAAGCAGACGTAGGACCCAGCCAAACCTTTAAGCCCCTATTCCACATGAAAGTGGCCAAAGAGACGCATGCGGCTCGCGAGCCGTGAGTTGGGCAGGCCTGGTCTAGTATACACACACATTAATGTAAATAGATATTTTAGCATGTCTCTGCATTGTGAAAAAGACAAAGCTGATAATTGATGCCACTGATTTTTCAGAACTATATTCTCTGAAGCTGGCAAAAAAACTGTTTCAGTTTAGTTCAATTTTATTTCACTTAAACATTTGTCTAACAAAAAGGTCATGACATTTATGGTGTGGTGGGACCATCTGCATGTCTGAGGTTAGGAACCTTTCCACCTACTGATTAGACTCCACCCCTACAGAGCTGATCATGGCTAGCCTTGCACAATCATGCATGAAATGAATCATTAATGAAATCTAATGAAAACAGCTTGCAAGCCAATATATAACCTGAAAATCCACACATGCCCTCTCTCACACGCACTCCCAAATAGGGGGTGGGGGACTTCTGGTTGACTTCATCAAGCTCTCATCAAGCCCAGCCACCATATGGGGATGGGCCCCAAAACAGAGGGGGATTTGAGTGTGTGTGTGTGTGTATTACAGAGACAGTCAGTGTTAAAACACGCACAAAGAAAACATGCATCACCAAATCAGCTTGAATGCATTATGACGCCACTCTTGCCAGATTAAGAGGACCCCCTCTCAATTTATGTGCCCAGAAGGTGTGTTAATCTTAAATCATCTTGAGGCACTGCAGCTCTACTACTGTAGTAACACTCCCATGTTATTTGTCCACCATCTTTAATTTCCAGTCTTCTCTTTTACTGTTCTCCTGCTTTAGGGCACACACAGGAGTAAAACCAGCCTGCTGACGTGGCAGACAGTCTTGCAAAAGCCATACATTGAGGTTTAATCTGGGCGGGGCCTGCTTTTTCTTGGCTTTACTATAGTATTCGCTGCCCCCACAGTCAAGTGAAGCTTTACACATCTTGCACCCCAAACACCGCCGACCGCAACACCCCCACGAAGACCCAGGTTGGAGGCGTCAAGGCTGGAGTCTTGCCTGCTATTGTTGGACCTCAATGGGAGAAAGGCAATTGGCAGGCAGGCGGCAGCCAGAAGGCCAAATGGTGGAAGCATGCGCATAGCAGCTACTGAAAGAATATGCATTTGATTTGATTAAAATTACATGTAAATATTGATAATATTTTAGAGATTCTTTATTACCCACATCCTTGTGAGGATAAAGGGTTCAGATAATGGATGGATGGATATTCTCTATTAGTGCCGAGCAATGAATTTCTAGAAATGGGGGAAAAAAAGATTTTTAGTGGTTTTCGCAAGTTCAAGACTCGTCCCTGCTGATGCATACCGTTTACCAGAGCTGGGCACTTGACCTTTTTTCACCGGTCCGGCCGCGACCCTCCACCCTTGACCTGAGTACCCTTCCGGTCGCGACCCTCCGGCCATATTCATAAACATTGTCGGCCCATTTCGCCCCCCCAACCCCCCAAAAAAAATGTCCGTCATTGACGTCGCCGCGGGAGAGGCGCTAACGGCAGAGGCTTTTTAAAGATCATTAATTGCCTAATTTACTATTCGAACCCGCTGTGGACACGCTTCAAATGCGCCAGTAGTACTTACCCAACTGCGTGCCTAAATGCATTGTGAGCCCCGGGGTTGGATTTGTTGTATTGTATAATTATTTGGGTTCAACTGACGGCCAGAAGTCGCAGTCAAGTTACTTATTTATTTTGCACATTTCCCCTCCTTCCCGGCCTTCAAAATAAAAGCATACTAGCAAACCACTATACAATGCAGGTTTGCTATGGCGTATTTCCAGAAGTAGGGAACGCCAGAAAAATTGTTTTGAAACAAGCCGGGGGGCGTCGCTTCAAAAAGAAAGCGACAACAATGGATATCGTGCCTGCTTCAACCATAAAGGGACCGAGATAACTAGACGATGCAATTAATTTTATTGCGAAAACTATCTTAAAATTTGTCACCCCCCACCCCTCCGCCCCAAAAATGGACCGGAGTGTCCGACCGGTCCGGCCCAGGGACGTACTGCCCAGCTCTGCCGTTTACAATGACAACATCATGACAAAAAGACAGGAGCTAGTTTCCAAAAGCAGCACATTTTCCTCAGTAATTTGGAATTGGTTCAGGTTTGCGGTGTCAGACAATGGACAAATATCTGTCCGCTGCAAAGTATGCTCAATGGCTGTTGCAACCAAGAGGAGTTGAACAAGCAAATCATGTCCATTTGAAAAGAGGCACGCAGTAGCAAATGTTGTGACTCCGAAGAACATGGAAGGAAGCCAGAAATTTCTCCCTCAGAAACAGACAACATTAGCGGAATTGTTTTCACATTGTTTTGCATTCGACAAGTAAAGCTCCTGGGGGAAAGCAATCCCAGAGTCGGTCACTTAACTGAACATTGCTGAGAACATGGCAGTCGAGTGCAAAGCACATTGGATGCCAGACGATTTTGATGCCCACGAAATATAATTTGTCGGACAGAATTTTTCTCAAGTTGATGCCCCTCAATCCCAGTCGGCTGCCCCATCATATAGAGTATGATCTGCGACGGACGTGCCAGAACGTTTTGTTGGCAGGGGGTGGGATGTGGGTTTGAACAGCCAACTTTTGGCTTCTGGATCAATACAGCAAATCCCACAAAATCCCAAAATCAAGACGTATGCCATAATCACAAAAAAAACCCAACATTATTTGCCTTTTATTTTTATTAAAGCGCAAAAAAAAGATTCTGTATCCCCCCCAAAAAAAACATTTAAAGCTATATTGCCCAGCCTTAGTTTCGTGATTAGTTTGTAATGCTTATCCCACTTTAGGTCTAACAAAGTGTGTACAACACACCTTGTAAATCCTGTGAAGTGTGTGTGTCATCTCTATCTGTAAATAAGCTATGGCATGTTCCTGCAGCACCAACAATGTTGCTGGAGAACAAACCCAGCAACTTTTACACTATTTCGTCCTTAAGTGTAGAAATGCATGCTCAGAATTCATTTTAGCCTGGGTCACATATTCAAGGCATGCTGCAGCTTTATCTGTCTGTCCTTATCTAAAATGAAGGAGCTGGAGAATGTGTCAATGTGTTTGTCAAATGTATACAAAGACAATCACTTTTTGTCCTGATTGGGTGTTTGAACCCAATCAGGTTGTACACTGTGTTGAATAAACTCGACCCATAGCATGTAGAACCACTATGTAAGGTATCTGAGGCAAAGCCTTCCTGAGAGTAATTCCTTGCCGTTTTTAAAACTGCTGCACAAAGCATCCTATTATGACAACACAACAAACAAGGTAGCAATCGTCCAGTGGAGTCGACTGACACTCACAATCGGTAGCTATACAATGAGAGGACACAGACTTTTCTGGCGATAGAGTAATGTCTGCAAGTCCTCAACCACACAATGACAAACATATCTATGGAAAGACATTGTTATTATAATGTCAACTCACACACAAGGATGCACACCTACACACATACACACACACAGAGACACACAAAAGGAACAAAGGCGGGGCGGCTGGTAAACAATGCTACATAATGGCCTTAAGGAGCCTTTTTTTAAAAAAAAAATTCAGAAATGTATTTGAGTAACATAAAAAATATATATATATATATTACCAAAAGGAGAAACACAAGACGGTACTCAAAAGGGGCAGGTAGAAGTTCATGAACTTGTAACAGTCCTAACGTACTCTTGTATGGTTGTACAATAAAAGGATAACTGAGAACAATATCACATTTATAGGCGTATAATTTAAGGATATTGAAAACAAAAGTCATGATGGCATGTCATGAGAAAAGTGGAAAAAATAGTGTACTCGTTTAAAAATGAGCAGCACAGTTTGAGTTGTTTCTAATTGTGTAAAATAAACACAATTGAACCAAGTAGCGAACACTGTTTTGATTGTTGATGTGCTTTTAATGCAAGCTCTTCAGCGACGTGACGTGAAGTACATTTCTTTTTTTTTTCTTTTTTTTAATGTTATGCTCAGGTGTTAACTATTTTAGTTCCTCTGCATATTTCTACATAATGTAGCATTTGTATCGCTTTTTAAATTGCCCTGGATTCTTACAGGCTTTATTATCATCATCTACATTATTCCATAAATTTACTCCATACCTGGTAGTACACATGCTTTTTAGATTAGTAGTTCTAGAGTATTTCGTTTTTAGATTTGTTTTACCTCTTAGGTTGTACACTCCTTCTCTTGAGCAGAACATTTTATTTATATGTTCTGGGAGGATATTTAATTTAACTTTGAGGATAAGTAAACTTGCCCTAAACTCTATTAAGTCCCTAAATTTTAAGATTTTTGATTGGAGAAACATAGCATTTGTATGGTCGCGATATCCTGCCAAATGGAGGATCCTGATTGCTTTCTTTTGCATTTTACCTAAGATGTCAGTGTTGCTTTTATAGGCATTACCCCAAACCTCCACACAATACGATAAATGAGGCAGAATAAGAGCACCGTATATAGTGTACAAGGATTTCTTGTCAAGGAGATGTTTTGATTTATTCATCAAAGCCACGATTTTTGCCAATTTGGTTTTGATTTTTGAAATGTGTGGTTTCCAGCTAATGTTCTGATCAAGAGTTACTCCGAGAAATGTGTATTCGCAGACTTTCTATTTCGACATTATCGATTAAAATTGGAATTTGTGGGTTGATATGTCGTTTTTCAAAGAACACAATTTTAGTTTTTGGGATGTTTAGGGATAATTTATTTTCTGCAAACCAGTCTTTCAACTTACACATCTCAATAGTAATCTCTTCCATCAATATTTCATAGTTATCACCTGAGCATAGAATTGTTGTATCATCTGCAAAGAGGACAAGTTTTCATTTTTCTGAAACCAAATACAAGTCATTGATGTAAAGAAGGAACCACTTTGGACCCAGCACAGATCCTTGGGGAACTCCACATACTATATTTTCACACATGGACCTGTGCTGCCCCAACTGGACACATTGTTTCCTGTTTGACAGATAAGACTCTATCCAGTTAAAAGCGGCACCTCTGATCCCATATTTTTGTATCTTTTATAGTAGAATATCATGATCCATAGTATCAAAGGCTTTCTTTAAGTCGATAAAAATTCCAACTGAAAACCTTTTTATGGATGGGAATAACTTTTGCTATTTTCATTTGTTTTGGAAAACTTCCAATTGTAAGAGATGGATTAAAAATATGAGATAGTGGTTTTCCAATTACATCAATGACTTGTTTTATTGTAGCTACGTCGAGGTCATCACAGTCCATAGATTTTTTTGTTCGAGCACATCAATAATTTATTTTTCATTAGTTGCTCTAAGTGATAAGGAGTTTTGGTTTGTAGGAACATTATTGCACACGGGTTCTAAACCAGAGGTGGTTATTGTTGAGGCTAACTTCAGTTCCTATATTTATAAAATATGCATTAAATTCATTTACTATGTGTTTCATATTTTCTATTGTTCTACCATTATTTACAAATGTATTTGGTATGAAAGTATTAGGTCGCTTTCTTATCACTGTGTTAATAGTATTCCATAGGCCTTTAATATTGTCTTTATTTTTTGCAGTAAGGCATTGTAATACTGTTTTTTTTACAATTTCTTATATTTGTAAGTTTATTTTTATATCTTTTATACTTGATTTCAGACTCGTTGCATCTTTCTTTCAGAAAGTGCACATAAAGCAAGTTATTTAGTTTTTTTACAAGCATTTAACAATCCTTTGGTCATCCATGGTGTTGTGTTATTTTTAACTTTGTCCATTTTTTTTGTTATAGGGCAATGTAAGTCATATTGCATTTTGAATGTGTTTAAGAATCCATCATAAGCTGCATCTACTTCAGTTACTTCCAAAAGGGATTTCCAGTTGTGGTTTTCTAGACTTCGGCTTAGAGCATTTATTGATTCGTTATTTATTCTTCTTTTAAGTCTGTTGTCATCCTCCTCCAGTTTTCCTTTTTGAGTTTAAGTTATAGAGAACAAATACGGGCAAGTGATCACTTACATCTGTTACCAGAATCCCACTTGGAATAGCTTCCTCCAAAGTGTTGGTAAATATGTTATCAATTAATGAAGAGCTGTATGGAGTTATACGTGTTGGTTATAATATTTTTGGATATAGCGATCCATCCATCCATCCATGATCTATACCGCTTATCCTCACAAGGGTCGCGGGGCGCGCTGGAGCCTATCCCAGCTGTCTTCGGGCAGTAGGCGGGGGACACCCTGAATTGGTTGCCAGCCAATCACAGGGCACACAGAGACAAACATCCGCACTCACAATCACATCTAGGGGCAATTTAGAGAGTCCAATCAACTTACCATGCATGGTTTTTTGGGGGGGAATGTGGGAGGAAACCGGAGTACCCGGAGAAAACCCACGCAGGCACGGCGAGAACATGCAAACTCCACACAGGGAGGCCGGAGCCGGGATCGAACCCACGACCTCTGAACTGTGAGGCGGACGTGCTAACCAGTCGACCACCGTGCCACCCGGATATAGCGATATGCTATATAATATGTTCAAAAACGTTTCTGACGGTTCATGCCTATTTGATTTCAATAGATCAATGTTAAAGTCACCACACATAAAAAGTGTCTTCTGACTCAGATTCCCATACAGTTTTTCAATCCAATCAGTCTCCCGTCCTCACTGCCACCGCATATGATCTCGGTTTCACCGCCAATCCAGTGATTACTAGGTTGTTTATTCTGCTGTACTGTTCAAGATCATCAATACATCGTTCCAAATCATTAATACTTTTATCCTTCTCGTCATTTTGCATTTTTAAGACCTTAATTTCCTCCATGAGGTCCATAATAGTTCTTTGCTGTTGAGCAATTCTGTCCGTTTGTTCCAGCACTTTGCACAGAGATTTTTTTATCTCCTCCAAGTCCTCCTCCATTGCTGAATGTGGCTTCTTAGGGCCCGGCATCTTGGGTCACTGTCACACGCGGGTGTCACATACAAGACAAAACAGAACTCATCGGGCACCCAGCGCCGTCCACCAGCTCGCTCTGCGCCGCCAAAAAAAACCTTGAGTTCCGCCAAAAAAAATCTTGAGTTGACAAAAGAAAATACTTCCAAATGCTTGACATTCATTGAGTTTCTCTGTCACCCTCATACTAATACTGTACATAACTGGGGCGAGAGCGAGACCTTAAAAACATGCAATAGGGTATAGATATCGTTTTGCAGAATGTTATTTCTCTCCACTAATTGACTTGCAAAGTAAATATTCATTGCACTCGTTTTCACTGCTACATTACTAAATAAATTACATGGAAAAGAGGACAGTTCTTGTTGCCTCTAAATGGTGCTATATGCATCACTAAATATCGTCATGTAGATGTCTTCAGCCTGAAAATATTATTATACATGTGTACAAGAAGGGCATTTTTTGGGAGCACATACAGGGGAGTTAGTAAGCATTTTCTGTCTTGTGGCAAAGGAAATAAGAAACTCAAAATTTAAAGCCCAGCCTAGGGGTGGGCGATCTGGCAAAAATATCAGATCACGATTTTTTAAAAATAAAATCACGATCACAATTTTATCACGATTCTTTTTTTACACATAGTTTTTTAATACTAATTTGCACATTTCTGACCATTTTCCTCATGTTAAACAAAATAAAACATATTTAAAATGTGTATGAAACTCTAAAAGAAAAAAATATATATTTAAGTCAGCTAAGCTTTCTGAACAGGTTTTAATTTGAATAGTGACAATTTTTATCAAGATGTGCAGTGAATGTAAACATAAAAGGTAACATAATGTTAACATAAAAACACAGCTCGTAACGCAGGTCTAGCACTTCGAAGAGTCTTTTAAAGCCCTCGTTTTCCACTGTTTTAATGGGAATCATGGCTTCAGCAAGGTAATAAGTCACTGCTTCAGTTACTTCTTTACACTGCTTGCTTGTTTTTTTTTCATATGGAGTGCTCTTGTTAAATGGCTGTGTTACCATGGGTTGCGTTAGCTTGGAGCTAGCGGCTGCCTCAGGCTACCAATGGTCAGATCTCCGTTTGCCTTGGCTGTCGGCGCTGACGTCCAAACCAAAACTCTGCAAACTTTGCAAACAACTGGTTTGCGCTTTCTCCTCCGAGGAAAAGCCAAACCAAATCGACACTGTGGATGTGGCCTTTCTTTTCGCGACCAACTCTGCTTCGTGGTGACTTTTCGCTATAGCTCCCCGCTGTATACAAACAAACAGGGAGGCGGGGAGTGTCACGTACGGTGCACTGGGCCTGCTGCGATTGGTTGGTCGGGTATAGTAATTTTCTATACTTGCAATATGTACTATGTTATGTTTTGGTGAAATAAATTGGGAAAATTATATTTTTGTCAGGGTGGCACGGTGGGCGACTGGTTAGCTAGTCCGCCTCACAGTTCAGAGGTCATGGGTTCGATCCCGGCTCCGGCCTCCCTGTGTGGAGTTTGCATGTTCTCCCCGTGCCTGCGTGGGTTTCCTCCGGGTACTCCGGTTTCCTCCCACATTCCAAAAACATGCATGGTAAGTTGAGTGGACACTCTAAATTGCCCCTAGGTGTGATTGTGAGTGTGGATGTTTGTCCCTGTGTGCCCTGCGATTGGCTGGCAACCAATTCAGGGTGTCCCCTGCCTACTGCCCGAAGACAGCTGGGATAGGCTCCAGCACGCCCGCGACCCTTGTGAGGATAAGCGGTATGGATAATGAATGAATGAATGAATATTTTTGTCATTCTAGTGCTGTCACTTATGTTTTCTGATCAATAATTATGATAAGAAAAGATCACACTGTTTTACACTCTATGTCACTACTGTGTTCACAACAATGTGGACTACCCCCAGGCCTGCTTTCATAGGCTGGGTCTGTTAAGCCCTCACGATTTGTTATGTTAACAAAAGGACCTTTGTCGTAGCTGTGTAGACAAAACTCAGCTCCTAAATCACCCCACAATATTAGTGTGCACAGACCAGAGTGGCAACTCCTTTTGTAAATGAACCAAACCAGGATTCTAATTCCTGGTCTGGTTCATTTGGTTCAAAAAGCCAGAGCACAAAACAAAATTCCTGTCATAGTGCTGCTTTAAAAGTGCAAAGCAACAAACTGGTCATCTAGATATTTTTTTTAATCTTGGTATTATTTGTATCTGTCAATTGAGAAGAGTACTGTACAAGGGTACAGGATTAAGTGAACAGAACAGTCACTATACACTTGGATTGGGCATTATTACAATGTCTCTGCATGGATTTCATTTGATTCACTGTGTTGGTGAATGACAGCCGATGATGGAACATTCAGGTCCCCCATTTTTTTTCTTTTAGCTATGCATTAAATGGAAGACGTTAACCCCTACCCTTTGCTAACATTTATACACTTTGCTTGTATTTGCTCAGAAAAATCCTGGTTTGCTTTTAGCTAATCTCTATAAAACACTTGCAACATAAAAACAAGCAAGACAATGTGTTGTTAAATACAACTGCACTAGTTGCAAAGAGAAAGACGACAACATACATTGTCAAAATTGCTATGGTTGATCAATATCTCACAATAAATACCAAAGGATGTATTGTTTAAACCACTTAACCAACATTAAGCAAGACAATTTCAGTGTGGTTTGCTCTTAGGACTGGTACACAATGATTTTTAATTTAACAGTTTTGGTCATATTGGGTGTAGTCTTGCCTCTAAATGGTGCTACATGCATCAAGTATTGTCATGTAGATGTTTTGAGCATGAAAATATTATTACACGTGTGTACAAGGATGGCATTTTTGGGAGCAGGTACAGGGGAGTTAGTAAGCATTTTTCTGTTTCACTTGTCTTTAATGTGTGCACCTGGCCTGAGATACATTGTATGCAAATTGCAATTGTCTTTTCCTGTTTAAATCTTGTGGGTGACAAAAGCAAAGACAGCAGAAAAGCTTTTATGCATGCAGTTAAAAAACTGACAATGAAAATGATGAACTGATGAAACACTTGCAAAGAATGCAGCGCTTAATGCTTATAATTTGCACTGGATGAATCAAAAAGTTAATTAAAAGAAGCACTAAGTACAAGCCTCTGCTAAGTCAGCTAGTATTGCCATTATCTTAATGACGCAAAAAAGCACAATGACACAAAAACCTTTTAATTCTTCACAATACTAATCGTTGATTTTTTTACTTAGGTTTGTTCATGATTGTATTATGAATGTGTTTAGCAAGGTTCTGGATGTGTGTGCATTTAATGGGACTTGGTGATAAGATAGAAAATGACTTCTCAGCCATGTTGTTTGCTCGCTACGGTGTGAAAGTAATGACTCCGATTTACATTGACTGTTAGAATCAAATGTTCTTTCTCAAGACAAATTATTTTTAAGCAGGGAAGGTCAACTTAAATGGTGGGGTGGGGGTCACAATTTTTCATCAGTGCTACTGGGTTGCCAAATAAGACCACGCACTTCCTTATCAGGTGTATGACAAAAGTGCTATTTTAAATAGGGACAAAAATATGTGCATACATGCAAAATATGTGCTCTTAATCAGAATTTCAGTTCACTATTTTCTTGAAATTATATTGCAGGACTTTTCCATCTGCTACACGGGTCAAGATATAACATACACTCAGAAATTCCACAGCCAAGCTTTGGAGAAGTGTTATTTCTACAATTGTACCTTATATTTTGTAAATTTAACCAGATTGCTGAAATGCTACAGAAAATTAAAACAATATGTATAAATAAACAGGTGGTCAACTGGTTAACACGTCCGCCTCACGGTTCAGAGGTCGTGGGTTCGATCCTGGCCCCAGCCTTTCTGTGTGGATTTTTGCATGTTCTCCCCATGCCTGCGTGGTGGGCTTTCTCCGGGTACTCCGGTTTCCTCCCACATTCCAAAAACATGCATGGTAAATTGATTGGATACTCTAAATTGCCCTTAGGTGTGATTGTGAGTGCGGATGTTTGTCTCTGTGTGCCCTGCGATTGGCTGGCAACCAATTCAGGGTATCCCCCGCCTACTGCCCGAAGACAGCTGGGATAGGCTCCAGCACACCCAGCGACCCTTGTGAGGATAAGCGGTATCGATAATGGATAGATGGATGTATAAATAAATTCCTGGGATTGAATGGCTGGACTGTGAAAAGACAAATATGTCTCTGGGATCGAATGAGTTAATAGTGCTGAATTCCTAAGGTTTTTTTTCTCATTCACATATTTTCTGTTTCTGCTGTCATACGGTGTAGAAAGTATAAAATAATGAGTGAAACGTGGCCTACTAAGACTAGCCATTACCTGCCGCTATCTCGAAGCCGTCGTCATGGTTGCTGCGGCTCTACTGAAACCAGAGATGTATTTCATCTCAAAGAGCACAGCCAAAAGTGATGGTATGCCCATTACAGCTTTCTGTCACTCAACAGAGACAGAGACAGAGAAAGAGACAGCGAGAGACAGAGAGACAGGGAGGGAGAGAGAGAGAGAAACAGAGAGAAACCTCACACTCGATATACAGCGCTACCGCAACAATCTTGGACTAAAAGTCGCAAGTTTTGGCGCTTCTTTGGACAAAATAAATCCTTACTTAGGTGTGAAAAGTTGGTAAATCTAGCAACAGACATATGGAAGCACTGGCAGAGGCTGCTTCCGCCCGACCAGGGGGTGGCGGTGTGCCCCATGGCGGGGGTCACTGTGGAGGGTGATCCCGCATGCCCGGACAGCCGCATAACCCACGGGTTGAATCTCCTGCGCAGACTGTGCAGGCTCCACCTTTTTATCACTCAACGGTTTCAAATACAAATCACGAGATTTTATGATAATTACAAGATTTTGCGAGACGGGACGTTATGAGAATTACACCTCAGAAGCAAAACACTTCAATGAAAACGCGTACAAGTAGCAATGTGCTTTTTCGAAATTGTAGAAATATCGCTTTTATTTTGCAAAAAACTGTAATGGAAATCCAGTTAGTAGGGGTGTAACGCTACGCTAAATCACATTTCGGTTCGGTTTTTGGGAAACTTTGGTTCGGTATATTTTCGGTACAAAAAAAAAACGTTTTTTTTTTTATATGTATTTTGAAAAGATGACAAGTAAATGGTACATTTTTTAGAAAAAAATAAATAAAAGCGAACCATTTGGGTGATATTCTAAGAAATTACACCAAAATAAAAAATACACTAACAATAACGATCTCTTAATTTTGTAAATTATTAAGACACTGAAATCTTTAAACACTCAGCAGCAAAAGCCTATGACACATCTAAGTATTCAAGTTAAAGCCAAGTTGTCATTACAGTACATACCTGTATATACACTTTTAGTGATAAAAAAAAATACATACAATAACAGTTACAATTATTGCTAACTATATTAAAATTCTTTTTATAATGAAAAAATTTTTTTTAAGTCTTTATGGAATTGTATACACATTTTAGGCATTGACATCTTTGAATGTTCAACAGCATAACGAATCAGGTTATCTGTGTTGTGGTCGGATTTGTGTGTTGCTGAGTTGTGATGTTTCCGAGGTTCATGAATGCATCGTACGGCAAGTGAGTTGAGCAGCAGAGAAAGAAGAGCGCGAGCAGTTGTACTTGGATTAATAAAAACGTGATAATTACTACGTCTGACGGCATGTTCCTGGAAGACGCTACAATATGATAAATCTCGCTATTAAAGTTTGACGTTTTTGCTCCCTCGTTTGAGAAACATTCACAGTCGGATGATGCCGTGCATGTTAGACGTGCTAGCCGCAACATAGCCGCCCATCTCATGTAGCAATGTCGGCAGACAACTTTCTGACTTATCCACGCACCTTTCCCCCTCGGCCATGGGGAACGGGAAAGCCAGAATATTCCTGGCCTTCGAGCTCTGGCTCTCACTGTTGTGCCGCCACTCTCGTCCCTCGCACGCAACAGTCAGCGTCCATGCGTAAGCTCGCTCTCATAAGTGGACCGAACCGAACGCAAGTGGACCGAACCGAACATGCCATACCGAAACGTATTAATACACCCGAGTGTACCGTTACACCCCTACCAGTTAGTGTTGGAAAGGGAATTCAAAAAGGATTCCAAATCTGCAATCATTCAGAAAAGTGGTCTCCAAACTACGGCCCACGGGCTGGTTACAGCCTGCCTTCACCTTTGTCCCAGCCCCCTGAACAATACCAGAGACACATTATGATTTTTTTTCAGTCTGGCAACGCAAACGAGACTAATACATGCATAGAACGTGGAAGCGGTGGAGAGCTGAAATCAACAGCTGGACTGTCTCTCTCTGCATTAAAAATGTAATCATGCAAAATATCTGTTTTTTTTTAATAAATACACCAGGAATCTGATTATGTGTTTTTGCGCTGGAACGGCTTACAGTTTAAAAAGAAAAAAATGTATTGCATTAGGTTACTCCCCAAATTAACATTGGTTCGGTTTGGGTCCCTTCAGCTTGTATGCAACTGATGCACACAGAAAGGACACTGACCAGTGTCAAAATGACAACATTGAGCAAAGGGATTTACAACTCACAGAAACTTTTAAAGCTTGCGTTTTGTGATGTAAAAAAACACATATAACCCTACAAACAGTATTTTTTGAGGGGGAAATTTGTGTTTTGTAAATATAAAACACAAACACAGTCTAATCAGATTATGTTTTCAATGCTTTGAGTAGGCAACCTTTAGTCCAATGATTAAAAAAAGATCACTAAGCAAACCTGACCAAATGTTCAAACAACCTTTTTTTTAATGTGTTGGTCCAGTGCGAAACTGCATGTGAGCACAGCCTCTATCGAATCAAACTCACTTTTCTAGTTCTCTCCCTAGATCAATGTCAGTGCCATAAAACAGGGGGCCCTAACCTTTTTTCCAAATATGTCTGTTAATTTTATTTATTTGCTAGCTTGTGCATTTAATATCAACATTACCCGACGGAGAGAACTTGACATGCGTTAAGAGTCAGTCATAGATGGATGTAACGGAGGGAATCCAGTCACTTTTCAAATTAAAATATTTTTCAGCCGGAAGTACTGTACTTTTTTTTTTTCATTCATCTGTGCAGCCCACCGCGGCCCGATACCGGTCCACGGCCCGGTGGTTGGGGACCTCTGCCATATAACATACACACAAAAGCATGTGCGAAGTAAGTGAAAGCCTCTTCACAACAATGTGCGCTGTGGGCTGAATAGAGAACACAACACAAAACAGAAGTAAGTGACAGCCAACTGGCTTGGTACCACTTGGCACAGCCAAGGCCTACTTGTCTTTGGCATGACAATAAAACATACATTTATGTGCACAGACAATGTCGCCCTCTCTTCTCAGGTGTAAAGAAAAGTACAGAACCCAACACTTAAAACAGGTCCTTTCATCAGATCTCAGTGAAAAGATGCACTGCAAGATGGAGCTCCCTATGATGGGGGCTGTCGAGAAAATTGGAAATACTGTATGTGTTCAATGTAGTAGAAACAAAGCTTATATAAAATCAGCATACTGACTAGAATCTAGGGCTGGGCAATGTGGCCTTAAAATAAAATCTATTTCACAAAAATAAACTTCCATTTCACTTACATCAGCTTCCACGGAAATAATAGGAACAACTATATTTTTGTTGCAGATATTTTGTACGGATAATGCACTGCAGCCAATATACACAATGTTTAAAGAGCAGAAGAGTTGAGCAGCCATTTGGACTGTGAAGCGCCACTACCTATTCCGTGCTTTGGGAGAACGCAATTGGTATACTGCTGGTTAGCAGTTAGTACCGAGCTTGTGAGGGTGCTACAGCTCTCAAAGTGTTCTGCATGGCCACTTTTTACCTTTTGACTTTGACATGCTTACGATTGGGCCGTCACTTCAAAGCGGTCCTTTCACTCTGGATCTACAGTGCGTCCAACGTTGCAACCTTGTAATTGGCTGTGGAACTCTGTGTGGGTGTGGTTATTATCTTCATTATTTCCAATGTTTCATAAGTGTCAAGCAGAAGTGCAGAACGACTCACTCACAGCTCACACACTATACAAATATTTTAATTCCTCCCTCTAAACCTGAAAGTTTAAACTTCATCTTGAATTTTATTTCCAAGATGTTATACTGGAGAGCAAGGCTTAATTCCCCCCTTCCCTGAGACACAATACAGTTCTTCAATCAGTTATTTTAATTGCAAACCAACTTGGACAACAAATCTATCAGAAAAATCAATGTGAAGGCAATGCCAAAACAGGTATATGCAGACAAAAGAAAGTTTAGCAAAGTTTTAACATATGTATAAATTGTATTTGAGTCAGAATTACTGAGATTGGGAAATACCAACTATAACTGCACCAAACATTGCGTAACTGCTTCTCACGTACGTAAGGCATAACATTGCTGCACAATCCCTGATACCGTACCTCTAATTTGTACCTTGAGTTGTTGAAGCACTCCAGTTAGCAGGCGAGCCAACTCTATTACAATTACAATTACTAACTGCACTCCAGTTAGCAGGCTAGCTAACTGGAGGTCAGTTAAATATTCACAGCCAACTCAACACAATGCAGTGTAGCTAAGCAATGCTGCAATAGGTTAGACAATAAAACCCATTTGAGGGATTCCATAGGACAATGGATAGCGTCAGGTCAGATGTACAGGCTGAGAAAAGGAGCTTCTCCACTCAAGTTGTGCTCATGGTCAATACATTGTAATAGAGACGAGAGGCTGAAATGAGACAACCGTGTGGACGTGAAGGTAAAGAAGGATGCAAGGAAGGCTTGTGTGACTAGAAACTACCAGTACAAAAAAAGTGCAGACGAGAAGGGGGAAAAAAGGGAAGTGAGTGAGCGCACAGGCCGCCTTACTCAGCAGGAAGCTGTCTGCCAAGGCAGGAGTCAGGTGGGGGCCGGGTGTGAAGTGTGCGTGTGTGTGCACGCATACGTTGTGTCTGTGTAACAAGGAATATAGTGGCCACGTGCCAAATACAATGAACTGCAAAAATGGACGCATGTGCACGTTTTGTATTAGGGGGAGTATGTGTTTGCATTTCTTGCATGCATGCTAGTGATTTCTGAGTAACAGTGAAAGGGGGGCAGCAGAGTAAGGGTGTATGGAAACATCAGCCCAATAATAAAGTTGCGGACAAGATGAGAAGCAGCAAAAACCTGTGAAAACATCAATTGCCCCATAAATGAACAAATAAAATAAAAGGCCAAACATAAGTATACAGTGGACCCCTGCATAGACACGGATTTGCTTATTCGCTAATTGTTTTTACATTTTGTTTTGTTTTTTGGGTGTTTTGTCCAAATTTTCTTCCCATCTCCCATGTAAAACATATTTTTAATGTTTACCGGTGGTTTTGTTGCCAAATTCTTTGGGTTAAAAAAATAAATAATAATAACAAAAATAAAATAAATTTAAAAAAGAAAAGGAAAAGGTTTTCCCCAATACATTTCAAAGGATGTCAATTACTGGATATGCAGATTTTCGCAATTCGCGGTGTGGCTCAGTTCCTATCCGTCATGAATAGCGGGGGCCAACTTTAATGCATCTTTAATTTAAAAGGGCATTATATCCACAGATACACTGCCAGGCGGTGGACCTTGAGATTAGTCAGGAAGCAGACTGGCATCTCTTTGCCACTGATATGCCACTTTTGTTTGCAGCAGGACTTGAATGAGGACCTTCCGGTTCCAAAGAGATTTAACAAATGAGCTACTGCCGATATAGAAGTTCAAACAGACTTGCATAAATGAAGATTTTAATCACGTTTGTGTGTTCAGGTGGATAGGTTTTCGGAGTTCCAGTATCACGTTGACAGTGTTTTGCATTTCCTATCTTGTTACGAGAGTTAAGTGGAGAATTGGACACGAACATGAGAGGGGGAGAATGCAGAGTGCGGAGTGTGTAGTATGCGTTGTGGTGTTTTGAGTGTTTTTGCTGCTTTTCTTAGCTGGAAGAAGCACTGGTCCCATCTGGCAAGGACACAAGCATAAAGTCATACATAGACACACATACAGCTATTGTCTTCACAAGTGAAGAGGGTTAAAGGGTCCCCCGCTCAGTGCTGACTCCTGGGAACTTGGAGCACTAATCCTGTTATCTCTGTCCAGATAAGAAATGAATTATGAATAGAGCTGGCAAAGATGGTGCTCTGTAAATGCTGCGCATGAAAGGCAAGTAAGCACATACTGTAGGCTTCATGCATCTCGTCCCCATTGTGAAATGCCAAAATAAAGTCATGCGGCAGCAATGAACTGGTCGAGGCAAGCCTTGCATGGCCTCGCCTGACATTGAGAAAAATGACTTTTTCTCGGCTTTGTGGTCTTCAATATTAAAAGCATTCTTTAGCGTTCCCTTCACTCATTTGTGCTGCCAACTATTGAGACAGCTGAAATGGTCACCTGGCAACAGTCTCAAATGGAGTGCATGTTAACCCCTCTATGGTTGTATACACCATGGCGGACTGGCAAATGTTTACCTAACTTGCATAGATTGCCGGCTCATTTCACAACACCAGAGCCAGCTTTTGCATGTGTTGATTCACATATCAGCGGAACCTCCGGGGAAGAGAACCTGTTAAGAATCTAGGCCATTTTGATTAAAATTAGAGTGAATTGAAAAGGAGGACAAGAAAACAACAGGAGTTGGGCAATGGAGGAGAGTCTGGTCACAGTCTTCTCGTTTTGCCACACTGAAACTCAGGACTGGACTGCTCCTTCTATAACCCCTGGTTTCCAACTGAAATAGTCTAAATAGTTAAAAGTTGCGCCAGGTTAAGTCTATAGAGTCTTGCAACAGAGGCAATTATATCCCATGGCAACCCCCCAGTGTTGATGGCCTGGGTGAGCTAGCATGGATCATCATTTTTGTACACATACAAATGTGGGATCATTTCATACAAAGACTGTTTCAATTATGAGTTATTCTATTGACATTTGTAATAACAATATGGTTCATGTGGTAGCTATATTTATTTTTTGGGCCAGTAAATGACTCACCTCAAACTGTACTGGCATAATGCCAGAGGACAGGCCGTTGCAATTCTCTATATTCATAATTTCTCATTAAAATAATACAAATTAACAGATTTTTACATGGTTTATACATATGAACAAATGCCTTTCTACAAGACCAACATTCATGGCATGTTTGTGAGTGTGTGTGCGCGTGTGTGTGTTTAGGGGGAGGGGGCAAACGATTCAGTGAATGAATCTTTTGAACGGTTCTTTTTGACAAACTGATTCTAATGATTCAGTTCACTAAAAAGAAATGTGATGCCCATCACTACTGCCTGCAGAAGCAGATTGGCCCGCCCACAGCACCATCTGATTGGCTGCTTGTGCAGTGGGTAACCGGCACCGCCAAACAGCAGTATAGATGCCCGTTTGCTCTTTCTCCCCGAGAGTCACGCAAGATAAGATAGGTACAGCAAGCAGATGAAGAAGGTAAGGCCACAAACTTTGACGAAATCTTAATAAATGTCAGTCTACTACAACTCACAACCATTTGTAACGTTACTCTGAGGCCTTTTATGTCATATAAACACAAGGGGGCAGTTCTGTCCACCACACTAAGCTGCCTTGCCTAGAGGCTAAAGCTAACCGCTCCCCCATTGTCACAATGCAGAGGTAATAGGGCCCGTCCACCGCGTCATCACGACATTATCATCCGCCATGTTAAGAGCTACGGTGAATAAGCATACGTTAAAGGCTGTGTATTTGTCGATTCAAAAACATGTTGAAATGCAAGAAATTAGCAGGGCTTTACAAGGATAAATTAGACAGTGAAGCCAGCGAAGGCAATGAAGGCAGTGAAGTGAACCGTCCACTTAAGCTGCATAAATGAACATACTTATTGCCTTTTTAACAGTATGTGATCGTTGATCATTCCTTCTTTACTTTTACCTCAATCACCAAGTGCATGCACATACTGTATGTGATTAACAGAGAGAAAGCAAGAGGATTCTAAACTTTATTTTTAACTTACTGCTATGAAAATGTACGGAGCATACTCTCGAAGGTTGTTTATGGTGAAACGTTTTCATCGTACAGCCGATAACCAAGCAATCCGACTTCTTTTTGACATGTCCGAAACGAGGGTTCCCTCTGTCTTCCGCCAAGCAGGAAACCTATAAAAACTCAGTCTGTTGTTAAATTTTCTTCCTTTGCGACCGTGGGTGTCATTGCTGCATCCCCTAACACAGAAAGGGTTCACCATGTTTACATATTTTGGCCGTCTAAATCAAGCGAGAAACACAGCGAGTTCATCTTGCGTGTAACAGCAGTAGTCACATCGCCTACAGTGCGCTCCCAGCATGGCGGCTACCCCGGTAGCGACGTCAGCGACGACACGCCTTGCACGGGCCGGGCCCTATTTGCTACATGAACGACATGGCTCCGGAGAGAAGTAAAGTTGCTGATAATATTGAGAGGGAAATGGTGATAAAGGTAAGATGTAAGTGGGTGCCAGTATGTGTGTGTGTGTGTGTGTGTGTGTCTGTCTGTGTAAACCACATGATGAAAAGCGAAACGCAACTCAACATTATTTATAGAGCACTTTAAAACAACCACCGCTCCATACAAAGTGTTGTACATGGTGCAAAAATTGACGGGAAAGTGCTGCAAGTGAAAGTCCGGTCTTTAAAACATTTAGAGCAAAAAATGTCACTTTTTCTGCTTCCACAGAAAGTCAGTATAGCGGCGATGACAACTGCATATGCGGCACAAAAATGATGGAACACCCACAAAAAGAAACGAAAAGAAGACACAGCCGTGGCGATGAGATGGATTTTTCTGGCTAGTAGCTGTGTTGAGGATGCAATGTCCTGGTTTTGAACTTTAAAGCAGAAGTCAAACCAAGCATATTTTTTCCAAGAATATGTTCCCAGCAGGCACACATCTTAGGGGGTGGCCATTTTGTCACGTCTGTCGACTGAAAATGACATCACAACTGCTCAGGGCTCAGGTAACGACCAATCACGGCTAACCTGTTTTCTGAAGCTGAGCCGTGATTGGTCGTTACCTGAGCCCTGAGCAGCTTCAATGTCATTTTCAGTCGACAGAAATGACAAAATGGACGCTCCCACAGAATAGAATAGAATTTAAGCAGCAAAATGCACTCGTTTTTACCCATCTCTGGGGGCGGCCATTTTGTCTTCTGTCGACTGAAAATGACATCACAACTGCTCACATCGACCAATCACGGCTGACCTGTTTTCAGTCGACAGAAGACAAAATGGTCGCCCCCAGAGATGGCTAAAAACGAGTGGATTAACACTTATTCCACAAACGCAATATTTACCCTGTTTCAACTTGTGGGCTTGCATAGAACATATTCTTGAAAGAAAGATGTTTGCGTTGACTTCCTCTTTAAAACAAAGATGTGTGAATGATAAACATTTCAGTTATAGTGTATTTTTAGAAAACTATTTACTGTCGTAAACTTTAAGGAGATGTTTGTTTTAATTGAACTATAAGACATGCGGCCTGGGAGCTCCCTGCACCTTTGGTTAGACTTTTAAAACAAAAAAGCTTTAACATGTTGTAAATCACTAAAGTTGTTCAATAAGCATGTGCTGAAAGGCATTTAAACTAAGACAAGTGTTGGAGTTTTTATTTTTCAAAAATGTTCAACCATTTTACCCCTTTTTTCTACAAATGAATATCAGCTTCAAATATCAGCTATCAGCCCCTGAGACTACTAATAACCGGTACCAGTATGGGACCCGAAAAAAAGCATATCGGTCTATCACTACCACACAGTACATGACATACATACATAGACACATACTGCATATACATACATACATACTAGGTCTGAACGTTTAATTGCATTTGCAATGTACGTAATCGTGATTTGATAAAACAATTTTGTCATTACTGTATTGAGAAGCAGTGTGACGGAGGAAGGAAAAGGCGGAGAGAGAGATGGGGAGAAGGGGGAGCGGAGGGCTTCAGAGCTGGCAGACGGCTGCCACGCTAGCTTTCAGTGAGGTTTCCGTCTCACGAGACACTGAGGCCAGTATCTAACATGCTTGAACTTTTTTGCTTTGCAAGGTTTAAAAAAAAAAAAACCTCCGCAAGTGTGAAAAGAAAAACCTCACAGTGTACGTTGTGTATTTTGTGATGTTTCGGCTGCGGTTGTATGCCGGAGCGTGTGTGTGTTGAAGTGTCGTTATGATTGCTGTCGGATGTTCCACCAATGTAAAAGAAAGGGGTTGACTTCGATTTACGTGCCTCTGGTGTTTGAGCGCACACATGGAGACGATAGCGTACAAAAACTTGAGCCATGACAAATTAAAACACATCCTTTCAAAGTTGTCAACCGTTCAAATATTAAGAGGATAAATTCGGCCGAATGTTTTATCAATGAACCCAAAGACCGATGAAAAGATGTTACTCCACATTTAATCAAGACGCTGAAGCTGCAATGCCTTCTGGCGCTGATACGTTATTGAAATAGAAAGATGTTCCATCATGCGGTATCTTACTTTTCCTACCCATTAGCGTGTAAAATGTTGCTAACTGGAGGTGGGTAAGTTTAATTTTTATACATGTATGTTTTATTTATTTATTTGTTGATATGATAAATTGAACAATTTGTTTACAATAGTGATATGTACGAAGTGGTAACTACTGATTTGTTTGCATTACTGTTGTATTCTGCACTTAACTCATTCGCTGCTAGACATTTTCAGACCCTCTTTTACCCTAACGTTTGAAAAAAATTGAAAACAACATAAATTCCTGGGATTGAATGGCTTAGACTGTGAAAAGACAAATAAATACGTCAATGGCAGTGCATGAGCTAAGTTAGTGCCTTACTGGCTACTTTTGAATGCAGTCAATAACCCTTTTAAATATATATTGCTAATATTCAAGTTTTGAAATGCTATGTAAACACCCGCAAAAACCCAGAACATTAGAGTTTTTAGAAAACCCAAAGAGGAATCCTTCGTTACCCCCCTTTCTAACCTGAATATTTGGTCATATAAACGCAATCAGAATACCTCCTTTGGAAGGAACATTGGTTTGTGTTCTGCACATGCTCTGGCCGCAAGGAATCTTGGTCTTTTGAGTACAGGATGTATGCACGGCATCTGGCCATGACGGACGTATATATGAATGTACTTACTCAACATAGCGAGAAGTGAAGTGTTGCCGGCCATCTTATGTTGCCGCTTGCTCAGCGCGTCTAACTAAAATGCATTTGTTTTTCAAGCAGAAATGAACGAACATGGTGAAACTCAGACGCAGCGCGGAACCACACTTTTGGGGTGAGGAGGAAACAGACTACTTTGTGTGGTGAATGACATGAATATAATGTGTTTTATTGACGGTAGAAAGTAAGAAGCGGAAATGACGTCATGACGTCCGTGTTTCTCAGTTGAAATACCATGTATGATGGAGTATCTCGAATCGAATTTCCTTTTCAAAGCCTGATATTGAATCTTAAAATCATAAATCAATCCTTTTCAAACTTATTTTCCCATAAACTCATGTGACTTCTCGCGTCACGCGATATCCCGTCACTAGGCAAGGCAAGAGTAGCCTAACAAAACAAAAAGCTCTGAAATCAGTGCCAACAAGCTTGAAGGCAGATGTCTGAAAGTTTTTTGGTTTTAATAAACACAGACAGCAATGAACTAAAATGTGTGAGAGGAATGTGAATGTCATGAGTTTACAGTGTGATTTTGCCACAATTTACAGAGCCTGCCCTGTAGTTGGAATTGATTTAAATTATTCATTGTTTTGATCTTAACACAAATATTCATATGTTTTATTAATGTACCAAGTTAAAGCAAGAGTTTGTATGATTTTCAACATTGCTTCTTTTGAAGATTGGCACTGCGTGAAATCCTTTACTGAATCGAAAGTCAAAGTGAATCGTGAATCGGAAATCAAATTGAATTGGGCTCTTGCGAATCGAATCAAATCAATTTTGGAAATCTGGATCGATATCTAGCCATAGCTCACACATATAAAAGGGCTATTCCGAATGTTTCAGAAACTGGAAGGGTGTTTGATATAAAAGGCTTTGATAGGCAATCACCAATCACGTACTTTTCCACGAAAATCGGCCGATCACGATCAGTGGACAATCGATCGGAGCACCCATATTCCAGATTATAGGAGGCAGTGCAGAGCATTTATGGTATATGAACAACTCTTCACCACAATATAAGTAGAAAACAATTTCCTTTGTTTAATTCAGACAATAGTTGGGGGAGAACAGTCTACATACATTTAACAAAATAAATGAAAACAAAGAATCAGCAAGTAGAAAACACGGTTGTCTACAACAGCTTTTGCTCGTCTGCCAAGTTTTTGTGTGCGAACCATCTGTGTAGGTTACAATTTTTTGTAGGTGTGCAGTGAAGAAAATCTGGGCAATAAGGATGCCACGCGGGGCGGCGTGGTTGCTGAAATGATGTAATTTCGCCACGTGGGGCCCTGTGGACCTCGCGGACGCACTGAGCACAAACCAAGTTCAATGGGGACCGTCCCTCCCATTTGGCTTTTAGTGAGTGGTGTGTGCGTGCGTGTGCGTGTGCGCGTGCGTGCGTGCGTACGTTAAGTGAGGGCCAGAGGTGCCAAGTTGCTTGTGTGTATCTCTACATTTGCCTTTCATCTATACAGTACTTGCGCCTGCTTCCTTCCTTCACACCTCCTTTAAATCTCCACATTTTCCTCCATCCTTCGCACTTTCCGTGTGTCTCTCATTTCTCACCCATCCCCCCTCACGAGATTTTTTTTCCATTATCGCCTCATGTGGTCCACTCTCCAGTTATCTTAGCATTCATTTCTCTGTGAGACTGTAGGCTAATGTGCTGTAATAAAACTACCACCAAAAAAACTCACTAAGTGGCATGATTAGCAGGTAGGCACAAAGGAGACGGTGGAATGTGCACACGTGGAAATAACATTCATGGAAATGAGAGAAACTAAACAAGTGTGGCACGTCACACGTACTGAGGGGGCATCTTTATCCGTACATTTCTACCCCAGACTTGCAAACCTCCGGCTGTCTGACTTGTTTATAGAGGAAGACCAACATGACCCAACAGCTTCGAAGGTGACTCACAGTAACGATGGTGAGTCCGAATGATGAATGGCTGACTACCATCTCCTCATACTTGACAATGACAGTGAGTAAATGTTTGTTTAGCTTGACAGCTGGAAACAATGGTTACGTATAAACCTCCACATCATCATTTTAGAGCACATACTGTACATAAGGTATAGTATGCACAATATTACAGACACCATGCCTTCCTATCTCCGGGGGACAGCAACTCCGGCCATCGAGCGACATTCATCCACCCATCCATTATCGATACCGCCTACCCTCACAAGGGTCGCACGGCGTGCTGGAGCCTATCCCAGCAGTCTTCGGGCAGTAGGCGGGGGACACCCAGAATTGGTTGCCAGCCAATCGCAGGGCACACAGAGACAAACAAACAACCGCACTCACAATCACACCTAGGGGCAATTTAGAGAGTCCAATCAACTCACCATGCATGTTTTTGGAATGTGGGAGGAAACCGGAGTACCTGGAGAAATCCCACGCAGGCACGGGGAGAACATGCAAACTCCACACAGGGAGGCCGGAGCCGGGATCGAACCCACAACCTCTGAACTGTGAGGCGGACGTGCTAACCAGTCGTCCACCGTGCCGCCCGAGCGACAGTCAAACACTAATAAAACAGGATTCCAAAGGCTGCATTGCTGTGTGATGGAAACTGTACAAGCTCGTCTGCAAATGTGTCTCGTGTGACAACAAAAGTAACTGAGAAAGTTTTCAGGACGTTACTTACTGAGGACGTTACTTCCTGCGAAACTAGCTGCGGTTGGCATTGTTTGGGGGGAGCAGGGGGGTGGGGGGGGCTTCTTTATTCAGTACCAAATATTTTAGACCCTCTTTTACCCAAACATTTGAAAAAAATGAAAAAATAAATAAATTCCTGGGATTAAATGCTTGGACTGTGAAAAGACATATGAATATGTCTTTGGGATTGAATGAGTTAAAAAGTCCACCCGTGTGACCTTCTTTGCAAATATTCCATGTTATAATGTGGTGACCCACAGCTAATAAAGCAAAGTGGCCAATATATGTACAATAGGGCTGTCAAATGATTAAAAATTTTAATTGAAATTAATTAATTTAATTAACCGTAATGAATTGCAATTCAAACCATCTCCACAATATGCCATATTTTTCTGTAAATTGTTGTTGGAATGGAAAGAAAAAAGACACAAGATGGACATATACATTCAACATACTGTTATATATACATTACATATGTAATGGATGAAAATTAAAACATTTTAAATTAAAATTATTAACATTACAACATTCTTTCTGTAGTAGACAGTATTTTTATTCACTACAAAAACGTAAAAGGGCCTCAGAACAGCGACAGAAATATTTCAAATGTGTACAAACAAAGTGTGTGTGTGTAATGTAAACATTTATACGTGGCCCTTGTAATATTCTAAGAGTTAATGTTTTCCGAGTGGTCCCTAAAGTGCACACGAATGTGATTGGCTCATATGACGGGTAAGTGTTATGTTATGGTCAGACGGTCGTGTGTTAGATTAACTGACTTTATTCACACAAAAGATAAACCCTCTTCTCGACTCATCCTCAGTCGCTGAGGCAAACCAACTTAATCACATTTCTGAGATTTAAAGCTGCCCTCTTCTTTCTAAATGCTTCTTTATACTTCTGCGGGCAACACGCGTCCGCTCTGCTGCTCACTGTGCATTTCTGAGTGGGATTATCCATGGGCGGTCATTCTGTGCATGTGTTAAATGCGTCAAATATTTTGATGGGATCAATTACAAAATTTAATTGCCACCTGATAACGCGATAAATTTGACAGCACTAATGTACAAATTGTTTTTTTATGGCTAAATCTATCTGTTGCGACTTTTTATCATGTGCACTTTGAAGAGGTTACTTAACATTGGTGCTCTTTTCAAACCTCTGACAAAGGAAACAAAAAATTGTACTCTAAAGAACTTAACCAAATTGTATTGGAAAGTGAGGTTTCTTTCACAACAGTAATTTATTAGAGTGCTTTGGTCAGTCAGCCATTCAGACATTGATGGTGCGGCACTGACGGGAGTTCAACAATGACAATTTATATATGGAAAAAAATGAATGGTTACGGCTTTTTCATTTTTATCTGAGTGCATGTGAATGAAAATGGCACAAAACAATGCGGTCATATCAGCCCACCAATTTACTAATGCACACATGCAGACTGAATCACCATAAATGGAGATGTTGTCTTTAAGTGATATAACTGTAAGGCTTTTTAATCCAAATTGTGTCTTTTCATACAAATGAAGATAAGGACTGAAGTGAACGTAGAATGAAGACCAAGACGGCCAGGTGAGATTAAGTCTACAGATAAAAAGTTTGAACACTTCGAAAAGGCCACGGATGATGAATTGCTTACTAAATGTTACAGCATCCAAAAAGGAAGGACATTATCATATTTGATTGCGATTTCCTTGGATCAAAGTCAGCCATACATATGGAAATCGTTTCTATAATGGATGCTTCAAACACAATGTGCTCCTATGGACGCTCGTCAGTCCTAGCTCTAATAGTAGCACTGCTGTTACTGCTGAGTGCTGACGATCTTGAAGAAGCACAATAGAGACAGCCATTCACTACAACGGCATGTGTGCATATGTTCTCAATAGAAGAGTGATGACTATCTGTGTCCGACATCTATGAGCTACTGCTTCCCATTTCCAAGTGGGCATGACAAAACAAAGCATCACATTTTGAGCTTTCAAAAGCAAAAGAGAAATGGAAACCAGAGACAGAGCTAGTGGAACTAATGAATGGGAGCAGAAATAGAAGGAATTTCTATGAGATAGGGAACGCTGTGTTTGGTACTAATATAATGTTGGTGTGGAATATATACCTAAAACATATGACATATGGTTGTTGGATTCATTCTTATTGTGAAAACTGTGGAGTAAATGCTTTACTATATCATGTTTGTCTACTATAGTTGGACAGTAGAAAAGGTGTGGTAGTGGTTAGTAATATTTTAGTTGTACTGTACAATATGTAGATGCCGACTATCAAAATGATTTGTCTTCTGTTTGAAATGTTTCCAAAGTGAACCAGTGTTCTGATGTCTTCTGGTGGATGTCC